>NC_084608.1:23000949-23360115 GCF_033807715.1 Cololabis saira
AGGTCTAGGGGTAGGCTCCCCAGCACTTTTGTAATTTATCCCTCAGCTTCACAAAGATGTTATCTCAAATCTGAGACAAGTGTCCTGACAGACAATAATTAATTCCTAATTAAAACTTTAATGATAGCTCTGTTTGCCTCTGAGGGTAACATCAGAGCTTCACACTCGAATAACCGGGATTTTTCCAATCCTCGTCTCAATTTGCCATGAAAGCCACCTTGTATGGAGAGTAGTCAGTCTCTTGATTGTCACAAATGGGTAATAAATAATATTCAAATGCATACAACTATTTATGTCTACCTTTGATAACTTTCAGTGTACATTCAAATCAGTGCACGAGAACAAAACAAACTAAATATGTTTGAAATAAACAATAAAAAAGGGAAGCTTTTGTGAATATCCATTTCCTCCTCGTCCACATGAAAAAGCCCAGACAAATAACATCTGATTGTGTCCTGTGATGTTAGGGTCTCTGTTTATGCATTTATTTTTCCACAGATGACCATCAGGTTCCATCAGACTGATATACATGTATATGGAATTTGAAGAAGCAAAATGTCAGCAGAGTTAAGGTGATCGGTCAGGAGGCTGGGAAGACCGGTGAGACGGTTTGGTAGGGAGACAGAAGAGGCTGCTTTGGAGGAAACCAGTGAGAAAGATGAGGGTCTATAATGGGTACAGGGACTGAAACAGGGTCAGAGTCTGGAGTCAGGAAGGCAACTGGATCTAGATTGGGCATTAGAGCAGGATTTGGATCCGGGTCAGCCACAGAGACTGACCTTAAGACAGATCTGGGACTGGAGCTGGAGTAGATAGGTGAGAGTCTGGGTTTTGGAGGAGAGGTCCCTCTTCAACACATTGTGATACAAATTACTGTACCATTAACAGAGTTGTGCAGACCTTGACGACAAGTTAATGACACCATTCATTTGAATCAGGGGTGCTGATGCGACGAGACATCCAAAACATGTAGGAGGTCCTGAGGACCAGAGCTGAAGACCACTGTTTTATATTATGGACCATCAGGATGCATTTTCCCACATTTTGGACCTATTGTTAGTGGCACCTCTGTCATTATCCATATTTTTGTTTAAAAAAAAGATGTTGTGGCTCTAGGGGCCTTTATTTGAAGTGTAAACAGGAAGGGGGTAGAGACAGAGAACGGGGACGACATGCAAAGGGTCACAGACCGGGAACCTGCGACCGCTGAAGGAGGACTGTAGCCTGAGTACATGGGCCGCTCACCTTAACCCCCGTGCCACCCAGCAGCCCATCATTATCCATTTTAACCGGCTGCTTTCCCAGCAGAACAATCCCACCATAGCAGTACCAAATTACAGCCTACATCTGTACACTATACAAAGATGAGCTATTATTACACAGAACTACACAGAACTACACAGAAAAAAACAGCTTTCCTTCTGTATTGTGATATAACTGTAGACCAGAGGTGGGCAATCCTGGTCCTCGAGGGCCGGTGTCCTGCAAGTTTTCAATGTTTCCATGCATTGATGCATCTGACTGATAGTCTTCACCAGCATGTCATCGAGTTCAGTACAAGTCTGTTAATGACACAGCCATTTGTATCAAGGTGTGCTAAAACAGGGAAACATCTAAAACATGCAGGACACTGGCCCCTAAGGACCAGGATTGCTTGAATAAAAGTCCAGATGCCAGGGCTTTTCACAATCGCAATCAAATTGAACATGTATTTGTGGATCTTTATGGAGCTGAGAGTGTGAAGAGTCTCAAAACTCCACATGCACAAGCTGATCTGTGGTCTAATTTCGCTTTGACATCAGGTGATATTGACTGGAACAAAAATTGCTGTGCACAGTTGTAAATCACACAGTTTGTGACAATTATCACACTAATTTCCCTCCATGCAATTGTGATTCACAGCACCCATTCTCTGAATGTTTTTTCACTCCATCCATGAGCAAAACAAATGTAAAACGAAACAATTTCACAGCCAGTCAACATCCACTAAAAACAACCTACTCTGAACTGCACAGGCAAAGAGAGAGACAAAGTAAGAGAAAGTAAATGCATGCACAGCATAATGTAGCGTCATCCCAAACCACTTAACATGTGATATTTTGCTCTAAACAGTTTGCTACAGTAACATCGACATACTTTTATAAAGTTGATGTAGTTAATGTTCAAACCAACCAATGCTTCCATCCACCAGTGGATCATTTAGCAGATTCAGTGAGGATTTTCTCCAAAACAGCTTGACAGCAAATCCAGACACTTCAGCAGTAAGGAGCCAAGAGAGGTTCAAATCTTAAAGTCTAAGAGATGCCTCAGGCATTTTTGTGTTCCCAAGAGAGACAATCCATTCCCTCAACAAAGTTCAGGCTTTAATGAAATATTCTGTTTTTCAAGGGAAAAGTTTTTTTTAAAGTGCAATGGGCTGGTTTTTCATGAGTTCCTGGTGACATCTGTAATGCATGTAAGATGGCAAAACATCTCAAAAGTGAGAAAAAGACAAGTCAAAAAAGGACTCACCAAGAGGCTGTCCCGCAATAATACGGGTGTTTTCTCCAGCTACAGCCGCACGGGCGTTCCTTTCATTCACATACTGTACGAAGGCGTAACCTTTATGCACAGAGCAACCCACTATCTTGCCGTATTTCCCGAAGATGACCTCTATGTCGGTCTTCTTGACAATAGTTGTGTTGAGGTTGCCGATGAAGACTCTGGAATTGATGGAACGAGGGTCATTCTTATTGGTCACGTTGCTGGTTTGGATTTTACCAGTCATTCTCCTCCGGTTGCCCTCCTAGGATACAGATAGAGGGAAGGAAAGTAGGGACAGGAACTTTAGAGGTTGGGCATGCCAACTCCAGCCAAGTCTGCTCCTGGGAAAAAATACACCCAACACGTTTAATATTAAAGCAACAAATACATTTTGAAATTTAGCACACATTGGACAATACTGTTTGAAATAACTGCCATCATTTTTAAAAAATATCATGATTTCCACAGCAGGTACAGTTGTAACCACCTGACCCTTCACAAAGTTCATGTAACATTATCTAGAGACTGGAGTCATGTGACTGCAGCCCCAAGAAATACAAGGTTAGTTACTGGAATCTGTTCAAATGTGAGTAGGCTACTACTTTTTGTTGAGAGTTTTAGTTGAATGTTTAGTTTACTTTCTGGGAAAAAACAACATTTTAAGCACAAGTTCACTGGAGTTGTTCACCAATGTTATATTTTACATGGTTGAAATCAGGATGCGGCATCTGGCTTGCTAAACCGCCCCTGACTCAGCAAGTGCTGACAACTGTAGTTCCTCAAATGAGCACTAGGGGCTTCCTTTAGAAGCGAGTCATTCTCCTTTGATGCACATCTTCTTTCTATATAGTGTATGATTTAAATGCTACACTTAAAGGGGACCTATTATGAAAAACACGTTTTTTTTTGTTTTAACATATATAAAGTGGTCTCCCCTCACCCTGCCAGCAGAGGAGAGATGAAATCCCATGAAAATCTGCAAGATCTGTTCCCCCCCGCCCGACTGAATCCCCCAGTGTCATGTGACTTTCTTGAGCCGTTTAGAATCTGCTCCCGTCGTAAGTCACGACGGGAGCAGATTTCCCTAGGTCGGCCTCCGCTGCTGAAACCACGCCCACAACCAGCTCTCTCCGCCGGCTGGAGCTTCAGCCATTGTTCAGCAGCGGTGACTGTTTTCCACCGGTTTCAACAGCAAGGGACAGTTAAAAGGAGGTTTTGCATCGACATTTACCCTCATAAAAGGATCAGTTCCAACAGCACGGACCCGGCAACTGCACACGAGTCAGCGGTAAGTGACGTTATTTTTTATGTTATTTATATTTGTATGATCTTTGCATGGGCTAAGTATTTAGCTTAGCTCCGGAGCACCGGGGCTGCATACGGAGCTGCCGGAGCTGCTCACGGACCGGACCGTCGAGGAGCCCCGGGTTCGGAGCTCCGAACCCGGGGGCTCTGGGCTCGGGGCTCTATTAGTACCGTAATACATTTTTCGTCTGTGGTTTCAGATCTTTCAAGCACCTGGAGCTGTTCAACGACACATTCAGAAGACGCGCGATCCTTCCTTGAGCCAGCAATAGTGCATACATTTTATTTATATATTTTAACAATAAAGTTGCCATTTGTGAAAATTCAGTGTTGTGATTTCTTTACAGTTAACATGATTCATTTGTCTTGTAAGATAAGAAATTAAATGATGAGGAATTGGAGTAAATAACCGTGGTGTACCTGTTTAGAATTAAATTCAAATTCCTGTGTGAAGACGAGGTGACTAAAGGCTGATTTATGGTTCCGCGTTACACCAACGCAGAGCCTACGGCGTAGGGTACGCGTCGATTTAACGCAGAACCGTGGACACGCTTTGCTACGCAGCCGCTGCTCTTCTCCCCGGAGCAACGCTTATTCTCCTCCCCTGCTACACGTCATTCAAGCAGCCAATCAGCGCAGAGCCTCATTATCATAGCCTCGCCTCCCCTCAGAATGAAGCACAGAAAAAGGCTTTAGAAGCAGTAAAACTAAAGATATGGCCCACAGGCTGAATTTCTGATTTATGTAGAAAAAACAAGCTTTAGATTGTTTTTAAGACATTCAAGGCCTGTTTAAAATATACATTAAATGCCATAATATGTCCCCTTTAATGCTTAAGAGAGTTCAAATACATACTATCTGGGTAAAAATGTTGCTTTTTCAATACCTGCATTGACAATGGCTAATAATTCCCTGTCCACCTTTTCACAGAGCTCCAAATGTGTAGTTTGTGATTTAGACTTTTTGTTCTGCAAAGTTATACATAAACTTCAGCTTTTGTTGCCATCCAGTTCAATTACTTGTAAGTGACAAGGACCTTTTTAAGTCTTCTTGGATGTTTTGCAGTGCTTTTGATTCGATATGTATTTCTGTTGGAAGCAAATCACATTAGCTGCAGTGTCTGTGGGAGATTCAGGTTTTCATTGAAGTTTCTTAGACGGATTACATTTAGCATATTAATTACTACGATTCCTTGTAAAGAAAACACTGAATATTGAATATTTGCCTGCTTCAAGTCTCTGTCTCTGACACACAGTGATGACAACTATTCAGCTTAGAGATGGAGAACCTAAATATTGGGTCCAATCCTTATTATACAGGATTAGTTACCAAGGTAACACTGATGTTGGAATGTCACAGAGACAAAGTAACAGACACAAACACATGTATAGGCACACACTGTTTTCTCTCTACCAGTCTTTCCCTTTATCCAACATAATTTTCTAGTGTAAAAAGGCTGTGGGTCTGAGCAGCTCTGCCAAATTAACTGCGCACAGTCCCTTAACAATTATATTATATAATTTTATTGTTAAGTGCTGTAATATTAGGAGTTTGTTCATGAAATTAAGTGGCATGAATGATGCAGAAAAGACAGTAAGAAGATGAAGTAAAAAAAAAAAACATGAATTCTGTAGTTTGGAGGTTTCTTCGGAACCTGCAAACAAAGAAGAAGCTGGCCAGTTTTGTATGAGTTCATTCGAGCCAAATGATTTACAGAGGATATTCTCTGACAGGTCTTTGTTACAAGAGGTCATGCTAATGCTGCTCATTCACTTGTGAACATCAACATAAGGGTTATGCTGTTGGTTTGGCCATTAATAACTCAATTTCAAGCAAAACAAAACAATTTCTCCAGAGTAAAATATTTGTGTTTTTTTATTTGGGCAAAAACTACACGTTTTTCAAGAAACAAAGGACATCTGTATGTATAACTTTAAGGGCAGCTGTCCTCACTGGTACATCAATACAGCGAAGCACAGGCTGGCTATTTGCTAACTGAGAAATTCCCTGTCATTTCTGTCACTCTGGTAGATGCAATAGCATTCATGTTGTGAAGACTAAAACAGGTCTTGGCCAATTCATCTTAATCACATTTGAATATAACTCAGATTTGGTGAAGAATATGCATTTCATTTGGTTTTTGGCTGTTGAGTCTTTCAAGGAATGCATTCACATATAATCTGCATGTGCTAAAAATTGTATTTGACTAGTTTCATTGGTGTTGTGGATGGCGCTCAGGTCTTGCGCACTGAGCGTGAGACTCACACATTTCAACAGGTTCACATGCTCTAGCGCCACACACAGCATTTCTCACGCTGAGAAATTAATTTGCCTGCACGGTAATTCCAACAGCCCATTTTACAAACGAGTCAAAGGTAGACTACTGTGTGTTGAGCTCTCGTACAACTCAGAGCTGCTGTCTGGAGTTACCAACCTATCAGCCAATCAGAAAATACAGTCTTTTGTTGCCGGGTGACGTCTGAGTTTCAGCTTCAAGCGTTCCATGAACGTGTAGCGGAGGTAACCTAAGTTACAACACACATAACCCCTAAATACAGACACACATGTACACGCACACACAAAAACACGGACCAAATAACCACCACCGTTCTAAGGGGCCATTTGGGGCTAAATGTGTTTTTCTTTATTTCATATTTTTGTTTGTTTGTTTAGAGCAGAATGAGCCCACTGCTGTTCAAGGGGTTTTGTTGGTTTTGTTATTATCATTATTATTTTTTATTATTATTATTCATCACTAAGACAATTTATTTAATATAGCATGAATATTGTGAAGAGACAACAGCCACTACAGTGTTTTCCTTTGTTATAGAATAATTAAAACGTTGTATTTGAGATATTCAAATTTGTTCTTTCTGAATAAGCTGGGTCCATTGGACACTGGGAGAGAAATTCCTCCATTTGTGCTGGTCTGACACAGTCCAGGAAGTAAAGGGAAATTGCAGTTCCTCAACTGACCACTAGGGATTGGCTCCGAAAGCAACTCCATCGTCCTTAATTCTCCCACTTCTAGCAGAAATACATACAGTGTGGTTCATAAATAGTTTTTATCCCCATAGCTAGATTTCACAGGTAAAATTAAAGCCACACATGTATGGCTAATTAGGGGTGTGTTCTTTTTTGAATTGACCATTTATATTTATGGAGTCAAATAGCTAGCTTTCAATAGCTTCTTGGTAGTTTTGGGCAACTTGACTTTCGAGCTTTTAGTAAAGTACAAAGAGACTGCTGGAACCAGTCTGGACTGGTCTGGAAGGGTTTTGGGGTGAAACTTGGTAAAGTAGCTTAACGCAGCTATCTTCCTGAGGGGCTTATCAGGGCTACTTTGAGGATACCAAGTGGACTGCCTCTACCTCATCAGATTCTGTGTCTTTCAGCTTCTGGAGCAGCTTGGTCCTCTTGTTGAACAAGGTTCAGGCCATTTCACTTCACCTGGCTACTGATTATTTAGCCAGTTAGGCCACTACCATTGCAGCAGTGTGTTGAGGAACACCACTAGTTCTCGTTCCAGCTCTCATTTTGGATGTACTTTTAATAGAGAACTCTGATTTGAAGATGTATAGACAGATTTGGTCAGAATGAATGTAAAGTAACATTAGTTAGTATGACAGGTTAGAGTAAGCTAAGCCAGCTCGGCTAAAAGGGCCAACATGCGGTAATTGAGCCAGGGTGGGCAAGTCCCTACTGGCTTTCAGGTCGAATAGGTTTTTTGGATTAAAAGGGGTTGGGGATTATTGGCATAGCAGAGAATTGAAATGATACTTCAAAAGCATTCTTCAGAAAACATATGGGGGGAAGAGAGTTTGTCCAATTCCTTTAACTCAGTCAGTGGTAGTGGTACTCCCAGAAAGGGCTAAATACAGACCTCATCATATTGTAAATCTGACGTTCACATATTTTATGGGAGTCTCAAAAAAGACCAGAAGTATTCCTCTATTCAGTTATCTTCATGTCCACATACATTAAGCACAAGAAATTTGTCATCCAGAACACAATTCAATCACCTTAAGGTTCATAACAGCTGCACTTATGTCCATGAAATTGCATTGCTGTAAAACAATATACCTACATGACTCTTCATATTTACAGTTCTGCATCAGTGTGTTGGTCCTGTGTGTGGAAGCATGTCGTAATCAACTCCTGTTATCAAGGCCACTTGCTACATTGCAATTTGTTAGCAAGCTGATGATGAAAATAAATGTGATGCAAGCACACAGTCATATAGGCACTCACACATTCTAGAGGTAGTTTAAAGCCCCGGTCTGACACAAATCCCATACTGATATCTGTGGACAGGTCAGAGGAACATGACAAATCAGCGGGGAAGCATTAGATTGCTTCTGTTGTCAGATAAATCAGGATGTGATATTGGTCAGGGAGCTATTTTACAGCTTCCTACTGATATATTTCATGCTGGCTTCTCTGTTGTTTTCTTTACACTAATTTATTCCATCAGTGGTTTTCCAGCTGACCCTGCTTTTTAGTAAAATTTACAACCTCCATCAAGGTTCTCACCCACTGAGGTGACGAGAAGCACATAGAAAAACACAGGAAGTTACAGGCACTGGGAATGCACCTGGCAGAGGCATTGTTTTAGAGGACATGACATTTGTTATCTGAAAAGCACAAATAAGAGCCTCATCTCAGAAATGCAGCCCGAGAACTGCTTTTAGAGGGAAAATGAGGACCTTGGAGTCCACCTCTTGAAAATGATTACAGCTTGTACTGTACTGCATTTTGTCAGTGAAGAGCAGAAGACAGATAAGTCTTGATTTTCACTTTCATGCCTGCATGGTCATATCCGAAATGTCGTCATATTTTTCAAAAGGTGGATGTCTCTTTTTCAAATGAAACACTTTGTTCTGGTACAACAGAAAAGCTCGGCATGCTTTCTCTTTAAGAATACAAACACGAATCTCAATCTCATGCCAGTGATAAAGGAATGTGGATGAGGTCAGTGTGGGGAAGAAAGCAAGGTTATATGTGTGAGAAGGCTGCTCTGTTGAGGTTGCGGCTGGATGAAAGCAGAAAGGTTTTTGTGAACAAGCAACCATATTCCTGGCTTCTTTCTTGCACAGTACCGTATTGTGCCTTAGCGGACAGCATTTTAAAGGTTGTTGTTGTTTGGGGCTGGCCACCTGCCTGATTTATAGACACCTTTTTTCACAGGAGGAGGGGAGTCATTGAAAGGATTCCTTTTGTAATTTTCTAGCACTCCAGCATGTACATTTGTCCTCACCGAGCCTCAGCCCCTCTGCTCTGATTGTTGCCAAGGCAGCTTGACGGGCTGAGGAAATACTGGAGAAGCTGCTCACTGAAACAGAACACTGAAAGGTAACTCGATACACCTTTTCCATTGGTGTTGCTGCCATGTACTGCAGGGCTGGAATAATTGCCTCAAGGACTCTGTCCATTAATATCTTGTATGTCTGTGTGTATCTTCCTGCAGTGAAAGCAATGGCAGCGACTGTGAAAAAAAGATCCCCTCTATTTGTAAATCAATGCCTCTATTTTTATTGTAGGCTGCAGACCATGTCAGTGGTGCAGCATACCATAAATTTGTGCACTTCTGTGGATTGTGGCTAAAACGATTCTGGCCACGAAGATAAACTACAGAAGCAACATTTTATCTGATTTGACTGAAAAAAAAAAATAGCAGCAGAATGTGCATTAATGGTAATTTGATATATTTATTATAGGTAATAAACAAATGATATAAAAAGTATACTAAAATATGATCTCCAAGCTGGAGAGACATTGGACTCATACTTTCAAATCAGCTTCACTCGTCAAGATTCCCAGTGGAAGTGAGTAAATACAAAACAACAGCTTGATTCCACTTGTCTCTGTGCATTCATGTGATACGTCCATTAGTCCGGTCGTTCCTATGAAAACCAACGTAATCTCTGACATATGCTACAGTAGTTGCGAGACTCCGCTGTCCAGCGTCCTCTTGAGCGTCATTCGCCTCGCTTTCAAAGAATATACTGTGTACCCGGTGCTAACCTTTGAAAGAAACAAAAGTTCTTTCAGTTGTTCAACTATATTGTGAAATTGTATAAATTTCAAGTGTAGGGTGTTAATTATAAACTGGAGGATACATTTCTCTCCCATAGAGGCAATCGGTTAGCATTAGCAACATTAGCATTAGGTCAACCTAATAAAGAACTGCACTTCCCTGCACAGTAGGGAACGTGAGCCGCATTCCATACAGATCAATGGAGGGCAAGTGGAAATGAGGCATAAACTCCTATCAAAGGGGGCAGATACAAATTGGAACTGTTGAGGAGTATCACAAGTCATTATAGGGATTTCCTTTCCTTTTTTTCCTCAACAGCAGGTGGAAAAACCAGAGGGAGAAACCTCTGGTGACAGTTGCTAATTATAAGGGTGTCTGGAGATATCAAATGGTTTGTGCTTTGCTCTACTGCCCCTCAACGAGGAATATACTTACTATCACATAAAAAGAGGAAGAATATTCTGTTTCATCCTCATGTCTGATGTCAAGGTTTTTAATAAAATGCTCTGGTCCTCAAAAAGTGTTGAAGTAAGTAAGTACAAACTCACATTAACAAAAACAACACATGTTACACAGTGTTAATTTAATAAATCTAATGAGGAAAAGTATTAATCTCAAACTAATTAACATAATCAAATGCTCTTGATTAACTGATCGTAAGCAGGTGAAACCACTTCACAATAGCAGGAATTTCTGCAGTTTGCTGGCAACATTCAGGTGTTTGGTAACACAATAAGGATGGAAGACATCCACAATGATTTTTTGGGTGACGATAACTTAATCGGTGTTGATATGAGGCCATTTCCAGAACATTTGGAATAGATGATTCTAAAGTGAGATCAGTTATTCACAAGTGGAAAACAAACAAGACAGCTGCCAGTGTTACTAGAAGTAAATATTTCATCTCACACTTTCCTGGCCTTAGTTAAAAGTCTAAATGTTTGACAGTACAAAAAGGAATAAATATAAGGAAAAAAACCTGCATAAATATGGTTTATTTAGAATGGTTGCCAGGAGAGAGTTAGTCCTCTCCAAAAACAAAATGACAGACCATCCATCCATCATCTAAAGCTGCTTACTCCAATTCAGGGTCCCAGTTCTCCTCGGGCGAAAGGCATCCTGGACAGATCGCCAATCCATCACAGGGCCACATATATACTAACAACCACACGCCAGCACTCACTTGTGATTTAGAATCATCATAAAACATGACCCACATGTTTTTGTTCTGTGGGAGGAACCTGGAGCAGCTGGAAAAAGCCTCACAGGCACCGGGAGAACATGCCAACCCCACACAGAGACCCCCGGCGCGAGTCAAACCAGCTGTCAGGCGGCGCGCCAACCACCAAGCCAACGTGCACCCCCGACAGTGTTTGCATGCATGTGGCATCTGAACAAACTAAAAGACCTCTGGAACATCATTTCAATGTGATAAAGTTTGGCCACAATACACAGCATAGCGTTTAGCAAATTTATACGCAGCAAATCGGAACAAACACCTCATACCAAATGCAAAACATAGTGGTGGGAGGAAATGATTTACGCAAAGTCAAATGTTAGACCATCAACTAATCCATGTAAAACTTTAAACATGAATTGAAGCAGCAGTGAGGACGATTTTTCAGCTAGTGACAGACAGATAATCTCGGCTTATAAACAACTGATTCATATTATTACTGCTGGTGGACCAGATTGTTTTGTCATATGCTGATGCATAAAACTACAAAATTAAAGAAAATACTTTCTTTTTCCATACCTAAAGAATCAAACATTAACAACTTGCATTATCAATCTAGAAGAACATTTGGTAATTTTCTCTTGACCTGTTGATTTATACAGTATGATTTGAAATACATTGTTTCAGTGAATTTTTTTTTTTATAAATGATTTTCCAATAAAAATACAATTAAGAAAAAAATAATATAAAACAGTTTGATGATGCTAAACTACGGTGGCCGACAAGGGCCAAACGCACTGCAACGGCTTAATGCGTCTCAGTTAAGGAAAACGGCTTCAAGTACAGAAACCATTCAAATTCACAAACTCAAAACATGGTACAAAAAGAGGAACGTGGTGCAAATGAAAAAACCTGTTGCAAAAAAGACAAATGCAGCATCATCAAACACGCTGCAAATAGAGAAACGATGCAAAGCACAAAACGATATAAAACAGACACACGGGATGTATGCAGCCTTGTATCGTCTGGTGTAACGTAAAAATATAATAAAGAAACGTCTCGTAATGTACAGCGTTGTACAGTGATATAAACATCGTATATAAATATAGTCAGATAAAACTCACTTTACCGTTTTCCCGCTGTATGTTTAAACCATGGATGTAAACACTGTGTGTGTCTGTCCATTGAGCTGTTACGCCAAGAGCGCCCCTTGCAGGTTTGTAGCACTTCCGGTTGTAGTGACCGGTTATGAAGCATTTTTCTTTTGAAGATGGTTTCTTGTTTTATATCGTTTTATGCTTTGCATCGTTTCTCTATTTGCAGCGTGTTTGATGATGCTGCATTTGTCTTTGTTTTTTGCAGCACGTTTTTTCATTTGCACCACGTTCCTCTTTTTGTACCTCGTTTTGAGTTTGTTAATTTGAATCGTTTCTGTACTTGAAGCCGTTTTCCTTGACTGAGACGCATTAGGGCCGTTGCAGTGCGTTTGGCCCTTGTCGGCCACCGTAATAAACAGCAGTAATAACAGTAGACTTCCCATGACAGTGAACTGTTTGTTGTTCCTGTAGGGACAGGAGGGCATGACAACTAGATGACATTTCCCAGAAATTATCAAATATTTCTTCATATAACATTTAAGCTGATATTTAGCTAAAGAAAAATATAAAATAAAGGTGTCATTTTAACACATTAGCCATAGTGCTTAGTCCTCAACAACCTGGAACCTTGATCCCTCAAAGTTGAGCAACATCTCCTTGTCTTGTCTAGGTGACGTTACTGTAGGTAGTTGATGGTTCCTTCAGGACCACTCCATAAAGATGCCGTCAGTTCCCCTGTGCTCCGACTCCTGCTCATGTCTGATACACCTCGCCACTGCAGTCATCAGAGAACTGCTGCGGGCAGCGTGACTCAGGGTTGTGGTGAAAATCTGAGGTGTAGAGAGTGAACAGGAAAGGAGACACCCTGTGTTGCTCTGTGTTACTCAACACTACGTCAGAGAAGGAGCTTCTAGCCTCACAAACAATAATTCAAATAATAACTTGTCATTTTTAAAGGATGTAACGTTACTTGAAAAAATATAAACATTCACACTGAGGTTTAGACACTCTTTTTTTGGTTTACTCAGTGACAATGATCCAATTGATCTGTCTTGGGTTGTACAGTTTGTGGCATGCTACATTAGAAAGAAAAGTTGTACTTGATAAATGCTTAGTATTTTATATATGCTTAATAATTCCCTTTTCACTTGGGTGGTTATGGTCTTGGGAGAAGGACTATGCTCTGTGCACCTCATACATCTTTTCCAACTTCAATACCAAAGCCTTTCACAGCGGGTACTTTTTTCTTTCACCTGCGGCAAACCTCATTTCACAACAAATAAGGGCTACATGCTTTGCAGCTTCAACCATTTTTATTCCCTCCAAACTCTGTTCTCTGAAAATTCATTGACTATTAGGAAGCCCGGAGCAATGATACAATTAGCTAATATGCAAATGGAGTCATTTCTCTGTTGGCTGCCATTTACCTGCACTGTGGAGCTGCGTATTATGTGAAGACAGAAACTCATTTTTGCCCGGGCATCGCAGACTTTAGATCATAAGTGGAATTACTTTTTGTCTAGAGGATGTCAGACGTTGGTGACAGACAGGGAGTACTTCATTTGTAGTAGGACTTTTCTTACATTTGTGTACAGCTGCGGAGATGAAAGTAATCCAGTCAAACACACTCACCTGTTAAAACCAGAATAGATCAATCTCTGACTGGTCTAAATCCAGTTTGACTGAATACTGAAGTGAAGGGGGATGCAATAAAACCCGGCCTGGATTGATTTTAAAGTGTTTCATCCATAAAATAATGTAAACAAAACAGGATGTTTGAGATATGAAGACCTGAGGAGGCCTGTAAAGATTATAACTGGTTCGTGCATTGGCACGTCACATTTATATATTCCACTCTCCTCTAAATTAGCAAAGGTTGCATAAAAAGTTAACGTCGGCATGCAGGAAGTGCTGGCAAAGTTTGGTCATGTTTCCCTGATAGTATAAGCAGCCAATCTATTTTATATCATGGGTTACTATGGCAACGCAACATTTTCTCATTCAACCTTTTTGTATTTAATCTTGAAGAATCATTGAGGGCAAGCCCTCATTTTCAATGCTGTTGAAATACAAAGTAGATAAATACCTAAACAGCAGCAGGCAAAAACAAAATACCAAACTGAATTAATATCAGTTACTTTTAGATAATCCATCAATCAATCATCCCTCCATCTGCTGCAGCCTATTTGCAGCCACGTCCTCCAGCACTTCCATGGGAATACATATGATCCCCAAGCCAGCCAAGACATATCATTTCTGTAGTGTTCATGCATATTGCTCCAAGTGGATGAAAATCAAAAAGCAGTTTTGCAAGTTGTATGTTACGCTGGAACACCAAGCATTAAACAGTCACTTGAACGTGTTGAATATGTGATAAGTTAGGCGTGTTGTTTTTTTCAAGATTTATAAAATGAAAAGAAGCCATTGCATATTCTGTTTAACAGATAAAATGTGCACATCCTACCCCAGTAGGAGTAGTTGCAAGCCATAAACCAAATCTCCGTGGATCATTATTATATCTAAAACAGTTCTGGCAAATGGCTTTATAGCTAAAGGAGTAGCATCAGCATTATATACTTTATTGATTGATTGATTAATCAATGTTTTATTACTCCCTAAAGGGGAGTTCTGTCATTGCAGTGGAAGTTACTTGATAAAAACTGATAAATAAGTTCAAACATACACAGTAGGAGTAGAGAGTGACATGATGGAACTCTCCAGGGATCATAAGTTCATTGGAGCGTTGTGCCTGGAGTCTGGGAACACCTGAGCTGATGAAGTTACGTTTCGAGTTTGCAGGTTATGAAGTCTGCCACTAGACAGCATGGACAGAAAGTCACAGCCAGCGAAAACGTGCAGCCAGTCATCAATTTCTGCCGTCTTTCTTCTAAAATCTGCATAGAGACGCATTGGAGTCTGGGACATGTTCCTGCATCTTCTTAAGCTCAATTTTTCACCTCTTGACCCGTCATTGCCACTCCCACTTCAACTCATCTGGATGTGGGGTCTTAAGCCAAGCATTAAATAGTCATTAGAAAGCTCAGCCAGCTTCTTCTGGCTTCGGTTTTTTCTGTATTTAAAGAAAAGCCCCTGATTAACCAGAATAAAAGACTTGAAGTACTTCAGTATCATCGAAACCAGTGCTGAAATCAGTACAAAAAGATGAAACAATATCAGTTTTAAAACTCAAGTGCTCCGAAAAAATCTCATGGAGTTGTTTTACTTTGATCACATCTAAAAAACTTAGTCTTCCCTCCCCTTCCTGCTCCCTGCTCACTCTGCTGTCATTGGTTACCTCCCTAAACCTAAACATTACTGCAAGTCAAGTGTCACAGCAAGAGAGACAATTAGAGGAGGTTTTTATTGGAACAGAAACTGAGTATGTTACAGTTTAAGTCAGTTTCAAAGCTTTTGAAAGTCAGGAAAAGTATAATATGTGCCCCTTAATGTCACTTCATTTTACCTTTAACTTACAAAACCATTTATTCAACTTTTCTTCCCCAACTTTCTGTCTGCTCTTAATGCAGAGAAAGTAGTGTAAAGTAACTGTTAAAAGCTTTTGGACGTTTGTCTGGTGTGGCCCAAACTGACACTATGAGAGAGGTGAGGGCAAACCAAAACAGCGACGCTGCGGGTCATAAAATCTGCAACTGGAAGACGATATAAAGTTCAGCAGAGCCGAGAGAAACTGCAGATTCAGGTGATAATTCTTTTTTGGTCCATGACTACAGGAGATCACTGATTCACCGCACGCATAAAAATCCTGGTTGAGGCCGAAAGGAGCGAAGAACCCAAGCTTTCCTAAACTATCAACAACACCACCGCCTCTAAACCTGCACAAGGAACTCTCATCTATAATAGATTATCATGTACAGTACTATGATGTATTTTTATCTTACATTGAAAGACAAGTAAATTAAAACATTAAACAATTAAAATGAAACTACAGTGTTGCTCTAAAGCAAACCTGGTGAAAGTTTGCATTGACTGGAAGCTTGAAACATATTTTGCGTGAGCATTCATTCAAGCTCTCCCCATTAAATCGGGATGTGGGACGAATTTTTATTGGGGCCTAATTAGCATTTGTTAACATCTCCTCCTCTGTCGAGGTAAAGCAAAGTCCCAGCTCATCATTAGCTATATTAATCAGCTCTTTTAAAAAAACTATTTGCCATGTAAACACTATGACTGCAGTTAGGGCATTAGCAATAGCAACTGTCACGCAGTGAAACAGTCAGCGATGGGAGCATTTCATTTATTCTTGTTCTAAACTCCCTGCAATTAACAGTTTGGAGGGAGGACATTCCTTATTTATGGTCAACCCTCCGAGTTGTGTTCTGCTTAAAAGCCTGCATCGCGGGTGAATGACAGGCAATTTTTAATTCCTTTTTTTTTAAGCTTCAAAGGCTTGGCGACAGCTCAGAGGAATTTAAATGACCTTAAAATTCATGGGTTTGTTTATAGACTTGCCGTGAAGAAAGGAGGAATATTATCTGTATAATGTTTTCAAAATAAGCATTTTTTTTACTTTTTGCATTTTGTGTCATTTGTTTTCGTTAAGAGCCATGCATGTGAGCACAATGTAGTGTCCTCTGCTTTTGGCTCACATTCAAACAGGAAACAGTGAAGATATATTTGGTATTGCCTCTCCTCCGATGGTGCAGGACATCGCTAGCAGTCAGCCATCTGTGGTGTTGCTGTGACCTGCGTGTCAGGAGAGGCCGTGTCCGGCAGCAGCTGTTCCAGTCTGTCACACCATTTGGCGCTGAAACTGCTCCACGAGAGGAAGCTTCTCCATTCAGCTTCTCCTTGAATAGTGGTGAGGCAGAGTGTGATGGCTTGGATGCACCCGGAGACAAAGTTTTCCATCTGCTGCGAAGTGAAGCTGGCCCGAGCACGTGTTGATGCCGGAAGCAACATGATCAATCAGCTCTCTGGAAATTCATTAAATTCCTATTTGACACAAACAGCGAGGGAGAGTCAACCTAGATGTGGAGAGCTGGCCAAACTGTTGCGCTCCTTTTTTATGCCCATCAGGTTTCAGCAGGCAGTTTGTCCTTCAGTTTTTTCCAAAGTCAGTTCTGCCAAGTGCCAAATATTTGCTAAATTTACTCTGAATCCTCTTCCGTTGCCACAAATGAATATTAACCTCGTAAGACCAAATGTATCATACCTGATGAATGCATACAGTAAATGCATCAGCACCAAAGCATCCTCAAAGCATTTATGAATAAAAACTGTTTTCTACTCTTAAATTATGTTTAGTTTTATGTTTTATGACATCCATGCATATTTTCTGGTCTGATACACACAGCAAATAGAGGAACCTGGATCCCTTTAACTTAAACAGAAGGGGATGCTAAAGTCTGTACTTGGTTCTAAGGAGGATCACAATAAATACAGACTTTTGCTAGTAGAGTCATTTTCTTTTGAACATTGTGTGATTTTATCTTGCACACATATTATGAGGTCATTTTGCGTCCTCACATGGCCAATCCATCCATCCATCCATCGTCCGCCGCTTATCCGTTCCCGAGTCGCGGGGGCAGCAGTCTAAGCAGGGATGCCCAGACTTCCTTCACCCCAGACACTTCCTCCAGCTCCTCCGAGGCGTTCCCAGGCCAGCCGAGAGACATAGTCTCTCCAGCGTGTCCTGGGTCTTCCCCGGGGTCTCCTCCCGGTGGGACATGCCTGGAACACCTCCCTAGGGAGGCGTCCAGGAGACATCCGCATGCCCAAGCCACCTTAGCTGACTCCTCTCAATGTGGAGGAGTAGCGGCTCGACTCCGAGCTCCTCCCGGGTGACCGAACTCCTCACCCTATCTCTAAGGGAGCGTCCAGCCACCCTGCGGAGGAAACTCATCTCGGCCGCTTGTATCCGCGATCTTGTCCTTTCGGTCACTACCCAAAGTTCATGACCATAGGTGAGGGCATAAGTGCGGACGCTGCACCGATCCGTCTGTCAATCTCCCGCTCCATCGTTCCCTCACTCGTGAACAAGATCCCGAGATGGCCAATCCTATTTGTCAAAAAACAAGGCCAATGATTGAGCAACCGATCGACCGGTCCACTTAAATATGGATGGTTATTTAATTTTGCGGGAATTTAGCTGCAAGGACTAAAGCACTTGAGATTCAGAAAAAATCTGTTTTCTTGTCTATTGTTTCATGTCATAAGTCTTTACATAGTGATCTGTTAGTGAGCTGTGCTACGGCAGACCCGAGGTGCCAAAAATGCACAGTCATTGGACAAAACACGATGATAAAAACAAAAATACACCAGAAAACACAGCATTAAAATGATATTTCAGACGGCGCTTCAGTTCAGAAATCCCAGTGATGGAACGTTAAACTATTGAGAATTATAAGCTGTCTGATATGGTGTCTTATAAAATGTAATTTTTTTTAAAAAAATGTGTGTTTTAAAGTGCTGCATTTTTTGTGTTTTTTTGTTTACTGTCATGTTACTGACATCCTTTTAAAACTTTCTTTTTTATAAATATTCAGTTCTGATATATTTTTTAAAGTGTCTTTTCAGAAATTGAATCTTTGATTATGCTGTGATTTGCACTTCAAAACCACAGAATAAATTCAAGATCTAGAACAAGTTACTTTTTAAAGTTGACGTCTACCACCACTCCAGTTGCCAACGTTGGGATTTAGAGAGTTTGAAAGAAGATCATAAGTAAAGACAATCTGGGAACTTTACTTTCTGTGATTCTTTCAGAAGATGATGGTGAAATACCATATAATATAGATGGTTGAGTGGGAGAAGACCTGTAGGATATGTTCACTGAAAACTGCACTTTAAACACCTCTGGGACACACTTTGATGATACAAATCTCCATCATACTATGTTTATGCTTCTGACTTTCCTACTTATTGCACAAATGTTCAAAGCTAACAGAAAGTTTTTGTAACACTTTGACAAAGTAGGAAAAAAAAACTAAATTTGCGCATCACATACTTAAAAGAATCCCCAACACTTCAAAGCATCTTCATGCTTCAGTGACAAATCTTCAAAGTCACGCCATGGATTGAGCTGATAGTGCCGCTGTGTTACAGGTGCAAACATCCTTCTTGTTGTTGCTGCTGAGGTGTGAGGTGCTCAGTAAAGGAGAGCAGATTAAGTCGAAGGCTAATTGAGACAAAGTCGGTGGGTCGCCGGTGTGAAATCCAATGCCTGGGTGAAGGCATTTAGTAATTACACCTACCAGGGAACCATTCTGTCACATGAATCTGCCATTAGAGGCTGAAGCCACACGTGAAGGTAAACTGCAGAATCATTGGTGATACAGGAAGCTCATTTCAGTCACCATGGAGATTTCAGTGGATCTGTCTAAACTCAAAAAAGAGCTTTCGTTAAATTGAATCCTTCTATCTAAAACATTCCGGTGTGTGTTGAATCCTTTTGAAAGAGAAATACTCGTTTCTCCTTCTCCCCCTTTTTAAACAGACATTTTTTTACAATTTAATTTATTTTACAATATCCTTCAACTTCCATCCTGGATGTACTGTATCCTTCAGCTGTCAAGCTATTCATTTGCCCTGATTAGGACTTTTAAATGTTCTGCTTTGCATCTTTGCAGCTGAAGGATTTTTCTGTAAAGGTAAATAGTAACGGGAAATATGTAAGATTTCAGTCACGTTAATGTTGGCAGTAAGTGAAATTCTTATTGTACTTATCTTTCTTGTCATACACAGCCTGTTACCATTTAGGTTCCATAGTGGACAGGTTACATGGCTATTTATTGAAAATGCGTACCGTTATTTACTTTTTTTTTTTTAATTTGTAGCTGACATTTACTTAAAATATAGCCTGGCCATGCTACATTTCACATAAGTTCTCTTGAAAATGGGCCTGGTAACCTCCACTTCACAGCCATTTCCACTGGTGCAGACTGTACCAAACCAATCATAACGTGGAAGTGGTCGGCTTTGTGCGACAGGAGCATCAACGAGCCACTGTGAAAGCCAGCGAGACGGTGACAGAATTGCTAACAAAACGTTGAAAAAGTTGGTAGTCTCTAAAATGAGAACTAATTCAGGTGGATATATCCAGTGTTATGCTCCCTTTCACCCCTCCAGTCTGGCTGTTGCTATGTCTACACCAGGGGTCGGCAACCCGCGGCTCTAGAGCCGCATGCGGCTCTTTAGAGCCACCCTAGTGGCTCCTAGAGCTTTTTCAAAAATGTTTGACCTTTTTTTTTCTTCTTTTTTCCCTTTTTTCCTTTTTTTCTTCCTTTTTCCCTTTCCTTTTTAATCGCGACTTTTTGACTTTTTTCTCAAAATTTTGACTTTTTCTCAACATTTCAACTTTTTTCTCAACATTTCGACCTTTTTCTCGAAATTTAGATTTTTTTCCTCAAAATTTTGACTTTTTTCTCAACTTTTTTCTCAACATTTCGACTTTTTTCTCGAAGTGCATAATGAAAAAAAAAATCTCCCCCCAGTTCTAACTAATATAGAAACATGCAGCATGTGTTGCCTTCATTCTAAGGCTGATACAAGACTTTTTATTTTTTGTGGCTCCAGACACATTTGTTTTTTGCGTTTTTGGTCCAATACGGCTCTTTCAACATTTTGGGTTGCCGACCCCTGGTCTACACCATGCTTTGTTTTTCTGACTGGTTTTTTGCCTATCCAATGGTGACCAGGGGCAGTTTCTTCTGCATCCCTTTGGTACTGGTCCTTGGAAATAAAAGTGAAATCCAGAGATCTGACTAATTTTCGCATCAAAAGGGTAAACATTTAGTCTGTATAATGTGTGTATCCTCTGTTTCAAAGATACACACATACATACATTTTATATATATATATATATATATATATATATATATATATATATATATATATATATATATATATATATATATATATATATATATAAATTGAATGTCCTTGAAACTGATGATACACACATTTTAATGTTGTTTTTGTGGTAATTTCCATAAAAATACTGTTTTATCTGTGCAACGCCAAGTCAAAGAAAATAATAATCTATGCACTTTTATTCCCTCCTTGCCTTCCTAAATTGAAGCTGTATAGCGATGTGCAAATCAAACATTTCTTTGTGAGCATGAATGAAATCTAGACAAAAGCTGAGCTCACTGGGAGTTCAATTCAATTGATTTTCCTCCTTTTAAAATGTGCATATCAGAGTAGCCTCCTGTGGTGAAGGGCACAGTTCCCCCAAAATCAAAGGAGCCTTGGCGGGCCCTGCATTTAAGAGCTGAATCCCAATAACCCAGGAGTCCCAGAAGGGCCACATCACTGTTACTGCAGAGGCTACGACACATTTCTTAGTCTCACCAAGGAATGCTTAAAACAAAGCACTGCAGATCCCTGCAGAAGGAAATGAAAACTGAAAAGCAAAAAAAAACATATGACAGTTGTAAGGGAAACTGAATCTGCAACATCTATATTTAATTGGCTGACTGCACGCAGCTCCCACCCTCTCCATCTGTAAATAGAAACTTCCTCACACCCCCTCCATTCAATTCTCTTTAGTTGCACAGCCTGTGCAGTGAAACAGCAAAGCACAATTAAAGTTCCAATATTTACTGACAGTCATAGACTTTAAGGTGTTCACTCATGGTGTGGATTCAACCCTTATTACAAAAAAGTTCAGCTCTCTTTCATCCCTCTGCATTCCATTACTCCATCTCGTGCATATGTGTATTTAAGAAGCAAGAGGTTCTCGTCTCTGATGTCTCTCACATGCCTTCTGATGTCTCTCACCCGCCAAGATCCCTGCCGCTCTTGAAATGCCGCCCCCTCCCCTGCTTCCAGCTTTAGCTTCTGATTTTAAGGGAGGAGGATCAATATGTTCATCACCCGCAATATCGCTACGTATGCCTAATCAAAGGATCAAAATACTTCATTAATGCATGACTGGAGCTCAGATGCCAAGGTGCCTCGTTGTTTCTATAATTTAAAAGAACATTTGAAGTCTTCATTGGGACATTTGAATGACTGAAACACATATATTTCATTAATTGAATATGTTTCAAATGTAAAAAGTTGGAGCAGGATTATTGAGTTATAGAGTTGGGGGGTCCTTTCCTGTCCTGTCTTGTCCTGTCCTGTCCTGTCTTGTCCTGATATAGGATTCACGCTGCCAAATAGCCGTCTGTCTACTTTATGGTATTTTTTTTTGTTTCAAGATTCTTCACATATTTGTACAGCGTCTAGTTTTTTTTACCACAAGTGCAAAAATTGTTTCGTCTGCTTTTGAACTGATTGCTGAAAGAACATGTTCCTTGAAAAACACAACGTCTGGACGGGTTTCTTATTTTGATGCAGGCTCTGAACTGAACACGGGCAGCAAGCCACATGTTCATGGTCCCTTTCCTGTCCAGATGATGATATCGCCCATGGTTTCCAAAATATAATTTCAGATTTCAATTCATCTGACATCAGGACAGTTTCCCTGTTGTATCAGTCCAATTTTAATCAGCCTTGGTCTGGAAAAGATGGTTGTGTTCCAGGATCACGTATATTTGTTTCTTCTTCGCACAACTGAGCTTCAACTTGGTTTGTTGATTTTATGCTAAACTGCTTTTGAGACTGCGGTTTCCCAAAGTGTTCCTGAGCCCCTGCTGTGATTTCCATGACAGAATCATGTGTGTTTAAAACGTAGTACCGCTTGAGAGCTCAGAAATCACAGGAATTCACGACTGATTATTATCCCTGTCCCATTTCTCTCAAATTAGTTCACACTCAGGCAAAGTTTTTTTGCAAATTAGTGAACCTCTGCCCATCTCTGTTTCTGTGGGACTCAGCATCTCTAAGATGCTTCTTTTATACCCAGTCACATCATCAACTTGATGCCAATAAATTAGCTGCATTACGTTCATTCATGTGTTTAGCACATAGGCTACTTTTCCATCCAATTGCTGCCCATTTCCCAACTTTTGAGATGTCTTATTGTAAGCAAATTTGAAATGAATCTGACATCCCATCTGTATTCTACTGTAAATAAAGCATGTGTTTATGAGATTTCCAAATCATTGCGTTCTGGATTTATTTACAGTTACAGTGCACAAAGTGGAAACATAGTTTTAATGATATAAATAAATGTATATAAAGATCAATCTAAGTTCAGTATGATCCTAACTGAAAATAAGAGGTCTAACTTATGGTAGGATGGAATAGAAACTGAGGTTTGTCCAAAAGAAGGAGACACACTGAGTACGCTCCCAAACACGCAACTGGATGCATTCAGAAAATATACAAACATGAGCACTTCTCCGGGTAGTCAGTCAAACTGAACAGCATAAAGTCAGTCAAACACAAACACTGCAGACATAAAAGCCATGCAGAACTCTCACACGGCAGGTCGATCACAAGCCTTCAAGTGTAAGTTTTGACAGTTTGACAGCACAGGGTGTCTTTTGTGTAGCAGAAGACGCTTATGAAGTTTTTCTGCTGCCCTCGACATCTCTTCTCTTCTTCCAGTAACAGCATAAAATTCACCATATAGCTTTATGAATAACACCAACAAGCACAGACTTCAGCTGCAGGGGGCACAAACTATATATATGGTATCAAATGCATTTGGATTGGTTCTTTTGAAATAAGACGTCACTCATACAGGATTAAAAAAGTCACCTACTCTTTTAGAGTGACTGCAGTCATAAAAGACGGTTACAACGTTAGAAAATAAGGGCGGTTATTTTTATCTCTGCCGAGTATTTTCTGTTCAGCAATATTTATAAAATGTGATTTGAAGCACTTGAAATTAATGAAAGCCTTCAGATCCTTTAAGTGCAACACTGGATGACATGTAAGCCTTAAAGCAGTTTGGCAAATCCAGACTACATAATGAAATTCAAACACTGGATGAATGCTCACGTCCTCTTGAGAGAAACACAGGAACTCAGAGCAGTCAAATGGCAGAAGTTCATGTGAGGAGAACGTCGCCTGCAGGCTCTTGGGCCACCTTAAAAAGGAAACACCACCAGGGCTGTTTTTGAGCTGCGCCAAGCCAAATGTCAGCTGTTGATATGTCAAATATGTGTCCTTCTGAAAATATACAGTCAAGTGCATAAGTCAGCCGAACAGCAACATTTAGCTTTTTTTGATGCCACTACTGTTTATGTATCAAAATGAATCCAATCAGATATACTAAGTAGCTCCTTCCTGCTTTCATAGGATTCATGATGGTTCAGCCAGGTGTTGCAGCCCTTCATGAACTGATCAGGGTAAGTGTGCAGACGTCTATAAAAGCAAATATGAGTTTTCTGGTCTGGAACATTCAGGTGTGCGTTAACACAATGCCAAGTGGGAAAGACAGTAGCAATTGCTGCTGCACGTTAATCTGGAAAGCATTAAAAATAATTTCCAAACAGCTAAAGTGTAAAGGTCCTCAGTGTAAATAGATCCTTCACAAGTGGAACCCAATTAGGATAGTAATCAATCTTTTCAAGGATGGGCAGCCAAGCCAATTTTCCTCAAGGTCAGACCATAAAGGTCTCAGATGTTCAAAAAAAAAAACATAGAAAAATTAAAAAAAGAGTTACTTCTCAGGCCCCACAGACCTCATCGTAATGATAGTTTAAATGCATCATCAGAATAGGGTGAAAATACAAGAATCTAGGTTCTGGAATGATCCTTTTGAACTCAAAAACCTTGACTCATGTGAAATGCTTTGTTACGACATTAAAGGTAGGGTAAGCACACCGTACGGCGCGCATCGCCGCGTACCCTACGCCGTAGGCTCTGCATCGATTTAACGCGGGACCATAATTCAGGCTTTACTTCCAAGACGGAACGAGAGTCTTTCGTTTGGAGTGACAGAGAAGTGGAGTTACTTTTAAGTGTGACTTTAGAATATAAAACAGGTAAAATACAAGAAAATATTGACGGTGGCCACATGACGCTGGTGACGTTTCTGTTGCATAATGTGACGTTCTGAAGCCTAAATCTCCGTTTTCCTCTGTTTAGACGCAAACGTGAAAACGGAGTTTTTGAAAATCTCCACTTTGGCCGGAGTTTTCAGAAATTATCGTTTTTGGTGACTTTGAGCTCCGTTTTCGTGTAAACGGGGCCTAAAAGTGGCTTACCCTACATAAACCCTACATTTAACACGGCTCTGCATAAGCAATTACTTAAATAAATCAGCAACCTGAGACAATGTTGAGAAGAAGAGAACGGGCCAAAATGAGGTGAAACACTGATAAAACAACAAACAACTTCAAGTTATTGCAGCAAAAGGATCTTCAAGTTCTTGAAAAATAACTTGTGGGGGGTACTTGGTATTGCCTACATTACTTTCTTTTTTTAAACTTCCATTTTGTTAAATAAGTAAATAATGGCACAGTGGGGGAATAAAAGTTATTTTATAGGTTGAATTTTGTATTTTTACACAGACACAGTTAAAAAAGAAAAAAAAAAAACTTTCATATATGACTGTACATGTTGAAAATTCAGAATGACTCTGCAACTTCAGTGCTGCAATGATGTGACACAGGTAATCCTAGCCCAGAGGATTAGAGACTCTACAGTGTATCTGTCAAATACTAAAACAACTTGAGGTGAAGTGAACTGCTAAACCTTTGATCCTCCTCTCTCTGTCTCCTTCAGTGCCTTATCTCATCATCCATTTCCCCACTTGCTTGTTGCCGTTAGTGACACCTTGTACTCAGCCTTATACAACGTATGCCAGGTTGTGTTATGAATACCGTCGGAGTGCCGAATGAATCATCGCGTGAATAAACTGCCGTGGTAGGAGGGCAGAGTAGGTCAAAAAATGATCAAAGAAGTTCGGGTTAAAGGATGGCAGGCGTCTTTGCCTGGTAACGGCAACTGATGGGAATTAAAAACGCATAAATAAACAGTGTCTTCATGGAGAGGGAATCCTGTTACTCTGTGGCGCTGGTTGAGTAATAAGTACTGTATCCCACAAAACCGGTTTCCCATTTCTGTTTATTTTTTTTCCTTTCCCACGTGGCTGTGCGTCTAAAATATAATCAGGACAAGAAACAGTAAATCAACTTAAAAATTGAACTCCTGCTTATCACCTGCTATAATCTTCCTGTTTACCAAGTTACAGATGTACTTAAATTAAAACTATTAACACTGTCATGTGATAATCACTGCGTGATGATTCCCTGCTTTGCCTTGCAGAGTTGAGGAGGATTAAGCTTGGGTTTCCTCAGCTTAACCAATATTATGTATGACAGAGCCGCAGGCAGCTTAATGTTTACCGCCTCACATCTCTTTGAGGGGCTCAAAATACAGCAAAGACAAGCCTGATGTGCCTCTGTCTATCAATTCCACTACCACTCAGGGAAAATCACTGATACCTGCAGCTCGACACCCCACCTTTGTTGGAGCTATACCAACAGCCCCACGTGACTGCAGCATTTTTGTTTCCCTCATAGACAGAAGAGTCCAGCATACAGCTGCTACAGACGGTACTACTTGTAAGAATGCTATTGCTCATTTTTTGAATGAGAGAAAAAAAATACATCTTTTTGTTATGTTCAAGAGATTTTGTATGCATTGAAGTAAACAGAAAACCTTGCTGAATGCCAATCACTTCGACTGAGAACAGAAACAGCCTGGAGGGCTGGAGCCAAATGAACATGCTGTTAATAAACCATATTGAATATTTTACATGTTTATATGCATATTTATAAGATTTCCCAGTGGTGTTCCTTTTAAAACATAATCATTAAATATGACTTTTTAACCCTTTTAAAAGGAGAATGCCACAATGTGAGAAAGTTTCAACCAAAAAGTAATGATATATAGGCTCTAATATTTATGTCAAACCCAACACCTTCAAGAAAATTCAAAAAATAAATAAAGATTTTCATGGAGAGATGTGAATTTGACTTATTTTCGATAAATTTATCACTCATCGGCAGTCAAACTAAGGGATATTTATCCGTCAAAAACGGTAGTTATTAAAAATGTGTAATGAAAGGTGACAGATTTGGATGAAGGCATTCCACAAATAGTGCACAATGGCTTCAAATATTTTAAAAATTACTACATTTTGCACTGATGGGTGGAATTATACATTTAAACATTGTCGTCATCCTTCTGCTCAGAACTTCTAGGGATTTGGTCTGAAAGCACAGTTTCAGGATGCAAAAGGGGAAAGCTCTTTTAATGGCAGCTCAATCTGCCTCTGACCCAAATACTGTAATGTTTTAAATAGTCCCACTATAATTCAGTTACGCATCGCCGATTCCACCATGCCATCTTGCTATGATTCTAATACCTCACTAGCTAACTGTTGTCCTTTCTGTAGATAAATGTATCTCCTCTTGATGCCAGAATTAGCTGAACTTAGAGGTGCGAACCTCAGTTGCAATGGAATAATGAGGAGAACCAGATTTATAGAAGTTACGCCACACTGCAAGGGCTAAAAAACAACTCTGAGAATCAAATTCAAGTCCAGTGGTTATAGTATTGTACATATAAGAGAGAGACACCCAACATACATTCATTTCATGAAAAGGGGCCATACAGCTACTGAACGAGTTTGTGCAGGGCCACAGTAAGAGAGAACTGAGGGTTACTAACAACAACGGCATCATCTTTTACCTGGTAGTTTTAAAAACTTCTCCCAGTGACACCTGGAATTAATAAATCCACAACTTCAGCAGTGTTTCATAGCCACATTATCAAGATTCCTCCAACGCTGACATGCTCGCCAGGCTCAGGACTGGGCTGCATCATTGGCAGGAAATGCGCGCACCATGAGAGAGGAAGCTGCTCAGCTTAACACCCCCGTCAACTCGACCCCCAGCCACGAGGAGAAGGAAACATTTAAAAATGCTGCTTGGTTAAGACAGACGTGTTTACCTGTTATTATTGTTCACTCAAGCTCTTCAGGGAATTGTTCATGTTCCTTGGAGGAACCCTGCAGTGTCTCAGAGCAGAGATACTGCTCAGTTTTCTGAGAATTTTGATAACTAATTCTGTGATACTTCGTCTGTATAATTTAGATTTGGCAGAGTGACAATAATAACAAACTCAGAATTCCTTGTGTTCCTTGGTTTGTGTTATTGTGCCAACAGATAAAACAAAGGAAACTGTAAGTTGGAAAACCTGAATACCTATAATGAAGAATTTGAATGGAAAATATTTACAAAATCTGCTTTGTATATTAAAAGAAATACATTGAAATTTGTGTGAGATGAAAACAAAAACAGTTTTCTATTTTTTGCCACTTCACATCAAGTAGTTACTTGTTATGCATCCACTCGATGGGATTACTGATGCATATTCATATGAGGTCATGTTTCCAGTCATCTGATGAATGTAAAATCATCTCCATTCCCATCTAACCTCACTTTGGTCTCCTCCAGCTCCTGAGGGAGACGCCTGTTTACTGAGGCTTCTAAATGCTCTGCTGAGGTCGCCAGCCGCTATCTGTACTTTGTTTCTGGGCAGATGGCGTGTAGTGAGTTTTTTTTCCTTCTTCCCTCCCTCTCCTTTTGTTTTCAGACAGCAGCTGGCAACGGTTGAAAACTGGATCGACTCAAATCAAGAATGTAAAACAAAAAGCACAAAAAAAGCAGCTGGTTCATGCTGTCGGGAACTTGTGTTAAAATATGGATACATGAATCAAAGAATCGTCTGTTTTATATTAAACAAGTTTGAGGAATTTTGGTTTGAAAGCTATGTATACCACACACAGTTTGAGTGTGAATTCATCAGTCATTCCTCGATGATTTGATAATCAAATTATTGATTTTGCTGTCTTTACAGTAGGTCATCAGAAGTCCTTGGCGCAACACATTAAAGGCATCGTAGTGACAACACTTACAAACACAGCTGCTGAGAGAATGTGTTTTTTTTCCTTCCAACAGCAATAAAATCCTTTTTTTTGGGGTGAAAAAAGAAAAAGAAACAAAATAAAAAATGTCAAATGCCGTTTTGTCATGGAAACAACAGAAATGACCAAATCGGGAGGGGTTCTTGGAGACAGTCACATGCAAAGCTTGTCTAAAGACAGAGTGCATGCTTGTAAATATGATGTCTGCGTGCCTGTGGACCTTTTTCACACCACTGTCACTTCAAATTATGTTCCAAAAGACGCGAACAGTCACCCAGAACAAAACCTGGATATCAGCAGTAATGTGCTGCTTTGGTTATGAAACGAGAACCGGATCTCAAACATGCTGCTAAATGTTAAAGCAGGATCTTGGCTATTAACACTTGTTTGACAAAAATTGCATTTTTATGTTTGCCAAGGACGTCTAGCAACTTTCTCCTCCTACTGATGACTCACCTAACAGCACATTAAAGAACATTCATTTGGAGTGGGCAGGCTGTGAAAGAGGATTTTATTAAAAATATGACTTGGATTAAAAGTCACTTAAGAATTACATGAGTAGCATAACAGAGAGGGATTGGACAGATACTTTTGTTGTCATCTCCAAGAAAACTTCATGTTAAATGAAAATATTCAACATGTATAAGCATGGCTGCTGGACCAAACTGGAGGCAGGAGGACTGTAAATACTTCTCCATTTTTTAAGTATAGTGGGGGATTTGTGGGTAGTGGTGAAGCACAGCAGAGAGGGACATATGTTGTGTTTTGGTCTCAGTGGTAAAGTAAAGTAAAGTTGTTCTTTTAAAATGGAACAAAAAGTGAACCAACAGTACAAGTACCTAGTTTCTGTCCACATTAGTTCCTTCAGAGCCCTCAGACATTGTTCTTTTAGGAAACCTGAGGACCAGTTTATAACTGACTAAAGGCAATGTTAAGATTAGATGTATTTTATGTATCCCACACTGGGGAAATGTACTTGTAATAGCAGCAACAGTATAATATACATAAAATAAATAAATAAATAAATACAGTGAGTGATGGGTAGAGTAGAGACATTAAACAGGGAAACTACCAGTGTTGTGCAAGTTCATACTGTACTTCTCATGAACTAGTTCAAAGTTCAGTTCACATAGTTTAAAAATGAACAGTTCACGCTCATAGTTCACCATTTTCATTTTGAACTAGTTCAAATTCAGTTCATTTCAATATTTTTAGGAGAGAAGTACGAATGAAACGCCAGACTATCCTAAAACTGTTCACTGCAATCATGTATTGTTCTAGTGGCTTTTCAACTTTACTTAGAGAGTGTAATTCTCCAACAATGTAGTCCATTATCAGTTTGTCAACCTGTTGCAGGTAAACCAACCCCCTGAAGGTGCAGCAGTGAGACTGGGGTTGTTTGGGGCTGTTGGGTCTTCTTGGTCTTTCCTGATGACTTTGTTTGATTGTCAAGGACTTGCAGATATTTTCTCACACTGGACGGATGCTTTAACTCCACATGACGTTTACAATTTGAAGTTGACGAGGCAGACGTTCAGACTCGTTTTCTCAGCGCAGGTGGGCATAATTTGCACAGAAAGGTTAGATTTCTACCGTCGGACTCTTTGGGACACAATGTGTAAAATTCCCGCTGATAATGATAAGGATCATCATCTGACGGCTCGCTGACGCTGCGTCTGCATCATCTCTCTCTTCACCTGTCATTCATAAAGACTGCACCGGGCTCGGGCCGCCGTTGCCATGGAGCTGGAGCCCGTTGCTATGCTAGTGTGTGCACTGCATTGTGGGTAATTTAGTGTGAAGTCGTGGTCTCGTCGAGTATTTTAAATGTGCGCCGCCCGCTGTTGAAATGTATTCCGTAATAATTGGACTTAAACAGTGAAGCTCAAACTCACATAATCTAAACGATTCAAATTCCAGTTCATGATCTGCAGAATGAACAAGTTCAAGTTCTTTATTTGTAAATATGTTGCGTTCAGTTCAACGTTCTCACAGAAATGAACGCGTTCATTTGAACTTGTTCATGCACAACACTGGAAACTACAACATGATCAAGTGCAGGTGTTGGGTCTCTGACTTAGCAAGGAGCACTTTACGTTCACAATCGTCAGGTTAACCACGCACTCCGAGGACTTCCACCAAACTGAGACCACCACTGGCTAGCCATCCTAATCGTTTCCCTCTTCGATGCAAAACATTTGTCAGTTTCCTTTGGACCTGACTTAGATTTCTAGGGGCCAGTACCAACATATGCAGAAGAAACTGCCTCTGGGAGACATTGGCTAATCGTGCACAAATCATCTGATGTAGGCAGGACAACCACAAGACAGGTATCAACAAAATACATCCAAAACAGTGCAGTGGAGTAGGAACACCGGTGAATGGCTCTTGTCATTTACCAAAAGAACTTGTTTAACCAAGATGTTGGTTATTCTGCAACCATCTTAATTTCTTTCTTTTTTAAATATTGGCTTTGGACACTCCATTATGTAACATGCATAACGTCCAAAGCTTGCCAGGTTGCGAGCAGATTAATATTTTCTCTACTGGTAGAAATAGCTGTGAATTAAAGCGATGTAAGACCCAATTCATGAGCAAGTGAATGAGTGAATGACCGGTCTGGCTGCTCCAGAGGTGGTCCCATAGGTAAACATGCAAATTGCATTCTGTGATATTTAATTATTATCAATTAAATGTATAGGTCAAATTCAAAGCAGGGAAGAGAAACAATGGTGGCCACTAATATTGAAAGGTTCTCTCTGCTGTCCGTTCAAGATACGGTACTGAGGAGAAAAGAACCCTGTCGTCTATACAAATAAAAAGGTAAAGATGTTTATAAATTAATTAACTCACTGTTTCATATTTTCACAAAATACTTCTGTAATGAAAGATCCATCCTATCACTGGGGCTTGAGAAAGGACGTCTGTCGGCATAGGAGGCTGCGTGGGGGCTTGGGTCAGTCATAGTACAACAAAGTTTATGATATGATATTTGGCAAATAGTTTCACCAAAGCTTTTCATACAAACATTTTAAATAAATATCAGGCAAACAAAATGTCTATTTCCACGCCTGGGTGGAGTATGTTGCAGATTATCTTGTTGATGAACTGATAATTAAAACTACAGTTTATTTAAAATCTCAGTGTTCAGCTGGCTATTAGATACATATTCTGCATGTTTGGTGAATAGTTTAAATGTAATTAGTGCCCGAAACAAGTCCTGCAGCTGATGAGAGTGAGAGAAGTTTTTTTTCCAAGTGGTTCTGTAATAAATATAAAATTGTATTAAAAAAAATGATGATATGTGAGAGTTAGAGGAAAAGCGATTGGAGAGCAATATCAGCTGATTGATATTAGCTGCTTGTGTGATGAACAACTTGGAACTCCGAGTCGAGTTAAGTCGACATAATAAGCCGGAAGAGTCAAGAATTCCCAGATTCCTGCTGAAAGCCTAATCTGTTGTCAGGCTGGAAACTCCCTGCACTTATTTCTTAACAGCCCTCAACTCCAGCCAGAGCTGAGGGCACAAAATGTCCTGTTTCCAGGTCACGTTCCCATCCTTCGGACTATGCTGGCAGGTGTTTTGGACAAATGCCAAGGTATTGATTTTATGACAGTTATGAGAGTTGTAACAGAGTTGTAAGCAGCAGACTACAGCTGGAGCACCAATTCACCCTTCGGCTTGACAAACGGTATACCGAATGGCCTGTTAAGAACTATATCTTTTTTTCATGTGATATGTTCTCATTGTAACTGTTGAAATCGTTTCATTCATTATAGCTTAAATGGCTCCATAGAGTCCCGATCTGATAGACTTGAGCTCCCTGTGGAATTGATCGCTAGCACATTATTACAGAGGCAATGTTGTGTTGATGTTTCATTATGCTGCTTGTTTGAAATGTTTTAATCAATATCTCAGTGAACTTTAGTTTAATTTCAAACCATGTGTAGCAGAACGAGGGAGCTGCCCTTAATCAACACAGCTGGTAGCCAACCATAATTGGTCCAGCTGTGTATATAAGTGGCAGCTTTCCCTGTGTCTTGCACTTCCCCCATTGCGTCATTTCCGCCCCGGATGTTCTTGCCTCTCAGAGCGGCGACTAAATGCTGTGCTCCTGTTGCGTGAATTAGCATCTCTTGTGTAGCTCTCTCTCTCTACTATGGTTGTTATCCACGCTGGCTGAACACTAGTGTGGTCACGGACAAATGCTGGTGACCGTGCAGGTTTCCTCTCTCCCTCACTCTATGCCTGTGTGAACCTACTAGAAGTAGGAAGGCTCATCAGCTGACGGAGTCCCCGGTGGTGTGACGTCAGAACCACCAGCTGATTAAAGCCACCGCTGCTGTTTCGTCTCCTGTTGCTGTTTGCTGCAGTTGGTTGCTTGCTTGCTCTCCCACTTGCTTGCTTGCTCTTCTGCCTTGCCCTCGCTGCGGTGCTTGTCTGCTCTGCTGGGGTCCCCTGAAGTCTCGCCCAGTTCCCGGCTTGACCCCGATAATAAATGTGGCGATACAGTGCCGTTTTCTTTTAATTAATTTATTTCAACAGTCTTTGGGACCAGTGTTTGTTTAACCTTGTTTATTTCATTTCGGGCAGTGTTTTAAGTGTAGTAGTTACCTGCCCTTTTGTCTTATTTTGCATGTTTATTATATGATTATTTTTGTAACAATTTGGTTGTTTTGCAGTTGCTGTAGGCCGGTGGTGGTGTTGGTGACCTGGGTGGAGTCCTTCCCTTTTGTGTGCTGTGTGCTTGCCACGTGTGGTTGAGTGTTTAATTATTTTTACGTTAATATCTTTCATTTTTGTAGACTCCCACTCCCTTCACTAGTTCCCCTCTGCACCAGTACGCTACAGCTCCTGCCCCTTATTTATTTTGCTCTTTATTTTCATGACTGGTTTTTAGTATTCTTTTAAAACATTGTGTAATAAAACCTATTTTTATAAAGTATCTGGATTTCACGTCTCTTGCCTTGAGTAAACGAACTTGTGTGTCTTGATAGAGATATTAAATAATTCTTTGGGTGAAATTCCCGAGGTGGCGTTGTCAGGCAATGTGATTTAACTTTGTATTGGTACAGCCCGTTACTCGACGCTGCGACACTTGGCGTCGTTGGCAGGATTTACTCTACGGCAAAGACGTGTACTCCTTTTACTTACTGTGTTTTCATTGTCTGTCGTTGTTTTTGTTGTGTTTATGCATTAAACATTGTCTGTCTTGTAGGCACCTTGGGCAGCATAAGGAGACGAAAAAGCAGTGGTTCCCGGTGGATCTTAGTTCTGGTGAAGGTTTGTGTAACAGATTAGGCTTTTGTAGTTTGGTTTTACACTTGTAAGTCACTACTTTAGTGTAGTGAGTTGTGTTGCAGCTATGGAGGAAGAATTACAGGACCTTAGAGATTTGATTGCCCAGTTACGGGCTGATAATGAGTGTTTGAGACAGGAACAGGTTGGCCCCAGTGTTTTACCGTCTGCCTCTTCTATTCCTAATGCCCCTGTAGCAGAGAGATTAGTGTTTGTGCCCCGAGATAGAAAGTGTCCTACCTTCAGAGGTAGAACAGGTATGAGGTTGAGTGAGTGGGTGGAGGAAGTACAGGCGTGTATGAGGGCCCGGCATTTGTCCCGGATTGACCAGGCGTTTTTCCTGTTTGACCACCTGGAGGGTGAAGCGAGAGAGGAGATAAAGTATCGCCCTGGTACAGAGAGAGAGAACCCTGACAGAATATTTGCCATTTTACAGGAGCTTTACGGGTGCTCAGAGTCTTATGTCGCTCTGCAGGAGGCTTTCTTCTCCAGGAGGCAGCAGGAGGGAGAGACTCTTCAGGAGTTCTCCCTCGCTTTGATGGGCCTCATGGAGAAGGTGAAGCAGCGTGCACCCATTCGCATGCCAAATGCTGAAGTTCTTCTGAGAGATCAGTTTGTTGAATATGTGTTGGATGGTTCCCTGCGGCGTGAGTTGAAGCAGTTAGTGCGTAGGCAACCTGACTACACCTTGCTTGAAATCAGGGCAGAGGCAATCCGGTGGGAGCGGGAGGGTTTACCTGGCGGTGCAAGGGGCCGCAGTTATTCAGTCCCCTCAGTGTTTGGTGTCCAGTATGGTGTTCAAGGTGGCCCCCAGTGTGCTGTCTCTTCACCCCCAGTGTCTGAGATGGGTGAGATGAGAAAGATGCTACAGCGTCAGCAAGAGCAGCTCAGTCAATTAACTGAAAGTATTGCTCAGCTGCAGAATTTCCAGCAGCACAGTCGTCCACCTCGTACTGGCCCCATAATATGCCGGCGCTGCAATCAGCCTGGTCACATTGCAAGGGATTGTGATGGAGTGCGTGCTCCTCTTCGCTCGCAATTTCCTTCGCAACCCCCAACCCATGCTGGTAGGCGACCTCGTTCTGCTTCGGTGTCGGAAAACTAGTGCCCACTGAACTGCAGAGTCACAGTTTGGGTGGGGCTGCTACTGGCTCACAAGATGTCTCGAGTAGCTTAGATGTTACTGAGCTGATTTCTTCTTGTCCCCATTTAGATGTGGACATGGGTGGGGTGAAGGTCCCCAGCTTAGTGGACACTGGTTCCATGGTGTCCACTGTTTCCGAGAGCTTTTTCCGCCAGCATTTTGAGCCTTGGGGTCCGGAGCGCCTCCGATCATGTCACTGGCTGCAGCTCAGAGCTGCTAATGGCTTGGCAATCCCATATATCGGCTACTTGGAGCTTGAGGTACAACTTTGTGGTAAGGTCATGCCCCGTTGTGGAGTGTTGGTTGTAAGGGACCCCCCTGGTGGTGTGCCTGCGCAAGTGCCTGGTGTGTTGGGGATGAATGTGATCCGCAAATGCTACCATGAGCTCTTTGGTCAGCATGGTGTGGCTTTGTTCTCCCAGCCCTGTGTCGTTAAGGCTCCGGGGCCTGTTGTGCAGGCACTGCAGCGGTGCCATCGTGCTACTATTGCAGCCCCAGAGGACAGTTCAGGGAAGGTGAAGGTCAGGGGTAAGAAGGCTTGGCGGATCCCTGGTGGTGTCATGAAGATTGTGGCAGCCACTTGTTCCGCACAGTTTTCAGGTTCCACAGTGTTGTTTGAGCCCCTGGACTCTGGTTTGCCTGCGGGGTTGCTTGCCTCCCCTGCCTTGGTTAAGGTTATCAGGGGCACAGCATACATACCGGTGGTTAATGTAGGGTCCATGGACATCGTGTTGTATCCCCGCACTGTGGTTGGCACATTGGACACAGTTAACGTGGTCAGCCTCCCATCTGGAGTCACTGAGGTGCAAACAGAGACGGCTACCATGTCTTCCCAGACAGTTTCACCCACGGTACCGCAGCAGCTGGAGGGCCTGGACCTGTCGGCTCTTTCAGTGGAGCAACAGGGTCAGGTGAGGTCTCTGTTAAGGCAGTACTCCAGTGTTTTTGCAGCTCATGATGGAGATCTGGGTTGTACCAACCTGATCTCTCATGACATTCCTGTGGTTGATGATGTTCCTGTCAGGCAACGCTATAGGCGTGTTCCACCCTCAGAGTATGAGGCTGTTAAGGAGCACATCAACCAGCTGCTGTCATCACAGGTAATAAGAGAGAGCAGCAGTCCCTATGCATCCCCCATCGTGCTGGTGAGGAAAAAGGATGGTAGTCTGCGCATGTGTGTTGACTACAGGCAACTTAACAGTAAGACCAGAAAAGATGCCTTTCCTCTACCACGCATTGATGAGTCCCTTGATGCTTTGTCTGGTGCCTGCTGGTTCTCTACACTAGATTTGGCCAGTGGTTACAATCAGGTGCCAGTTACAGAGGCAGACCGCTCAAAGACGGCCTTCTGTACACCGTTTGGCCTGTTTGAATGGAACAGAATGCCATTTGGCCTTTGCAACGCCCCCAGTACCTTTCAGAGGTTAATGCAGCGCATCTTTGGTGACCAGCAGTGCCAGTCACTGCTATTGTATCTTGACGACATTGTGGTTTTCTCATCGTCGGTGGAACAACATCTGGACAGGCTGAAGGTGGTGCTTGACCGACTTCAGGCTGAGGGCCTTAAGGCCAAGCTCAGCAAGTGCTCCTTCTTCCAGCGGGAAGTAAATTACTTGGGTCATGTGATTTCTGGTCAGGGTGTCTCCACTGACCCAAGTAAGATAGAAGTTGTAGCCAATTGGGCAGTTCCCACCACAGTCTCTGAGTTGCGGTCATTCCTGGGCTTTGCCAGTTACTACCGGCGTTTTGTGGAGGGTTTCGCAAAACTGGCGGCCCCTCTGCACAAAGCAGTGGCTGAATTTGGTCGCACTCAGGCTGGTAGGAAGTCTGAGCGTGGGGTTATCAGGTGCTGGACGGACGAGTGCCAACAGAGTTTCCAAGCATTGAAAACCAAGCTCACCACTGCCCCTGTGCTGGCTTACGCCGACTTCTCCCTCCCTTTCATTCTGGAGGTCGACGCGAGCCATGGTGGTCTAGGTGCGGTGCTTTCCCAAGAGCAGGCAGGTAAAGTAAGACCAATCGCTTATGCCAGTCGAGGTTTGAGGCCCACTGAGAGGAACATGCAGAACTACAGTTCCATGAAACTCGAGTTCTTGGCCCTTAAGTGGGCCATGACTGAAAAATTCAGGGAGTACTTGCTGGGTCACAAATGTGTTGTCTATACAGACAACAATCCCCTAAGCCACTTGTCCTCGGCCAAACTGGGTGCTACTGAGCAGCGATGGGCTGCCCAGCTTGCATCGTTTGACTTTGACATCAGGTACCGGTCAGGGAGGTGTAACCAAAATGCTGATGCTCTCTCTCGTCAGCACCCCCCTGGTCCCCAGACTGTGGAAGCAATGCTTCCTGGCACTGCTATGCCCCAGTCCTTGCAGCAAGCTTTAGGGTTGAAGTTTGACGTAAGTACAGCTGCTATTGTAGCCTTACCACAACATACCCCCCCTGAGATGTGTGCCCTTCAACAGGCTGACCCTGTCATCCAGACTGTGCTGGCATTTTGGAGGCAGAAGCAGCGCCCTAGCCAGGAGGAGCGAGCCCAGGTATCCCGGCCTGCATTGGCTCTGTTGCGGCAGTGGGACCGGTTGGTTGAGAAGGATGGTATCCTTTACCGCCAGGTGTTGCGGTCGGACGGTGCTGAAGCTGTGCTTCAGCTGTTGTTGCCGGGTGCAATGGTAAGTGAGGTGTTGACCAAGGTCCACCAGGAGCATGGGCATCAGGGAGTAGAGCGGACACTGGCGCTCCTCCGGTCTCGGTGCTACTGGTCTGGCATGTCCTCTGACGTGGCCAAATGGTGCCAAAAGTGCGAGAGATGCCAGGTTGCTAAGAATGTTCACCCAACAGCTCACAGCTACATGGGACATCTTTTAGCATCACGCCCCAACGAAATCCTGGCCATTGACTACACCACTCTAGAGCCTGCACAAAATGGTGTGGAAAATGTCTTGGTGATGACAGATGTCTTTAGTAAGTACACAATAGCTGTCCCTAGCAGAGACCAGCGTGCCCCCACAGTGGCTAAGATCCTTGTGTCAGAGTGGTTTTATAAGTTTGGAGTTCCTGCTCGCTTACATTCTGACCAAGGCCGTAACTTTGAGAGCTTGCTTATCCAGCAAGTTTGCAGTCTGTACGGTGTTGTGAAAACGCGTACCACCCCTTACCATCCAGCTGGGAATGGACAGTGTGAGCGGTTTAACCGCACCCTCCATAACCTGCTACGCACATTGCCGGTGTCTCGGAAGAGAGACTGGAACTCGTGCCTGCCTCAGGTATTGTACTGTTACAACACAACTCCCCATCAGGCTACTGGAGAGTCTCCCTTCTTCCTGATGTTTGGCCAGGAACCCAGGTTGCCCGTAGACTTCCTGTTGGGTAGAGTTGAGAGACCTGTTGGCGGCACGGTTCACGAGTGGGTCCAGGAGCACCAGACTCGGCTGCAGATGGCGTTTGAAGGCGCAAGGGAGCGCTTGCAGTATGCAGCAGACCGAAGGAAGCACTACCATGACCAACGTGTCAAAGACCTGCCACTGGGGGAGGGTCAAGTGGTGTTCCTGCGTGACTTCACTGCTAGGGGGCCACACAAGACCCGGGACCGGTGGAGCTCAGTAAGGTATGAGGTCTTGAGGGCACCGGCGGAAGGTGGCTCTGTGTATACCATTGCGCCAGTGGAGGACCTAACTAAGGTCAAACGGGTTCACCGCACCATGCTGAAGGCCGTGGTTGGCATGGACTTGCCTGGTTATGCCTCTCCTGCTCCTTCGTCCTCGGAAGGGCCCCCTTCTGAGGATAGCTGCTCCTTCGAGTATGATCTGGTAGTTCTTGGGCAACAGCCCTTTGGGGGTTCTTCTGCCCCACCCCCCACCAGACCAACTGACCCAGTTTCTTCTGAGGGTGGCGTGACAGTGACCTCCTCTGCAGGAGAATCCTCATCTCTGGCTCCACATAGTGGAGCATCCACCTCTGGGGTTGTTTCCCGAGCCGGTCGTGCCAGTCCCGGCCAGGAGGCGCCACGCCGGACGGCACGGTCAACCGCTGGGTGTCACCCTAATGTTCACCACCTCCCACGTTCAGTCGAAGTGGGAGCCGCTGCTCCTTCTGCTTCGGTGTCCAACTTAGTTCAGGCCATCTTTAGACCTTGGAGCTAGTCTGCTCTCGGTTTGTTCATCGTCGGGACGACGATGCAGAAAGGGGGGGTAGAATGTAGCAGAACGAGGGAGCTGCCCTTAATCAACACAGCTGGTAGCCAACCATAATTGGTCCAGCTGTGTATATAAGTGGCAGCTTTCCCTGTGTCTTGCACTTCCCCCATTGCGTCATTTCCGCCCCGGATGTTCTTGCCTCTCAGAGCGGCGACTAAATGCTGTGCTCCTGTTGCGTGAATTAGCATCTCTTGTGTAGCTCTCTCTCTCTACTATGGTTGTTATCCACGCTGGCTGAACACTAGTGTGGTCACGGACAAATGCTGGTGACCGTGCAGGTTTCCTCTCTCCCTCACTCTATGCCTGTGTGAACCTACTAGAAGTAGGAAGGCTCATCAGCTGACGGAGTCCCCGGTGGTGTGACGTCAGAACCACCAGCTGATTAAAGCCACCGCTGCTGTTTCGTCTCCTGTTGCTGTTTGCTGCAGTTGGTTGCTTGCTTGCTCTCCCACTTGCTTGCTTGCTCTTCTGCCTTGCCCTCGCTGCGGTGCTTGTCTGCTCTGCTGGGGTCCCCTGAAGTCTCGCCCAGTTCCCGGCTTGACCCCGATAATAAATGTGGCGATACAGTGCCGTTTTCTTTTAATTAATTTATTTCAACAGTCTTTGGGACCAGTGTTTGTTTAACCTTGTTTATTTCATTTCGGGCAGTGTTTTAAGTGTAGTAGTTACCTGCCCTTTTGTCTTATTTTGCATGTTTATTATATGATTATTTTTGTAACAATTTGGTTGTTTTGCAGTTGCTGTAGGCCGGTGGTGGTGTTGGTGACCTGGGTGGAGTCCTTCCCTTTTGTGTGCTGTGTGCTTGCCACGTGTGGTTGAGTGTTTAATTATTTTTACGTTAATATCTTTCATTTTTGTAGACTCCCACTCCCTTCACTAGTTCCCCTCTGCACCAGTACGCTACAGCTCCTGCCCCTTATTTATTTTGCTCTTTATTTTCATGACTGGTTTTTAGTATTCTTTTAAAACATTGTGTAATAAAACCTATTTTTATAAAGTATCTGGATTTCACGTCTCTTGCCTTGAGTAAACGAACTTGTGTGTCTTGATAGAGATATTAAATAATTCTTTGGGTGAAATTCCCGAGGTGGCGTTGTCAGGCAATGTGATTTAACTTTGTATTGGTACAGCCCGTTACTCGACGCTGCGACACATGGTTGCCAAAAATCTCACCTTTTTATTTTTGGTATTATCTTATCTTGCAACGATGCAATGAGATGTGATAATACAGGAATGTTTTTTTTTTTTTTTTACACAAACGCTGTCTTCCTTCCACTTTTAATCTTATCAGAATCAACAGAGAAGGTAAACATCAAACCATACACATGGATGTTAACTGATTCACATGCTTATAAAAACAGATTATTTTATTGTAGGCACTTTCAAGAGCTCAGAAATGTGCATTATATAATACAGTCTTTAAAACTTGGATTAGAGAACTGCGACAATAAGATAAACTCAGTAACGTCTCATAGCATATGGTACTATTTATACTCTCTAGTGTTCACAACACATTATCAGTGAAAATGTAGACACTAAGCTTAAAATAAAAAGTATTTTCCATTATAAAACAGCATGAGAAGTGCATTAAGGAGTATTAGTAGTAAACATATCATGCTTGCAGCAGCTGAGTCTAGAAACATAACCCCTTATCTTTAGGATTAAAACAAAACACCTAAAAGTGAGTGACTGTCTGACGACGGAGCAAGTGGAGCTGTGGTTTCAGTTTTAATTTAAAATAGATAACACTGAATATCCTTCCCTTTATCAGAGGTCGTTTCTTTTCCCCTTTTCTTTGTTTGGGGGAAGAAAAAGCTTCTGTTGTGGTGCACGGCGCATAAGAAAAGTTTCTGCTGAATTCACACACTGTTTTCCGAAGGGGATATGTTCATCAACACCCAACTGTGCCTCCAGATGCCATACTCTTTATCCTTCTGTCTGTAATCAATATGAGGGTTGGAATATGCTGCTTTTTGCTGCTGGGTCATGTTTGCTAGGCAGTATATATAGCAGAGAAAAATCTCTAGTTACTCGTGTAATGAGCGAGATAAAGTCGGCAGGAGCTGTTGCTGCTGCCAGTCTGCAGTTCGGTGTTCCTGTGAGCGCCGCAGTTTTCCTTTGTTTGCATAGTAATGATACGGCAACACATGCCGTAGGGACACATGGTACTGCTGCAATGACGCCATAACCAAGACACTTAGAAATCTTTCCTAATGGTTTTCTGTGGTTAAACATGTTTTTCAGTGGGCTGAAGTTAACAATTACATTAAATCTGAGCACAGAAACCCTTTTATTCCTTGATTCTCTAACTCAGACAAGTCAATTTGAGGGTCAGGATTTTGTATTTACTGTGTTTCCTGTGGTAACTTTTACACGTGTCCTAATGATTTATTTAACAGGAAATTTAAACAAGAGGATCTCACTTTAAAGTTTGCCATAAAACACGTAGAAAAGTCCACCAGGGGTTATACCACGTCTCCCTCACCGCCTCTCACTGGTTAGCTGCGTTATCGTGAACAAACAGATCCACTTTTCCACATCAGCACTACTGCATATAAATAGGAGGATGTTGCCTTAAGGACCACTGATGGCCCCACCCTCATAATCTGGCTTCAAAAGACTCTCATTCACACAGTATCAACTGTTCATGTATAATCCTCAGCCATTACTTTCTTCCTAACATCAAATAATCGGGATATTAGCTAGATTAAGTATGTCTCAACTGATTAGCTGGTGGTCATTTTGAAAATAATCTGACATCAAGTATCACTCTATGTTCATTTGACCCAGTTTAAATGACCTATATTCCAATTTTCAGATTCAAAAAAATCAAATCCTTTCAGCTAGTGATTTGCAGTTGAATATAAATCCATTGTGTAGCCATGGTGACATGTGGCAACAGACATATCCAAATTATTTTTTTACCTATACGCATGCACTGAACGGTCAGCACTGATATTTCATTGATGACATAGCCATCGCTTCTGTTTTGAAAATGTTTGTTTTTTGCCTTTAACCAAATCTCCCACATCAGCATGGTCTCACAAATGCAACTTTTCTTTTTTGTTGTTGATGTGCTGATACATGATGCACAATTTTGTACAACTGTCTACAACTTTTGGAGGCTTTCATGATCCAGTGACAGTCTGATCCCACAATTGCAGTTATAAATCTGAACACTTTGACCAAATCACAACTGTATCACAACTGACCAATGTTTCTAGCAGTGTGTACATGGCTTCTGTAGCTCCAGCTTCATGTCCAAATGTAATGACTTTTGGTAGGTAAAAAAAAGAAAAAAGCAAAGTTAGAGATGGCTAAAACAGCAAAATGGAAGCTTGGAGACAGACTCAGCAGTTGGCTCTTTATACACAGTCCTGTGAGATCCCTCATATGTTTGGAAGGGCAAAGCCGGTATCTGTATATTTACTGTGATGACATATGTTTATAGCTAATTAGTTTAAAGACTACACCGTGTGGACACAGCTGGCCTCTAAAGCTCGCTAATTAACTCGTTTGTCTAGTCCGCTCTCAAACCAAACTGTATGACTGACGTGTTATGGTTTGCAGAGAATGAAGGTGTTGTAACAATTATCCTTTTACAACCTGGAGCTTGTCAGCCAAACAGGCTCCACAAAGTCACTGCAGCAGCTGTTGATTGGGATATATATCATGTAATCCCCTGCCGCAAACTTTTTTATTTCCCATTTTTGGCAGGCGCATTGCTTGCGCTTACGAACAAATACAGTATGATGAGATAGCGAGCTGTTCATCTCCTCTTTATGCCATAAAAAAGTTAACCTACTAATTTGTTCATTCATTTGCTTGAAAGCTTTTTTTTTTGTCTGTAGGGACTAACATCAAAAAAACCCTCACATGATACAACCTTGGCACTTTTATCAGGGGCACCTAAGTGTGAAAATATGTAAATCAATAAGAGGTTAATATTTGCAGGGTATTGTAACATCACTGACCCAGATCAAAACAAAATCATCTAGCTTGTCCAGCTTTAATGACTCACAGTTTTACGTTTTGGTGCATTTTTGTACCTCTGAAGTGGCAGTGCAGAGCTGCACCCCAAGGAAGAAGGCTATGGATTTGAGTAAAATGCTAGCCCCCCTCTCCCCCAACACTCCAGCTGTTGTTAACAGAGTTGAGATAACATAGACATAAGAAAGTTTTTATACTGAAAGCATATAGTATTTTGGTCAAAAAATGTTAGACATTTCATGAAGACCTCATGAAAAAGTATCGTTTGAAAGGGGGTATACGTCTCCTTTAAAGCATAGTGTCTATGTCTGGTGCAACAAAAAAAGCCAAAGAAATGTATAGCATTCTTTTATAGATGTTGTAATCTTTCAGAAAAAGTTAAAGCGCAATAACAAAGCTTCAGACGAGGAAAAATAAGTAGTTCAGTTTGGCTTGAAGAAAAAGGCTTACTGTACAGCAAGAGATGTTCTCCAGAATTTAAACAAGACGCCAGGATTGAGTAGCCTGGCCTTCTGTACATGCTGACTTTGTGAAAGTTCAAGAGAGAAGGCTCGATGTAGTCGAGTCTTACATGAGCTTCCAAATGCAGAAATTTCTAACAGCAAAAATGGTTGCAGAACTGCTAATCACGTCTTCACTGTCATTGACCAGCATTCCTACTTTGATGCCTCGTTTTATTTGTGCTAGTCTTGCTTGTGCCGTTTGTTGCTTGTATGCCTATCCAATGCAGTCCAGAGCCAGTTTCTTCTATTTCCGTTTGTACTGTTTCTTGGAAATCAGATCTAAAGGACCCAGACAAATACTTTGTATCAAAGGGGGGAATAGTAAGGATGGTAGACCAGGAAAGACTTAGGCCAAGAAGCCTCACTCCACTTAGAGAAGTCACGAGTGTTGGAGAACAGCTGTAGCAATTTATTTTTGTAATTCTCTGTTATAGGATCATCTACGATAGGAGCTTATGAATATTTATGAGCCATGCCAAACAACAGGATATGCAATTACCATTACACACAAGAGTACACAATGGCTGCAATCAAGCCACTTCTGTCTGTCTGCCAGTCAACCCAGAGAAAGGTTAAGCTTTCCTCCTACTTTGCTAATCTCTGCTGACCTTTCCCTTTTTGATATCTTTAACCAAGTTAACTTTCTCCAAATTTCTAGACACTTATTAAATCACTCAAAACACAATCCACTAAAGGGCTGTCTAAAAATAAACAGGCTCCTGATGCTGTCTGCACAGCACTCCAACAGTCCTGTAGAAAAAAGAAGCCCCTTGACATGTTCCTCTGAAGAGTGTTGCCTAGATAAGATGATGACACATCCTGACACGTTACCGTGACGCTGGCAAACATCCAAAGCAAGAGACGAGACTTGAAAGCTCAACAAGGCCACTGAAAACCATCTTGAGAGTATACGTGGGGGATTTCTGTTGCTTCTGATGCGTTGAGCTTTCATTTGAGAGAGCATGATTCAGTACTGCTTGAAAACGTTAGCTCACTAAGGAGGCAGTTTGTTGGGAACATGACGGACGGCTCGGGTTACAAATGTGGGCTGCAGAGCTGCCATTCCTAATTAGAACTGTAAGAAAATGCACATAAAGTGAATATTCGTTTTGTCTGTTTTTGAGAGGCTGAACGTTGCTGCATAAGTGTATGCAAAAGTATTCTGCTTTTGTGGAGCATAAACATAATTGGAGTGGGCATGCATTTACATATTATAAGACTGCAAATCTCTACGCATTTTCCACCACCGGAGTCATAATTCCACACTACATTCCTGTCACATTTACCTTCTGCATTGTCACATACACTGAATAGTGGATTTCACACTTAATTCACCATTACGCTTCGTTAAAAGACTTGCTTTTTTAATCATGGTAATTGTGGGTTGCTGCTTTCGATGGATGGCGCTGCTAGAGGAGTGAGTCAAATTGCTGCCATGATTCAGTGTATGTTGACAGAAAATCAGCTGTCTATTCTGCAAATAAAGCAGACTTTGTCACACAGTTTGGCCTCATTAATATGCATATTTGTGCACCAAGCTGAGTCAAAGTCTACAGCAATCTTCTAATTGTTTGCACGTTTGCTGGCAGCATCGAACGATCCATACAATCAACTACACAGCCCAAATATCAAAACCCCCCAACAAGTGAATTTAATGATCGTGTTCAAGGCCTGCCACCTCCCCAACCCAGTACCAGCCTCCCAGAGCAAGATGTTGAGCCTGAAACGCATGGACCAAGCCTCTGGAACAATTAACTGATCACAAATAAACCAAAGCCACAGTACGACAGGAAACTGCACAAGATTAGGCAGGTAGATACATTATTGGTACACGTTTGTGTTAATTCTCGGTTAGTAGAGCCCCAGAAAACATTTTGACTTAAAGGAGCTTGAGGCTCCTTTTAAGAAATGAGACTCTCTAGCGCCACCCTTCGCCACGATGGCCGTTGGGGGTACTGCAGCCAACAGTGAAGCCGGCACGGGAGAACGGGGAGAACACACATGCAGCGTCATGTGACGTCACATCCGCAGGACAGCGCGGGAAATTCGGGACCGAATTGCAGCACATTTTGCAGCACACAGCCTGTTCAAGGCAACGGAGAGATACACTAGAGGGCTCATTCTTTTGGGTTTGGAACGCTTCACCTGACATTATTACTAGAAAACTTAAAACGTATACGAATTGTTTTCATAAATCCTGCCACAATCCGGCCTCAAGCTCCTTTAAACAAAAAGTAACACACAGAAATGATCATATGTATTCAAGGAAGATACTAGGAGCTAAGAAAACACAGAACTGATGTAAATTCAAGACTGGGAAGTACAGCTCTACATGATGAAGGCAAAGCCAATTCCAGCAGCCTCTCTGGCACATGCCAGACCTTCTCTTGGCCAGATTACTGCCTTGGTTAAAATGACAGTTGGTTTAGTGGCCACAGGCCTCTCAGGAATTATAATGACCCTCCAGCTTGTTTTAAGTATTCCTTCACAGCAAAGTCCACCCCTACACCATGGCACATATGACGGTGTCATTATAAGACTTGTACCAGCTCTGATGATAAACTGACAATGATAATTAATTAAAATCAGGTGTGTTGATGCACAGAAACATCTAAAACATGCAGGACAGTGTGTTGAGGACCAGGGGTGAAGACCACCGATCCAGAAGCAGTCCGGCTGGTGTCCTCCAGTTAGCAACCGCTAATGGGAGAGAAGACGGCTGCTTCATCTAAGCTTCAACGCCAAACGCTTCCAGGTAAACCCAAAACCTGTCGCACCTGTGTCTGAGAAAAGTTAACAGCACCACACACCATATTATGTTTAATAAAATAATTTGATAATTTTATCAAATGTGGTAATTCATCCATAAGTGATGTGAAACCCTTATGGAGGCCAAATTCTGATTGTGATTGGAGATTGACTCAATTTTGGAGCCCCTACTGGTATGTTGACAAAGTGCAACTAACCTTCCTGTCATTCAACAACTTAAAAATATATCTACCAATGTTTAAGGTACAATTTTTTACAACAAAGTAACTTTTCCTGAAGAAAATTGAATTGCAAGATCACCAAAACCAACTGGAGGTAATTTTAATTGCTTATTTTTCACTGCCCCTGGCTGTTGCTCCTCTCCCCCTTCACCCTCTCTATAATTTATAGGTGCCCTTCTTCCATCTCGGATAAATAAGGAAGGCCGTCAAGTTGAAATTGTCAAAATAAATATAGCCTTAAATATTCATCCCACATTCACAAAAAGCCCAATTTCTGTAGGCATCCTGTCCATAATGTTGTCAGACACAGCTGTTGATGTCACTGTTGTTACGTTATTACTTGCAAAATAATTTGTACTTACTTAAATTTTTGGCTCAAAAATATGAAAAAAGAGACTGAAAAATATATAATGTACAGGAAAAATATACCTGTTTGTTGTCCTGCAGTTTTCCACCTGTGCTTTCCTCACTTCAACCGTGACCAGCAGTCTTTTATAAGCCGAAAGCGTAGAGATATCCCATAATGCCCTAGGACTGAATGCGACTATCAGAATTATGTTAATATATTTCGGTATGGAGTGTTTTCTCCTAAGGGTGAGGTGACCTTCTTTGCTTCCTGTAACTTAACCTCGGTAGCTGAACATGGGCAGAATGAGCTATAAAGGTGCAGGTCAGCAGCTTCAGTTTATGTTCAAACATGAATGTGGAAAGCAGTTTGGAGTGTGCTGTCGGGATTTTCACCGCAGCAATCTCTGCAGTTGCCTGAAAATGCTGCAGAAGAATAAAAGCTTCCAGCGAGCAGCAGGGAAAGACCTGGTTGGTAAAAGTGTTGTCAGGAGAGCAGCCTGAACATAAGAAAGGTTATGGTACCTCGGATAAAAACCAGTGGCCCATTCTTGACTACAACAGCAGGAGACCATGCTGGGTGACACTCCTGCCAGCCAGTAACAAAAATGAATGCTGCAGTTGGCAAGATCTGACAAAAACTGGCCACTTTCATGAAAATCGGCAGGAGTCTCAGTCCGGCAGCATGACTGCACTGATCCAAAAAAAGAGAAAGAGGTGAAAGAGAAACGTTTTCCTAGCACAGGAGTGATGGTTTAAATGTTTCAACTGGCTCTCTTAGTACACTTGCTGACGTGCAACTCTTTATGGCCATGTATATGATCTTCCAATGGCTACTTTCAGAAGAGATTCTTATGAGGCGTGATGAACATCATGGATGTGCAGAGGACTGCTGAGCAGAACTTGTATCCTTGTCATCTGAAACTAATGCTAATTTTAGAGCAATGGGAGAATCAATAGAGCTGTTGGAGTTTTATACAAATAATATTCAAATTTCTATGTGTCAACATGATATTTGATGTCTTGGATCAATTTAGTAGATGTTGCTTGTTGCTTGGGCAAATGTTTAATGCTTCTTTTGGCAGAATATACACACAAAAAAATCCCTAAAAGCACAACAGATTCCAACTCATCATGCGGTTTTCTCTTAAAATGTTGATGTGAGCCATTTTTTTGCCAGAGCAGCGTTATCGCCATCCTCTTCCCACATTCTTCCTCTGGCAGCAGTTCACTGTTTTTTTTTTTGCTCTCTATTTATTAAAACTACAAAAGAGACACTATGAAGTAATGCACTGCAAATGCTAAGGAAAATATGAAAGCATTAAAAAAAATGTCTTGAAATTAATAGTAAAAGTACGGTATTATGTCATCTATAATTGTATCAGTTTCTTACTTATGCATGCATCATTATTGTTAGTTGAAGAAAATATTCATCTCATTTTATCATAGATTCATCAGTTTTTTTGTGTTTGTTTATTTGTTTCTTTTTAACATCAGTCACTATTCTTTCCACCTGATTTATCTAGTAGTAGGAACCACATTTCAGATTCATTTGGTTGAGTAAGATAATGCAAGCACAAGGTGAACCCTGGAGAGAAACCCAAGCTGAGTTTGTTCCAACCATTCACTGAAAAGAGGAGGGTTTGAGCTCGTGATGGGGAGCACTGGAGGGAAACCGGGGAAGGAGCCGGCTCGTCCAGTTTTGTTCAAATATTAACAGCTGTGATGTCATCCATTCATTGAGCACCCCGTCTTTAAGTACCTGGCAGTGTTTTCCAGCAAGCTGTGTATTTACAACATTTGTGTTTCACCAATGTTTGTATTGTTGTCTTATTCCTCTGCTGTTATGTTTTGAAGCTGAATGAATTTACATTCTATATTCAAATCGGATCAAACTTGTGATTATTGTTTTTTTTGTTGTCATTCAAGTTCTTTTTTATTTGCTATTTGATGTAAAGCACATCGATTGGCATCTGGCTCTTGTAAGGTGCTATATTAAAAGAGGCTGATTGATTGCTTTCTTAAAATGATGTTTTTGTTTCAATATTTACCTGAGAACATTGTGAATCAACATGATTGAACATAAAAAATGACATTGACATATGTTTTGGGTTATATTTATTACAATATGAACTCATCTTACAATCCAAGATCTAACATTCTAACATACACACAGATATTTAATTTCCATGTCATTTTGCAGCTGGTGTGGAAGCTTTTGTAAAGCATTGCCACTAAACTGCCTCTTCTTCATTATAATCACGTTCATCTCAAATGAGGATAAAATCAGAGCCAACTCGTCACCCAGATTGAAACAAGCCATTAAAATACAGTTTTGACTTTTACTTTTGAATCTACAGTAACTGGAGAGAAAAAGCCCAAAGAATGTGACAGTCTTCCTTACTTATACTGCACATCCTGCAGTTTGACATGTATGTACGAGTGCATGTGCGCACATCACGATGTTGCTGCTTGAATAATACATCGTACAGCTCCAGTTCCACTGTTTCATATCTGATGTTGCCAAGATCTGTTGTGTGGAAATCAAAGAGTGGCAAAGCTGCGTCCTCGACAAAGAGAGCGGGGAATCAGCTTAGATGACGGCAGAGCCAGAGGCTGAGTGAGACAGGCAGTGACAGAGGGGTAGTTTCTCATGTGCTTAAACCGAAATGGATGGAGTTAAATTGGTTGCTGCTTTGCCCATCTGCTGCAACAGCTGGTGAAGCCCTGACTTGAAAGACACTAAGAAAAAGAAAAGTGAGAAATAAAGCCTATGGGCAGCACATATCTCTGCAAAGAAACTTCATACTTTCATAATAAAATGAATAAAATAAAAAAGTAGTGTGACTGTAGAGACTGCTTGAATTGGTTCACTTTGAAATGTTACTGTTGGATAAATCTAGAGAGTAAAGGTTCCTACACTGAACCAAATCACAATCAGAATGACACTAGTGAACACGAGATTTATGTCAGCTGAGGTCCTGCATTAGAGCCAACATGGAGAGTTGACTTGGCATCAGAGAAAAGAAAGCAACAGATAGTAAAATAATAAGTCTGAAAAAGAGTTGGCAGGGGAACTCAATTACTGGATGAACAAACAAAGCAGCAGTCGTTCTGGAGACTTCTAGTGTGATCTATGAGGGTGGAGAGTTGAGGAAGCTGTAGGAATGAGAGAGAGAGAGAATGAAGACAACGTGACAAGAGACGTGAGAAAATGACGGGCAAAATAAGTGCAGGACGAAGTATTCTAAATCAGCTTGAGGGGTTGAATATTTGTCACAGTGATTCTTTAGTTTCACAGTGTTGGAAACCAGAGTTTGCTCCTCATTCCTGTCCAAAAACAGTCCGTGTTCTTGGCTGGATCACAATCTAGCAGATTTATTAATGTTACTGCTGGCTCCAGCTGTGCGTTTCACAAAAACATTTCAGACCGCTCCGTAGCGTCAGACTGCTTGAAACTGTCTTCTCTGAACAGTTGACCTCGCTGGTGCCAGTTTAAGTTTAACAGAAATAAAGAATGACGTATTTGGTCAGTGTTTATTCATAGACTAACTGTGAACTCAGACCTGTGTTTCTATGGTAACACTCAGTGGTGACGGCTGATAAAAAAAAACAAAAAAAAAAAAATGGAAAAACATGTCACATAGTAGACTTCTTTGTCATACCGATGGTTCATCTCGGCAGCATTTTCCAATTCAATTATGCTGTAAGCACCATGGTGACGTGAGAACTTCAACATGTTTGGGTAAAGTTTTAATATAAAGATACAGCATGCATCAGTTATTCAAATCTTAGTTATGCACCTGCATGGGTCATCAGTCTTTAGGTTCACAGAGCCATACCAATCATGCAGGCACATATATGCATGCTTTTAGACAATGGAAAAAGGTAACTTGGGAATACACACGCACACATGCGCACACACGCACAACAAAATGTAAAGCAGTAGTTTTAGAGGAAATGTTTCACTATTGTTTTTTTTCTTTTCATTGTTGTTGTTTTTAATCCTCATCATTTGTGCTAAAAGGTCATAAATAGACTTCTTGATGTACTCATTATAGATATCCATTACACAATTATGAGAAAATTACATTGGTTTGGTGCCAGAAAAGACAGCACATGTATATTGAAATGCATTAAACTCATTAAAGCAAAAATAATGTGAAAAACATCAAAAGTCATTCCAAATAACAATGTACCTGATTCACAACACAACTGGCCTTCATCTTCCACAGGCTGGTGTTTGTGTAGCTGATTCAATTACTGTGAAGTAGTTTACTGCAGCAGATGGACATACAGATGAGTTGCAGCTCACATCAAAGCACATAAATACGCTCTTATTAATTATTACGTGCATGTTTTTGGAAAGACAAGAACGAAAGATGCACCTTCCCAACACTTCTGCTGTGTTACCCAAAATGAAGCATGTTTGAGATGTCCTGCATTGTTATGGACACAAGCTCAGGGACTCATTCTAGCAAATAAAGAGACATGGTCGTTGCTTAAAGGTTGTGGTGGACATATTGGAAAAGTTTGCGTTGGAGAATTTGGAAAAAATCAAATATTAAGAGTAGGGATGGGAATTGTTAAGAATTTACCGATTTGGTTCCTTATTGATTCTCATCCAGTTATATACAGTACAAATTACTTTGGTTACATTAACACTTTAATTTCAACAATGCAGCAATATTCTGTACTCAAATTCATCTAATTCATAGTTGGATTAAGCTGAAAAACAGGAACATTTATTCAACCAAATGAACATTGTGATTAATACAATCACAATGATCAACTTTTGGACTTTAACAGATTTAATGCAGAAAGATTTTCAGTGTTGGAACTATTTCCCCCCTGTAATGTGATCTGCACCTGTTGCAACCAAACATAAACCATCTCACTTCACTTCTGTAATGGTGCTCATGCAGGACTACGGTTCGCTGCAGTTCCTCGACTGACCGCTAGAGGGCGGCTGCAAAAGCGAGTCCATCTCAGGCCCCCGGTCTCCCACTCAGCAGGCACGCCGATTTTTCCCAGTGGCCAGCCGCAGTACTGCAACAAGAAATCCCATGGGGCCCAAAAAGCTTTTTTCCAATAGACCGCAATAGTAAAAGAGAAGCCTCTAAAACTGTTCACAGGACACCTCCAGGTGTAATCACCGGCAATTACTAATCTTTGTATTCTATATTTTTAAGTCATGGACTTTATATCCGTCAAAAATGTTTTCTAACGGCCAGAAAAGTCAATGAAAAGTCTCTTTCTGGGCGTGACGTCACGGCTGTGTCCGTGCACTCCATGGATGTATTATATTAATATATATTATATAATTATATTATATTAATACATGAATAATATATTTAATAATATACATGTAATAATATACATTAATTAATATATCATATTAATACATATTAATACTCGCGTCATTGCCCCGGGGCATGATGGGAGGCCCCAGAGCATCATGGGAGGTGACTCAACTGTGCATGCTCTATGGGCCCCACAATGCGGTCGTAAACCCGGAAGTCAGGAACCTTTTCGGCGTATGCGCCAGGTGAGCAACTTCCATTGAAATGAACGGCGGCCATTTTTCTGTCCGGTATCCAGTTAATTTTATACATCCATGGTCCATCTCCATTGACCTCCATGTAAAATGTCCCACTTTAGAGCAGAAATAATCATATTTACAGCCTGGTTCAAAAACTGCTTGGATTGGTTTGTACCATGCCTGGAGCTTATATCACAGCATTAAATCTATTTCCAATATGATTGTTTGGCAGTCGGCTCAGACAATCGCTGGCCGTTATCATTTCCTTATCTGTCGAGCTTCAGCCCTTCGTGAAGAAACTATCCGTTTATACAAACCCAGCATCAGGTAAACGGGACGGCCATTTTTTATTTCACTCTCAAGTCAATATATCAAACAGTGTATCCCGCTGTAAAAGAGGGCAGATCTGCAGATATGTCAGCGGAGTTTGGGTGAAGTAGCTGTGAGCAAAGCTAACTATGATTGATGTGCAATGGGTCCATTCCAGAGGGCTTGCTGAGTGACATGGCTGTGCTCTGTATAAAGGAAAACAGGCTTCAAAACTCAAAACTGGTCCTCAGAAACCAAAGGGTCATGTGACCGAATGCTTCATCCATTGTAATATACAGTCTAAGGTTGCACCTGACCCTAGTATCCTGTCCTTTTTTGTGAAATATAACTAAACTTTGGTGCGTTTCTGCCTCCACACCATGTTGGAAACATTCTGAGCATGTACATGAAGTCATTATGCAAAAGCGTCAGACGTTGGCAGATCCTATAAGGGTAATCGTTAGGCAGACGGGTTAACGATTCCACAGAATTGACTACTGGGAACTGGTTTTGTTTGAGATCCGGTTCTTGATTCCCATCCCTAATTAACAGTGAGATTCTGAAAAACACTACAACTCCTTTCGTTCAGAAGTGCCCCTGAAGCCACACCACCAAAGTGCACAAAAGCCAATGTTCTGATCGTCTCCATCACAATTATTAGCCAGTGTTTTTAGAGCACTCTTACATATAACAATTTTGTTTTGGTGAAATAGCATTTAATTATTTTTCTGCTATCAGTGTGTGAAAAGAATTTCATGCCATTTGAAAAAAAAATAATTCAGAGACAGATCTCTTTCCCAACCTTCAATGTCAATGTTAGTTAACTGGATGTGCACACGGCAACCAGTCAGAAAGTCAGAAAGTGAGAATATCATCAACCTCACTGCATTGGGTTCCTGAGATGCTTCCAAAATTTTTTCAGCCTGTTACAAAATAAAGAAATCACAGAGACATAAAACCTTGGAGAATAATAGAAGTTTTTACACAGAATTCCTGTCAGAAATCTTATATCATTCTGCACACACTTGTCTGTCCTTGCTGTTCCTTCACACATTTGCATCTTAGATTGCTTTCATTCTCTTTGCTTAGAATTAATTGGAAAGTAAAATTGCCTTTCAGATTGTTTCAACTTGCATTGACTGACCTAATTAGTTCAATGATTGCACTCGCCAGGAGGAGATCCATGCCTAAATGATGTGGCTAATTTGAATGAATATTTCAAAACCATGTCTGCCATTAATGACATTTTCATTGGTAATCTGTCTGCTTGATTACATTATTATGTTTGCATTCCCCGATGTCGTCACCGACAGGTGTCTCTTAGTGAAAGATAAACCCCTACAGATGTAGAAACTCCACCTTAGACGGAGCTGTCGATCTCCCGCAGCTTCAGACTTTACATGTATTCCTGTCAGATGCGTTCTCCCTCATCCACTGACTTTTCATAAACTGACAGAAATGGATTTTCTTATTTTAGATACGTCCTATGGCTCTAAAAGGCATGACAAAATAATACAAGATGAAACAGAATAAATAGAAAATCTCTGATATTTTTCAGTTATCTGGTCAAAACTATTTCAGAGACTTGTGTCAAATATTTGGAGAGATAAGCCTCAGAAAGATATATTTTAGGTGTTAAAATAACTCTTAGTATTACAGAATTGTTTACATTTTTGTCAGGGATACCAATAGCACATGATTTTTACTTGGAATATAGATTTGCAGGAAAATTGCCATTAATATCAGGCAAGAGGGCAATATGTGTAAGTATTGTCAGAGGCTTAAGACAAACTGAGGTAGTCAAAACCTTCTAAGGTATTTTTTTCTGAACAAAAAAACTGTACAGGATTGTTCTTCCCTATGCTGCTATTTTCTCATAAGTCTGTACAAGTCGACTACCGATGTCCCTCCTGTCAATATATGCTAAAAGAGGGGGAGTCTACGGCCTCTGCTTTTAAAACTTACCTATTTTGTGATAAATATCCAGTGTTATGGTTGTTTCAGAGGCCATGGCCCACTTTAGTCTATTTGCCAGCCTATAGAGCCCTATTGTGAACCCGGAAATGTTGAGTACCCCAAAGGTTTATGTTAGAAATGTACAGTATAGGTCCCCAGCATTTAGAAACTGCCGGATGCTAACTTGCATATCTTGGGCAATTAGCATAATTGCCATAATTAGCAACAATTAGCATACTCACATATATGGACAATATTTCAGCAATTGCTTGGCCAATTTGGACAATATTGGAGTGGTTTTGGGGGTTATTGATGATGCTGAATCCATTTCTGACATTTTCAGAATTCAAAATGGCAGTTTCAACCAGAAGTGGCCATATTTCAACTCAACACTTTCAATTTCAACTCCCGATTTTGATTAATTTTAGCCGATTTTGAGGTTATTGATACATTTGACTTACATTTCAGAATCAAGAGAGCTAACCCTAACCCTAACCCTCTAAATGTGATGAGCGACAGGATGACTGGGCTAGGGTAGTGGAGCTACGGGTGAATGGCGTCCTGGACCTGCCTGCAACTGATGCCCAGTATCACACCACGTGCTACAATGATTTTAGGAAGGCGCCTATTGACTCAAGTGCAAGTGTTAGTTATAAACCAGTTGATAGCTGCTTAGCTGCTGTCATTGACCACATGAATGCAAACAAGTCGGTGACCTGGACTGTGTCAGAGTTACACGATGTGTATGAAGCTAATTCGGGGGACCTCTGCAGGAAGCAGATGCTATCCAACTTGTGTGATTATTATGGTGACACTGTAGTTGTACTGAGGGTTGAAGGGTGCCTAACTATTGTTGGCTTTAGACAGTGCGTTGGTAAGTCACTCAAACTAGTAAAACAAGCTGAAACCTCTAGTGATGATGATGATGTCACCAAGCTTGTTAGGAGAGTGCGGGCGGAGGTCCGGAATATTCCCTTGCCCTGTGAATATGACCTTGGCAGCTTCCGACATGACAAGGTCATACAAGACACAAGTCCAACCCTCCTCAAGCTTGTCTCCAGTCTCATGTCCAAGGAAGGAAAGGTGACTAAACCATCACTTACACTTGCTCAATGCATCCAGCAGCACATCAGTAGGAGCTGGAATCAGACAACTCTGGGGCTTGCTGTGAAACTCAACCATAAGCATGGTAGCTCAGAACTGGTTCAGAACCTAAATGAGCATGGCATTGTCACTACCTATGATGAAGTCCTACGGTTCCGGAAGTCAGCTGCCAAATATGCTTCTGAGGACCCAGATATGTACCTGCGCGCAGTTGGCCTAGAGAAACGCATCGGCCCTATCCACAGTTGGGGTGATAATTTTGATCTTGTCGTCTTCACACCCAATGGTCGCCGCACGACTCATGCCATGGCCACTCAGTTTGTGCAGAATCCAGCAGGTATCCTGTTCACTGGAGGAGCCACTCCTGGTGGTGGAGTCATGTCACTAAAATTACCCCGTCCTTCGGCAGTTAATACGGCCCCAACCGTAACGTGCACCCAGGTGTGTTTTACATCAAAATGTGCGTCTCCATCCTGCCACTACACGCATTACTTTTCTTAGTCTGGACATGTTAATCTTGTGGCACTTAGTTGGTTTGATGGGTTGCTGTAAAGCTCAGGAGGTGTTTGAGATGTTGCAGGACTGAGTTCAATTCTATGCAAAACTATCAGAAAATTACGCCAAGGAATGCTCTGTCAAATGTGAGAACTAGTCAGTTTTTTTTATTTAAATAGGAGTATCTGCTTGTGTTGAGGTTCGGTGCCCTCTTCAATATGTTCTTTAACATGTTGAACATTTTGAAAGCTTGAAACAAAGGACAAAGATAAAAAGTTTTCAGTGCAGTTAAACTTGTGTCCTGGTGTAGCTCATCTTGGAACAAAGAGGCTTTTAATGCAGAGGTTATTGGACCCAATCTTACACCTGAACCACTTTTAAAATGACGTCCTTCTACTGACGATTGAAAACTGGCCAGGAAGCCTGGGAAACAGGCAAGATTGTGGGGCTTCATGGTAAACAGCTGTACATTGTTAAAGAGACTGAGAGTTCAATTCCCATCAGAGGTCTTCAGCCCGTTGACTTTAAGTAGCACAAATCCACTTTTAGCGTTCAACACACAAAATGAAAATATAAATGCACTAAGAGAGATTTCTTCCCCCAAGGATACTGGTGGTGTGGAGGGTTTGCTCAGGGCTATAAGGTGCCAATGAAAGGGTGGTGCATGCTGGTTCAAACCATCCTCAGTATCTGGAGGCATCAGACCTTATAATTGGACCACTTTTTAAATGACGTCCTTCAACTGAGGACTGAAAACTGGCCAGGAAGCCTGCAAAGGAGGCAAGTATGTTGTGCACCATGGAAGAGTGCCACACGTTGTTAAACAGACTGTGAGTTCAATTCCCGCCGGACTTCTTCATCCAGTTGTCTTTAAGTAGAACTAAATCCACTTTTGGAGTTCAACACTCAAAATGAAAAGATAAATGCGCTATATGAGAGATGTCTTCCCCCCAAGGATACTGGTGGTGTGGAGGGTTTGCTCAGGGCTCTAAGGCGCCAATGAAAAGGTGGTGCATGCTGGTTCAAACCATCCTCAGTATCTGGAGGAATCAGACCTTATAATTGGACCACTTTTTAAATGACGTCCTTCAACTGAGGACTGAAAACTGGCCAGGAAGCCTGCAAAGGAGGCAAGTATGTTGTGCACCATGGAAGAGTGCCACACGTTGTTAAACAGACTGTGAGTTCAATTCCCGCCGGACTTCTTCATCCAGTTGTCTTTAAGTAGAACTAAATCCACTTTTGGAGTTCAACACTCAAAATGAAAAGATAAATGCGCTATATGAGAGATGTCTTCCCCCCAAGGATACTGGTGGTGTGGAGGGTTTACTCAGGGCTCTAAGGAGCCAATGAAGTGGTGGTCCATGCTGGTTAAAACCCACAGTATCTGGAGAGGTAGAGGCATCAGACCTTATACCTGGACCACTTTTAAAATGACGTCCTTCTACTGACGATTGAAAACTGGCCAGGAATCCTGGGAAATAGGCAATAATGTGGGGCCTCATGGTAAAAAGTTGCACATTGTTAAAGAGACTGTGAGTTCAATTCCTGCCAGAGGTCTTCAGCCCGTTGACTTTAAGTAGCACAAAATCCACTTTTAGAGTTCAACGCTAAAAATGAAAAGATAAATGCACTAAGAGAGATGTCTTCCCCCCAAGGATACTGGTGGTGTGGAGGGTTTGCTCATGGCTATAAGGTGCCAATGAAAGGGTGGTGCACGCTGGTTCAAACCCTCCCCATCCTCAGTATCTGAAGGGATAGGGGGGTCAGGTAGGATGAGGAGGGGTCAGGTAGGATGAGGAGGGCTAGGGGGGTCAGGTAGGATGAGGAGGGGGTCAGGTAGGATGAGGAGGGGGTCAGGTAGGATGAGGAGGGGTCAGGTAGGATGAGGAGGGCTAGGGGGGTCAGGTAGGATGAGGAGGGGTCAGGTAAGATGAGGAGGGGTCAGGTAGAATGAGGAGGGCTAGGGGGGTCAGGTAGGATGAGGAGGGGGTCAGGTAGGATGAGGAAGGGTCAGGTAGGATGAGGAGGGCTAGCGGGGTCAGGTAGGATGAGGAGGGGTCAGGTAGGATGAGGAGGGGTCAGGTAAGATGAGGCGGGGGTCAGGTAAGATGAGGAGGGGGTCAGGTAGGCTGAGGAGGGGGTCAGGTAGGATGAGGAGGGCAGGAGAACTAGAGGAGAAAGGCAAGGGGGATCATGGCGTAAGAGGTGAGCTAGGGACATGAGGAAAGACAGCTTGGGGTTGAGGTAGGAAAGTAATTACCCTTTTCAAAGCTTTGATTTGTAAAAGGCCCTATCACCTGATCCACCATGTCCTCTTACCTGATCCTCTGAGCACTCCTACCTAGCCTGCCTCACGCCCCTTCTTACACCTCAATCTTCCTGCCCCACTCCTACCTAACCCCCCAAGCCATTCTCAACCTTCCTGACAACACCAAGCCCTCCTCTTCCTACCTCATACCCCTGGCCCTTCAGCTGTCCTCTTACTCCCTAGCCCTCCTCATAACCCCTAGCCCTCATGTCCTCTCCTCCTACCTGAGCCCCCCTAACCTTATCCCCCAAGCCTTCCTCTTCCTACCTCATACCCCTAGCCCTGCAGCTGTCCTCTTACTCCCTAGCCCTCATCATAGCCCCCTCCTCCTACCTGACCCCCCCCTAACCTCTCATCCTCCCTGATCACTCTACCCCTCCAGATACTGAGGATGGGGAGGGTTTGAACCAGCATGCACCACCCTTTCATTGGCACCTTAAAGCCATGAGCAAACCCTCCACACCACCAGTATCCTTGGGGGGAAGAAATCTCTCTTAGTGCATTTATCTTTTCATTTTTAGCGTTGAACTCTAAAAGTGGATTTGTGCTACTTAAAGTCAACGGGCTGATGACCTCTGCCAGGAATTGAACTCTCAGTCTCTTTAACAATGTTCAGCTCTTTACCATGAGGCGCCACATTCTTGCCTGTTTCCCAGGCTTCCTGGCCAGTTTTCAATCGCAGTAGAAGGACGTAATTTTAAAGGTGGCCGAGGTATAAGGTGTGATCCCTCTACCCCTTCAGATACTGAGGATGGGGAGGGTTTGAACCAGCATGCACCACCCTTTCATTGGCACCTTAGAGCCCTGAGCAATCCCTCCACACCACCAGTATCCTTGAGGGGAAGACATTTCTCATAGCGCATTTATCTTTTCATTTTGAGTGTTGAACTCTAAAAGTGGATTTTGATCTACTTAAAGACAACTGGATGAAGAACTCTGGCGGGCACTCTTCCATGGTGCACAAACAGAGGTGTCAAGTAACGAAGTACAAATACTTTGTTACCTTACTTAAGTAGAAATTTTGGTTATCTATACTTCACTGGAGTAATTATTTTTCGGACGACTTTTTACTTTTACTCCTTACATTTTCACGCAATTATCTGTACTTTTTACTCCTTACATTTTAAAAACAGCCTATTTCATTTCGGCCTTTAAAACAAACCTCCATCCAGATAGAGTGAATTTGGTTGTGGTTGTTTCAGATGTTCTTGTCCAGTTTTGTTCTTACATCCGTTGCCCTCAGATTCCTGCAACTAAACTTGGATGTACATTCCAATAAAGGTTAGGATAAACAATAACATGCATTAGATTATGTGCTATTTAAAGTCAATGGGCTGAAGACCTCTGGCAGGAATTGAACTCACAGTGTCTTTAACAATGTGCAGCTCTTTACCATGATGCGCCACATACAGTACTCACCTCTTTCACAGGCTTCCTGGCCAGTTTTCAATCCTCAGTAGGACATTATTTTAAAAGTGGCTCAGGTATAGAGTTTGCTCCAATAACCTCTGCATTTGAAACCCTCTTTGTTCCTAGATGAGCTACACCAAGACACAAGTTCAGCTGCACTGAAAATTGCAATCCCTCCAAACCACCAAATAACCTCTTCAGTCATGTCTCATAGCGCATTTAACTTTTAATTTTGAATGTTGAACTTTAAAATTGACAGGTTTGGTGCTTTTTAAAGACAACAGGATTAAGAAGGAATTGAACCTTAAGTCTTCTTTAGACCATGCACCTCCATAAGATCTTGTGCCATAGAGTCACATGCCGCTAAGGGACCCCAGGAAGACTAGCCTGGCGCTTGTGCGTCGGCTAATGGGGATCCTTAATAAACATAAACATAAACATAAGGCTTCCTAGTGAGTGTTTAGTCCTCAGTAGAAGGAAATCACTTTAAAAGTGGTCCCGGGATAAGGTTTGAACACAAGCGCTGCAGTGGAAAGCCTCTTTGCATCCAGTTGAGCTTCTGAAGAGTACTTTGATATGAGGTTTCAAAATTCCGGTCCGGTCCTCGAGGGATGAGAGGGCAGGAGGGGTAGAGGGATCAGAAGGGTCCTGCATGGTTTAGGTGTTATCTTGCATCAACACACCTGATTCTAATCAATGGTCATCACTAGTGTCAAGTAACGAAGTACAAATACTTTGTTACCTTACTTAAGTAGAAATTTTGGTTATATTCACTGGAGTAATTATTTTTCAGACGACTTTTTACTTTTACTCCTTACATTTTCACGCAATTATCTGTACTTTTTACTCCTTACATTTTAAAAACAGCCTCGTTACTCTATTTCATTTCGGCCTTTAAAAAAAACTATCCAGTTAAATTGCTCCATCCGGACAGATTGAATTTGGTTGTGGTTGTTTCTGATGTTCTTGTCCAGTTTTGTTCTTACATCCGTTCCCTTAGATTCCTGCAACTAAACTTGGATGTACATTCCAATAAAGGTTAGGATAAATGATAACATGCCTCTGAAGTTTGACTTTTTGCACCATTACAATACTTATAGGCAACTAGTCATCATATCTCCTGCTCTCTGAAACACATGTTAATGCTCAATAGTACACATATATGCTTCTTTAATATATTTGCATTATACTAAGATGCATTCATTTTCAATGGCTTTTTTCCTTAATGGCTTTTTTCCCCCTTACATTACTTTTACTTTTATACGTAGTTTATAAGTAGTTTTGAAACCAGTACTTTTATACTTTTACTTGAGTAAAAACCTTGAGTTGATACTTCAACTTCTACAGGAGTATTTTTAAACTCTAGTATCTATACTTCTACCTGAGTATTGAAGGTGAATACTTTTGACACCTCTGGTCATCAACAACTTGTCATCGAGGTCTACACAACTCCATTAGTGACAGTTTACAGCCAGTGGAGGCTCAAACTGTTGAACTTGTCTTTGCTGCCAGTAAAACTATGACCACAAAATAACGTTTATGCATGTGCAATCCAAATCTATGACTCTGTTTCTGGAATTCACGCCTTTTGAAAAAAAATGTGCTTCCATACCTGTGACCCAAATGAGAATAAATATGTATGGATGGATACACATAAAGTTTGACATAAAGAGTCGTGGGTGGTGTGATCTGACTCGGTATTGAGTCCTTGACCTTCATTGGCCTGAATTAGCCCCGCCCCTTCTTCTGATTGGTTGATATATGATAGTTCCTACTTTCTGCCATAACTTTTGAATGGTTTGATATAGAGAGTCATGGCTAGTGTCATCCGCTAAATGTCCACGGGCCTCATCTATAAAGCTTGCTTGCGCAGAAAAAGCACCTGAAAGTTGCGGAAGCCGCCATCTACGCAAAGCCTCGGATCTAAAAAGAAAAAACTAACCGAAAAATCTGTGGATCCCTACGGCAACCCTCACCCTCCCGTAAGAATCTACTTAAGACATGGGGAACTGGCGACGCATGCGGTGAGGTGGTGAAATGCAGCCAGATACATGTCATACTCCCAGTGACTGCGCCCACATGCACTCAACAACCACTTTAAAACGCGAAGATTGGCAATAACACGAATGTGGACTGCATGTAAACATAGTCAATGTCATCACATATCAGACTTACAGATCCATTTACACCCAAGCCGGCACCATCATAGATCCATGTGTTCCACGAGTAAGCCATTACGCAGGCATATGCAGGACATACATATATCATACTCCAATCGTCAAATGAGTGGTTAATAGCAGCGGTCTAATCATCTCCGCTCCCGTCTTCGCATCGCTTTCGCACAGACAGTCTTGAGGATTTGCAATCACAGGCTGAGCCTACCGTTAGTTTTTAAACTGTAAAGTGGGGGGGACAAATACATGATTTTGAAAAGTGGGGGGGACATGTCCCCCCTGTCCCCAGTGGTAATTGCTTCGTGGCACTAACGGGCAGCAACGGCGTGCTGCCACTCACTCGCTTTATTTTATTGTATACTATTTATATACTTATTCTAACTTTTACTGTGACCACCAAATAATGTGGTTTTCCTGTCCTCCACATCATCTACAACATCTAGATCTAAGTCTCCGTGAAAGTCAGTGTCACGGTGGCAGGACACCCTCTCATTCATTCTGACGCCAAACAGGCTGCAGGAAGCCACTGCGCATGCTCAGTAGGCTCATCCATATGCATTTATGGTAAAAAGTGGGCGTGTAGAGGGCAGGATATGAGGCGGATTCAGCTGCGCAACCTTCCAGCTGGACTGTGATTTATAAAGCAAACATTGCGTGCAAGTCTGCGTGCACACGGTTTTATTGATCCGGATTTTTTTTTGCGCCCGGCATTTTCGGCTTTTGGGTGTACGTGCACTTTTAGTATGACTCCTACACACTCTTTTATAAATGAGGCCCCAGGTCTGAAGAATCTACATGAAGTCATACAAGCTTCCACTGCAGCCTGAATGTGCACAAGGGTGTGAGGGCCCGTTCATCGCTGCTTGCAGCTTTAATTCTAGTTTGGTATGGTACCTGCCTTTGTTACCTCCAATACCCAATTGTGAGTCACCTCAGAGTGTAATGTGAATTAAAATGTACAAGTTCTGCACTGTTTGGATAATTGTGTTCATAAATATCCTACAATTTATAACCGAGTTGTTTCAATTATTTCAAATACATAAGTTATCTGTCCAATCCAATCGATTCAGCATCTTCTAAAACTTCTAAACTGACTGAAACTTCATCAAAATCGGCCCACCGGGAGTTGAAATATGGCCACTTCTGGTTTAAACGGCCATTTTTAAAATGTCAGAAATGGATTCAGCATCCTCAATAACCCCCAAAACCACTCCAATATTGTCCAAATTGGCCAAGCAATTGCTGAAATATTGTCTATATATGTGAGTATGCTAATTGATGCTAATTATGCTAATTGCCCAACATATGTAAGTTAGCATCTGGCAGTTTCTAAATGCTGGGGACCTATACTGTACATTTCTAACATAAAACTTTGGGGTACTCAACATTTCCGGGTTCACATTGCTGGCAAGTAGACTAGAAGAGTCCATGACAGCAGTTGAACTTCATCGGTAGTTGACTTGTACAGACTTGTGACAACGGAGGAACAAACAGTAAGACTGTACAAACAATCCTTTTTTTCCCCTTTTTAAAAAATAGGTCAGTTTATCACTAGGGTCCCCATCCATAATACTATTTAAGTGAAATATCATTTTTGGATCTTGATAGAGGTTTATAACAGCTAATAATTCTGATGTAAACACATTGTAGGCTACTCTGGGTTAACATCAATGGCCATTTAGCTACAAACATACTTGCTGTTCTAACTCAAAACCACTTTTATTCATGTATTTTCGGTCCCTAATGAATATTTACTCCCTTACCATCTAATAATAGACCACGGGTTCTTTTAACTCCATTAGTTAAAAACAACCATATTAGTTTTTCAGTGGATAAATTAATCAGAATAAATGTATCATCAGGAGCAACTGTCTTTTTTAGTCGGGAGTATAAAAGGATCATTTTTAAAGGAATGTTTCACAGAAAGGTCTCAATAAAGAAGCAGAAGTATTTATAACATTGCCAATAGACAGCAAATGTATTAAAAAAAATACTGCAGGTATCTCCTTTCAGCAGTTTGTTAAATGTCCCTACTAGTTAACGTCCAGCGGTGTGCAAAACTACCGTCAACATATGCAAAAGCAGTAGAGTTCGTGGCCACTGCCTGCGTAGAACAAGAAGACTAGTTAGATATTTATGACAAAATAGAGAGCTGAGGCCAGTATGTGAGGCGCTGAGAGCAGCAGAGAAAATTGAGAGACTCAAGATTGTAAGACACCTGCCAAAGTGCACTCTTGTGATTTAGAGGACTTTTCCCCTCCAGAGTCCCTTGAAGCAGACATGTGCTCTAGCGTGTCGGCGGACCACGGCGGTCCTGAGCTCACACTTTGAGCCGAAGTAATGTACAAAGACGTCGAAGCTGAGGTGGGAAACAGCTGTCTGAGGAGTATCACATCAGCTGAATTCAGTCCAGAAAAATTCATCCAAATTACTAACACTAAAATCCTTACTAGAGCATCTGGTGAATGATGAGCATATACCTGACTGTCCCGCTCCAGCTGAGGATGTTACGCTTCTTTTATCTCTGAAATTCAACGACGTGCTGAAGTTTTTCAACCCCATTTTTTATTTCAACAGGTACACCAGCATTCGTTACGGTATCTCATTTCTTATTTTTTACTTTTCACTTTAAAAATAAATATTTCCCGTTTAGTACTCCTCTGCGGGCTCTTTAAGGGTAATCCCACCTAAGCATGAAATCACTTCACCTTTAGGGTAAAAAATAAACAAAAAGCCCAAATTCTCCTTGTTTTTGTTGCCTGACAAAAGAGCAACGTAAGCTGCTAAACTATGCAAATTTGGCATCAAACACAGCGTGTTTGATCTACAAACAGGGAGTGCAGTATCACTCTTTCAATCTTAACTAGAATGCAAATATTTTCCAAAATGTTGAACTATCCCTTTAAAGAGTGCATCCTCCATCAGGACGTGTTGATGGATGAGGGTGGATCACCAAGTAGCCAAATCTAACCGCTGCTGACCCTCCCCTGCTGTTTCACCGGCAAATCTCTGGTTTGCTTTTCGTCAGCTGCCAGAAACAATCTTCTGCTATTCTTTCTATCTAACACCCCCGACCTCACTGGGACTGTGAAACATGTTACACCTGTTTTTTGCCTGTTTCTGCAGTTTTTCCTCCCACAATTGTTAATAAGAATATCATTGTGGAATCACCTTGTTTAGGTGAAAGTACAGTGGTGTAAAAATGTTTTAAAAGGGCCCTGAGCCTCACAATAGTCAGACAAGTGCAAGCAATTCACTTAGGTTTTAGAGGATAAGAAACAAAAGAGAAGAATTTGTGCTCAATAGAAGTGCACACTATTAAAGTATGGATAATTTTACCACTTAAAGGCCTTTTCTTATGACTAAGTCATACTGTAACTAGTCTTATTAATGATGAAGGGTACTGAATTTTGCTTGAAAGGTTCAGGAGCCTCAAAGATTCAGTTTCTGTGGTTTATGTGACACAAAAATACAAAATAAAGAGTCTTGGGGGCATTTTGTATTGCTCCGTTTTCCTCACTTTACCAAAATTGGAGGTTGCTTGAGTGCATGTTAATCTATTTCCTTATATATTATATTATATATTTCCTTATATTTACCATATAGAGAGTTATGTTTATTTAAATAAGGTTATAATCGATGTAATGCAAAAAAACTGCATGAAGACATGTGGGCTATATGTAGGTCATAGTTATGCTATTAAGATGTCAATATGACATTTTCAGTGCTTTTTGTATTACCATACCTGCACATATGGAATGTTTGAAGACAACTACATAACAAAAGTAAATAGCTGTAAAAATATGAAGATAAATCACTAACACTCACTATGGTATATGGTATGTTTACATTCTTAGTTACTCATGTAAACACCTTGAATCTGAATATATGCTTACATGTCCTTCATGAAATAGAAAGAGAAAAAATAGTTCCTTTATATTTTTCTTAAAAGACAAACATCCAGAGCATATATTAGCTCTTGGCTTTGCTTTGACTCATGATATTTAGAAAACCATCGACAAACGAACAGAGAGTGACTGAAAGGCTGCCAGTAACACAGTGAACACAGTTTCCCTCAACTTCCTCTGATGACAAAACCTGCTGGGAAAAAAATCCATATAGACGAATGAAGCCTTAGTCAAACATGTACCTGAGTCTCTGCAAGATGTTAACCAGCTGTTAATATCTCAGTTTTCCATCTACCCGCAGAAAAAGGGAAAGAGAACAGTCTGCTCCTGTGACAGCAGTTCTGCTTCAACTCATAAACCCACTGATGAGCGGGGCCGTATTTAGGGAGTCAGATTATTTTATTTGTTTGGTTATTCTTAAACTCAGATTTAGTTTGGGGTCTAAATTTAACCAGACAGTCCCCATAGTTGACCTCAGTTCATAAATTCAAGCATTTTTTGATGCAAAACTGCTCAGAAACGCTGAAACAACCGCCCCCTCTCAGATGGCTGGTGCTAGCTTCGTATTACTGCTAAAACAACTGATTTTACACTAATTTAGCATCAAGAGTCAAATTACTTTGCATCTCCAATTTGTAAAAGTTCTGCACAACAAAATACTATTTAACTAAGTGTGAACACCTCCAGGTAAAAAGCCCTGAGTCTGTGCAGATGATGTCACCTGTCAAAGATGTCCTGTAACCAGAAATCAGACTTTAAATGTGGAGCCGGATACATCGTTCACCACCACGGACAGGCCTTGCTTCCCCCAAATGTTTGTTGAAAGAAACATAAAAGCTTTTCTTGCTAGCTAGCGAGCCGTCTCTCTCGGACAGCACCTGAGCTTTCATTGTGGCAGACATTGAAAATTGAGGTTGTGATCCTCGTGAGTAGTCGAGACGCCTCGATGTGGAGAAAGACAAACAACCTGTCTTTAGTCTCCATTTGTTTATTTCTCCTTGAAATATTTACTCACGACATCTATGCAGATGCTTTCCACAGTTACAGTACGTAGCATCCTCTTCACATTTGAATTTGTGAATCCCCACAAAGAATAAATAGTCCACTTTCTGTGTTTAAAGGCTCATCTCGTAAACACAAAACACCTGAAATTAATTCAGAGTGCTTTAGCAAAAACCCTAAATACCTATGGAAATGAGAGTATTCATTTTTGTTGAATAAATTTGCAAAGCATTTCCAAAGCACATACATTGTCTGTGGAATTAGTAGTCAAACAGTTAGGTAACACAATTAATATGCAAAGACAGACTCGAGAAATCCATTTGAATGTTCTGCGTTGAACCAAAAGCTAAATGAGCTCGTATGTAAATATATCTGACTCATCACACGAGATCTTCTAATGCGTGTCCTCTAGGAAAAAGAAACAACATACATATACTGTAGGTATTTAATACAGTTTCCCTCAACGAAGCAACATGTTGCCCAGGCAAATGGACGTCCCATCCCGCCACCATTTGCTTTCTTTGTTTAAAAAAAAGAAAAGATGACTCACTCCCTCCTTTAGTTATAGAAATGATGATGTGACTTTTTTTGGGGGGTGTGGACTTGAATGTTTTGAAACCTCAGCCTCTTGATTGAACCTGCCTCGTCCCTCCCCGATGTGCTCCCAGGGACGTGGAAAAAGACACTGAACACTTTGTGGTATTTTAGGATTGTTCTGGACTCTCTTTGTAGTCGTCGTTAGTCTTTTGAGAGATGTATCTCCTCGTTGGGTTATATTACCTGGCTGGTTCTGTAAAGTTGTTTAACATAGTTGTTGTCTTTTATTTAGTCAGAAAGTTTAAAAAGTCTCTCTCCATCATATGGTTGTTTTTTGTGCAAGACAGTTCGCATCCTGCTGAGAGTTTCTTGCTTCTGAGTTAATATTTTGTATCTAGTATTCTTATGTGCCTTTTACTTCCTAGTCAGTCAGTGTATAAATTACGAATAAACTTGCAAATAAGTCGTTTTCTGTATCAATTTGCCATAAATCGTGATCTGATCTTTGTCTTAGGTAAGAAAAAAGTAGTAAAAACAAAATGTGCTGAAGCAAATGACACACAAACTGTTTTAATTTAAATCTTTATTGAACACACCCATCATATCTTCACATTCACAATGAAAAAGCAAGTGAACCCTTGCAGTTAATAGCGGTTTAACCTTTAAGCGCTCATGTTTTGTAGCTGCAGGTCAGAGCTGCACGACTTTCAGGAGGGAGTTTTGACCGTTCCCTTCCCAGAGCTGCTTCGGCTCAAACACATTTGTAGGATGCAGTCTGAACGCTGCAGCGTCTCGATGGTGTTTAAGTCTGCTCTTTCACAGGGTCAGTCCAAAAGCCAGACTTTCCTTTTCTGAAGTCATTCTATGGTAGATTTACTTTCTCCTTGGGACAGCCACTCTGACAATATCCTGCAGGATATTTTGGTGAACTTGGGGATTTAAGCTTTCTCTTGGATGATGGCAAGTGGTCTCGGCCCTGAAGCAGTGAAAAAAAAAAAAAATCCTTCTCCAAGAGGAGCCATGATGTTGCATTCACAGGCAGTTTGTCTAACTGTCAACTGGTGGATTCCTAGACACTTTGAGATTACTCTGCATCTCTTGGTTCAAACTAAAAGCTTTCATTGAAGTAATTACTTCATGGGTTCACTTAATTTAATGGTTGTGTTCTGTAAATATATGATATCATAACTGTGTGTTATCATCTTAAGCACATCATGTTGGGCTATTATTGCCATTTAAAGGAAGACCAGATCACATTTTAAGGCAGAAAACCAGTAAATCTAAGCACTTCCACACACTTTTTTTCTTGCCACCGTTTGGTATCGTTATTTTCTAAGTTCATAAGTTCACTTTTGCTTGTGTGTTTGTACATCCACAACTGCAGATGAGCAGGTGAGAGGCAGCTGAGGCGTGCAGGACGACGGTGAGAACAGCTGATCCCTGCAGAACCAGCTCGGAGCTGACCCGGGGGGGGACTCTCCACTGTAATCGAGGTCCCTGAAGTAATCTAGGCAGGACATTATCTGCTTCGCTGCCTCTCTGCAGCATCTGGGGGGGGGGGGTCACCACCACCACCTGCTTTGGAAAGCTATGTGCCACTCCTCTGCCTCTTTTTTTAGCTAACATCACACAGCCATTTAAACACACCATATGTGCCTGAGAGGCAGGGATCAAGCTGTCGACCTTGTCTGTACGTGTCTCCACGCCGAAGCCGGCGCTCTGAATGTCAGTCTCAGCAAAATAAACAGACCAAGAGCCAGTCGACTCGCTTGAATTGAGCAACTGCTTTTACAGCAACAGAGCAAAATTATTTCTAATGCATGATGTTGCTGCGCACCCTTGTCATTCCTAAATTACCAGCTGTGCTTTCTTTGGCATCTTAATTTTGAAATAATTAGTGAGGACTGCCTCTGGCTGTTGCTATACAGACAGATTTTAAAGGTATAGTCTGTAATGTTGGAGAGCTAGCAAGATTTGAAAGTGGCACCCCCTCCCCCCCCTCCCGTCGGCGCTCCGTCTAAAGCCACGCCCCCACAAACTTTGGGGAACGCGCATTTGCTGGAGTCGAGTTTTCCAGGACATTTTGGACAGCACATTTTCAACAAAACTACCCCATGTCTCATTCACCTGTAAGCGAGGCCGGTTTTAGGGGGGGGGGGCAGGGGTGGGCTGTGCCCACCCAAACGTGCGTCCTGCCCACCCAATCAAAGTTATGGGGATCCTTTATTTTTTTATAATTGTATTTTTTTATAAATATAAAAAAATATCACAGAATATCTGTACCGTTTCTGATTGGATGGGCACTGCGCATCATTTTTAGACACAACAATGAATGTATACCACAAAAGTTGTGTCTCGGCGGAGGGACCTGATGTCCCAGCAAAATGAGCACAACAGAGAAGTTCAGAACAGCACACAGAGCACACACTGAAGGCTGATTTATGGTTCTGGGTTACACCAACGCAGAATGGGACGCGTCGCCGCGTACCCTACGCCGTAGGCAGCGCACCGCCACCTGCACCGGCGCTCTCCGCCCTCGCCGGGATGGAGACCCCCCATACTGGGGGTCCATGGCAGACCCCCAGTAGTGGACAACCTGCGCCGCAGAATCGCACTTTGGCTTTCTATTTTTAGCCTTTTTAGCGGAGCGAGCCGTTACATTCGACGTGACGAGTGTGCGCGTGGGACAGAGGGGGGCGTGGGCGGGACATAAAATTAAGGCATCTGATTGGTTCTTTCCCCCTGTCAATCCTCTGACCAATCCGTGTCACTCTGTGCGCAAAAAACAGATTGGTCAGAGTTTTTACAATATCAAAGCTGTCAGAGAGGTCGGATTTTTTTCTTTCCTTTTTCTGAACACATTATTCACTGGATACTCTCAGGATGGAAGGACCATTTCACCCAGTATAACAATAAATGTTTTTGAATACGATTACAGACTATACCTTTAACCTCTATAAGTTCACTTGTAAGACCTTAATCCCTTTATTTATGTTTATAGTATTTTAGAGGTCTATTTATTGGAAGATTCCATCAAACAAAGTGGCTACTTTTGTGCGTCCTTCTGTTTTGGTGACTTTTGCCCCACAGGATTTGTCCCACAGGATTTAAATGATCTGGGAACCTGTGGTAACTTGTAATATTCACGTAGGACGTCTGTGATTTTAATCCTATCCGAATGCACCATGTCTGTGATTTGTAAAGTAAAAACTCCACCACAAAGTACCTACCCTATTTCAGCACACACCAAGGTCAAGGGGTTATTTTGATCCCGTCCGAATTCACGTCAGTAATTCAATGATGTGGAGGCTGGAATCTCTCGTCGCCTTTTCTGCCTGTTTCCCAGCGTAATTTTGGCAATTGAAGTCCATAGTGACATATTATCCTTACAACATCAGCCTATATTCACCCCCATATAGTGAAATGATCTGATAATTCTAGCTGATAAACATGGAGAAAACATTTAGCTTTACAAGGAGACCCATGAAACAAGAAGTCCAGATCAGCAGAAGAGCGACAACGACATGATGACACATGTGGCTGCATCAAGAACCTTTTTATCCTTCATCAAGCTCAAGGCCTCTCTGACAGCACAAAACCTTTGCGGTTTCAATGAAAACTCTGGACCCTGTTATTTTTAAAGTTAAGTTTGCTGTTACCATGGAAACTTAAAACTGAGACTGATACGCCATTTTCCGAATTTTGTCACTTCTCAAAATGTGAAGCGTCTTCACTGATTTCTAACTCTTGAGTGTCCAATCAGAAGCTTTTAACTCAATATTCAAATTTAATTTTAAATAAAAGGTAATGGTTTGATAAAAAATGCCCTGCAATGGACTGGCGACCTGTCCAGGGTGTAACCCCTGCCTCTCGCCTGAAATTAGCTGGGATAGGCTCCAGCAGACCCCCGTGACCCTGCAAAGGATAAAGCGGGTATAGAAAATGGATGGATGGATGGATGTGACTTCTGGGATCAATGTCTGTAAATCACAGTAAAAAGACAAACTTCACTTATCCAGCGCGAATGCACAGACCGTAATACAGATATCAAAGTATAAACTCAGAATTACTGCAGGTCCAGAGGTAAATGTATTCCAGTCCAGATAGGACATTAAACTGGTGAGAATGAGAGAACACTCAGTACTTTCCTAATAATTAATCTGCTTTTCTTTTCCAGTTCTACACTGTTAATCCCAATACAGAACGACAAGTGCTAAAGTGGAAGGAAAGGAGTGCAGGCATGTTCAGGTGAACTAAAACTAATGTAAACACAAGTTTGGGGGAAAATATACCATCAAATCTGCTTTCAAAGGTCAACAAGTTTAGTTTTTGTTTGTTTTGTTTTCTGATCTCCTTCTCTGCTCATGTGTTTACCAAAGGCTGTATAAAAAGAATTCCTCCAACTGTCAGTAATATCACCCGCAGGTTTTTGGGACTCTGGGTAATGCCACGTTGGCAGATGATGATACCGCCCAACCCCAGTTAATCCAAATGTGGGGAAAATCAGCTTAACGAGTTAAGGTCTCTACATTTTGCACAGAAATATAGAAATTAGTTCTCGTGCCCAGGGCTGTGGGGAGAAAAAGCCAGAACTTTGTTGTGGGCGAGGTTAATGCAAAAACGTCATCCCCGCTTCTCTCCTGGCACAAAGTCTTGTGCTACTTTTTTCCGAGTCGCAAATAGTAACAACAAATCTTCCTTCTCTGCTTCAAACACGCTGTTCTCTTCCTCCTTGCCCATCACCCCATTAACTGTCATCTCTCATTGTTTCCGTTCTGTTGTTGTGTTACATGTGCTCCAGTGGGAGAGGGCTAAGGTGTTAGGTGAGTCCTGGCGTGACTGGACCTGACCGTTCTTGTTCTTGCTACCTGAGAAAACAAACACATTTCTCTGTTCCTGCGGCGTACGTAACAACCTTAAGGCTGCCAGCTGCTTCAAACACACCCACCTTACCCCAGTCACCTCAAACTAACTATTTTAGCTTAGCTCTTGCTAGTCTATGATGCTAACTAGCATTACCTTACATTAAGTTTGATCAAATCTGTCCGTCGAACCTCATTTCTGATGTTGCCCGAGGCTAGCCAGACCCCTTCAGCCACGGCTATGGTTGTTGCGGCTTTGCTAAACTTCGCCTCCAAACCCTTCCAGGCCGACACAGAGCCAGTCACAGCCATAGCTTAAAAAAAAAGAAAGAAAAAAGAAAAAACAAATGATTAGATTCTCCAGGCGACCTGTCCAGGGTGTACCCCCTCGCTTTCGCCTGTAATAATCTGTGATAAGCTCCTGCAGACCCCTGTGACCTTGCATAGGATTAAACAGGTATATAAAATGGATGGATGGATGGATGGATTAGACTCTCTTAGATTTTTAGAAGTTCATTGAAAGTGATGACTGTTAGCTGTTTGACACAACAACTGCAGTGCAGCTGTCAATTATAAAAGCAAACCCTGAATATGCATGAATTTGTTGGTTAAAAAAGCTTTAACTGATAAGGTGCACAAAAATCACCTTTCTTATAGTGGCCATGAATGTGAAATCTAATATGGACACGAAACAATCAATAATTTATGTATATTTTGTTTTCAAAGTTGGACATTTCGGTCAATAGAGGCCGACTCATGTTTACAATCACCCCCTAGTGGTCATCCATGGCAAGTACAAGAGGATTCGGAGGAAGATGTGGCTGCAGAAAACCTCAACAGCATGAACTTTGATTGAAGTCACTCAAGAAAAACAACAACGAAACAGTACTGTGTGCATCAGGGGGAGCAACGGTGAATCAATATGTAATCTAAAAACTAATTTCCAATGTTGTGATCCCTTGTGAAGCTGCTTCTCAATGTAATTTGATAAACAGGGTGATTAGAAAATTGTATTGTGTATGTTAACGCAGTCTGACACAGATGTGGCCTGGAAGCTATGAGGTTAGCTGGATCAATAACGCTAAGCTGACAACAGAATAAATCCTGCTTTCCCCCCCGAGCACATCCACTAGAACATCATCAAGTGACATGAAGAGCTTTTTTGTGAGGTTACGTTGCTCCTGAGCAGACAGAATGAACCTTATTTCCTCCTGGAAAAAATAAAAGAAGAAAAAGTAATTCCTCTGAGCATTGCTTTACCCTCCATAAAGATAAACAGAAATAACTGTGCCTTACTAACCTCTCTTACACTGCACTGATACTGTGATCTTTCTATATTCTCAAAGTAAAAGAAAAGGCCATTCATCTAAATATCACTATTAGATTCCTCCAAATATATTCATTGACTGCTTAACAAGTACAAAGAGAGAGACACTTCAAATGAATCAAACGAAATACAATCTAGACACAAGTTTCAGCTGAGATTCTAACGTTGCTATCAGTAACATATCCCTGCACAAGAATCATTTAAGGGATGAGCTATAACTCAAATGGTTCTCGTAATAGACACTGGGAAGCCACTCACCCTGACCCTATTCTTCAAATATGGGTTTAATTGTCCAGAATATGAAGTGTAAGAACCCCTCACTTATCAAATTAACAGCTCAGAAAGAGGACAGTAAGGTGCTTAACACTCATTTGAGGAGGGTGAGTTTAGTTGCGAATGTGTTGGAGAGAAGAACACCTCACTGGCAAATCTAAAACCTAATCTAAAAGTCCCTTTTTAGTTTGATCCTCCAACTCATATACACTTAATTTGCTGGGAACACAGAGCTAAAATTAATGCAGCCTGACGTGCCAGCCCTGCAATATATCTCCGCCTCACGAAGGTCGGAGTTTTCAGAGTTTGTTTAATTTATGGAGGTCTCGAATCTGCTGCCTTCATAAGTGAAGCTGCAGTTTGTGGATCAGGTTTCACTGAAGCCTATTTATTATTTTGAGAAGCTCATTTCAATCAGTGAATCAGGCAGTAAAAAGTTTAGCTCCTATGTGTTTAATTCAATGGATTTTAATCACTCCGCATCCACCAAAATGATCGTAAAGTTAAGCCACCAATTCTCTTAAACCGCTTCAGGGTATACTGAACATAAAGAGGGATTTACAGTGCAACTGTTGCATTACACTGCAATCATCTTCGTTAGGTGGACCTAATAAACAGTGATGCGGGGAGGTGAGCTTGTCCAGCTGCCAAGATAAATGCTCCACTCCTGTGAGTAGCATTTATTACAAAGTGATTGCAAAAATTAAGCTCTGAAAACAGCAATGAAAGGTTTTCCAACTTGTTGCCACATGTCTATTATTATTAATTTATTTTTCTATCAGCCAAATAAAGTTTGCTTTATTGGAGGGAGGAAGTCTGGGTGAGTCAAGCCTCTCCTTTCACATACAATGCTCTTACGTTCTGGGATTAAAACGATTAAGCTGCATTTCTATTTATGGCCAGCGGTGCTCTAAAATGAACAGTGTCATTTGCAGATTTGAGCAGATAAAATGCATTAATGATGAGGTAATTCTCACAGGGCGCATGTATTTATCTGTTGCCACTGTTATGTCATTCAGTCTCAACAACGATACAGATGTAAGCAACTGAAGCCTAATAAAAAATAAATAAACACTGAAAACAAACTTTCACTGCCAGATATTTTGGATAAACTTCCACTCATGTGAGTTCAGGTTTGGCAGCAGCCTAACCAGAGAAGCCCAGACGTCCCTCTGCCCAGCCACTTCCTCCGGCTCCTCCAGGAGTAAGGTAAGTAAGGAGTAAGGTATTCCAGAGCCAGCTGAGTGATCGTATCTCTCCAGCTTGTACCAGGTCGGCCTCGGGGCCTTCTCTCAGTTGGATATGCCCGAAACACGTCCCCAGGGAGGCATCCATAACCGCCTCAATTTGCTCCTCAACGTGAAGCAGCAGCGGCTCTCCTGCAACTCCCTCTTGAATACCTGAACTTCTCACCCTATCTCAAAGGGAAAATATGGTAAGCCCGCGGACAAAAAATGAAGAAGCCAAGAGTAGCACATCATCCACAATATGCAGGGATGAAAATGGTGACACCACCAAACTGGAAGCCCTCCAAAAACATTAATTCAAGCGTTAACTTTAGATTAACTTGAATGTAAACAGTGTTAAATAAACAGTAATCCCCGCTATAAATACTGTAAAGCCTACAGAAGAAGAAGGATTGGATGATGCTGCAGTGAAAGGAGGACTGAAGGGACGCCTACATTTGACTAATGATACATGGAAAACAGATTAATGGCAGTCAACGTTTGACGAGTTGGTTGGTAGGTCACAAATCCCCACGTAGGTTAACATTAATGTGTGAAACATCATTTACTCACTGCTGTCACTCATCTACGTCCGATACCATAACTCAAGAAGCAGCTGCTGGCTATTAACAGTAACTAACACGTGTTTAAGCATGAATGTGAGCATTGTCCCGTCACTTATATAATGCTAATCCTCATCCTTGTGCTGTGCATGTGTGAATGTATTTGGGCTCTAAGCATTGTCTTATTAATTGCATAAAAGTGTTTGAACAAGGTGTGATGGGTTAAATGGATATACACATTACCAAAAAAAGGGAATATGTTTAAGGAATATTTTCAAAAATGTGATGGCTGCTAAACAAAAAAAAACCTAGATCCGCCACTGACTGGAGCTCCTTCAAAAGAAAAAAAAAAAGAAAAATTGACACACAACCGCTGCTTCTTATGAATTTTCAAACTTGCTTAAGGGTCACACAAACAGTCAGAGTTTGAAATTCTCCTTGAAAACTTATCAGTGAAAACTCTAAATTGGGTTCTTTTGTATGTCCTTCAGCTATAATGCTGCTTTAAGTCTGTATCAATGATAAATGAGAATAAAGCAAGACTAAAAGGATGCTTCTGTAAAAGCGAAGATATATCAGAGCTCTGTGCATGTGCCTGTAGATGCCCTACAAAAATTAGTTTCTGAGGCACAGCTTTTTCACGTCATTTGTACTAGTATGTAAGGCTAAAACCCATCCTCCAGTCACACCGATAAGCATGCATGCAGTCACGAGCACATGCTTCGTGCATACAACTGGCTCTGTTGTGATGTTTTATTCATGCCAGCGGAGGTAAAGGCACACATGAGCTATCACACCTCTCTGTATGTCTCCTGTGCAGTTCTGGCTTGGCCCAGATAACAGAAAACCTGCCTGGAGGGGAGACAACTCTGCAGGACATAATGGACTCCATCATCATTCTGAGCAGGGGACATGTACAGGAGCTCATGATGTGGCAGCGTGGCAGAAACGCCTCTCAGCTTGGTGTCTGAAGACACGTCCGTGTGTTGGGATGCAGAGGCTTTAGGTTTGAACGCAAACAGACGGATCGATTTTAAATGAATGATTGATACGAACGCTCAGAGTTTGTCACTGAAGCCTGCTTCACAGAAAGCCAAACAAAACAAACAAACTTTGGTTTGATTAATGTGTGTAGAAATAAAGAGGGTTGCCTCAGAGAATTTGCTGAAAATGATGTGGATTCACTGAAATGGATTCTGGAAATGAAAGTCATTCTCTCAACTATTAGTGGAACCGTTCAAATGTCTGACATTTAGCTGCATCTTCTGCTTTTAAGAATTTCTGAGAACTGAGGAAAAATTAGAAGCAGATCTGCCTGTGTGCGGCTTTGAATGGTACTTTAACTATTTGCATCAGAATAAAAACAAAATAACTAAAGCTTACAAGCACACACTAACTGAGACTACACATCGTTCCTAAATGGTCTAACCAATTGGAAAGCATTAAAACCTCCCCATGCCTCTTTATCTGCATCTCCTTTATGGCCTACATAGATTTAACAGGCTGCTGGAGGGCAAAAAAGAATCGATAGCTGATACCAGCCATTCAGTGGATGATAAAAAGTTTCATCTTAATTGCCTTAATCAGCAGGCCTCATTAAAAATGTACGTTTACCCTCCGAGTTCTACATTCAGCATTTATCATTTATCAATTTAGCACATTAAAATTGACCTGATTGTGATCTACTGTGGGGGTCTGTTTAATGATACTAAGACTTAACGGTCTAAACTCAGACTTAATGGTCCACTCATGTGTTTTATGGGCTACTATAACACACTGACAAAAGTGGTGTTCTGTTCTGTTAAGTCGAATGACTGGATAGAGGGAAGTTAACTGATGACATCTGATGAACAAGCTTCACTTCTTTTATAATGAACAGCTAATACAAAAGCCAGATATTTTACATTGTTAGTGGAGGGAAAGCCCTGATAAAGTAAAAAAGGTCTGCTTTAGAGTCAAATCCTGAGTGAACTTAGGGAATTGTCCTGGACAGATAGACAGACACTCTACCCACCTAAAACACACACATCAAACAACACAGAATTCCAGTCGTTCAAGTCCTTTTTGCATCTCCTGCAGCAAGAATCGGAAGATAAACCTGCCTCTTGAGGGATTAAAATACACTAAATCCTCTTTTAGACCTGTCAGTAGCTTAATTCACTCTTGCAAAATCAGATTTGACAAATCCAAGAGAATGTATGGATCTGGGCCATACACAAAAGCCGATTTGAGTTTGTCCAACAATAAGGAGGACATTTAAGCGTAGTAAGATCTTTGCATGTGACATACATCATTGCATGGTTGCCTAAGGTTTGTCCCCAACTTGCAGTTTAAAGCAAAACGCCTGCTGCAGCCTGCAGAAGAAGAAGTGGCTCCAAATCCTCCTAATCAATATATTTGAATGAGTTTTGATACTTGAATTCGTGTGAGATTATGGAAGGAGTTAGGTGAATCTTTTCCAGGGTCCTGACTGCAGTCACTTACATTTATTCCTCAGCTTGGACCGCTTGCAGATCGTTGAACTCGAAGCAAAGAAAGCACATGCGTCTAATTTCAAATCTTGAAATGATGACGATGCATGGCACTTGAGTTTTAATAACACTGCGCTCTGTCTAGAGTTGGCACAGACAAACAGTAGTCTAATGAGCAATTTGGCAAGCCTTACAAAATAACACGTCAGCCACAGGTGCATATTTTTTGACACCTAATTCTTTATTTCAAACACAGAAACGTTATTATATACCTGCAAGAGGGAAAGTGTCTGTTCATCCTCGTTGACACAGAAAACAAAAAACGCATCTCCCAAGAATCAAAACTCCCCCAGCATCATCTAGTAAAAAGAAAAAAAGAAAGAAAAAAACTCGAAAAATAACATCCAAAAAATACTTGACACTGCCACCAGCAAAAGTATAGCGAATTGGGAAAAAGAGAGGAACAGAAAAACCACAAACCTGTCAGCTTTGCTGCAAGAAAAGTATCACGTTAAAACGCCACGGGGCTTTAAAAATGATCCCTTTAAAGAAAGAAAAGAGGAATAAAGTAAAAGCAAAGGGGTTTGATTGGTGAAATTGCCCGAGACATGAAAATCACAAAACTCGAAGGCATCAAACAACACTGCAAACAAAAGCATAGCAACAGCAAAAGTCGACATAAAACAAAAAATAAAAATGTTTCAAAACCACCAACGTTTGAAAAATCTCAGCACTGACAAAACCTTGGTTTCTGATCCTCGCGACAAAACTGCTATAAGCAAGTAAAGGCTTTTTCTCAAGACCGATAAGGAACCCGTTCACCCTCAGAATAACTGCATGCTAAAAACTTGAAGCCTGGATGTGGAAAAACGCTCAAAACCACCATGTCAATGCTCAATTCAAACACCAGCAAAAGGAGAAAAAAATAATAATAAAAAAGGAGGGGGCAATTAAAAAGACAAAAAAATGTGTACAAAAAAAAGCCACTGAAAATGTACTCACCGAGCGGGAGTAAAATGTTGCAATTAAAAATGTGAAATGGCTCAAAATACAGTATGGCGGTGCAAGCCGAAATGCTGAGCCTTTTCTCTCTAGCTCTCTGCCTCCAGTTCTGTCATGTGACTGATTCAGCCTCGACTTCCAGCAATGAGCGGCCAGTGTTGAACAGCTGATACCGACTGCTCTCCTACAGGCTCGGCTCTCGCCAAAAGTGAAAGGAGGTAGTCCTTATCATCCAACAGTTAAACCTGAGCGTGTAGTGTATTCTTTTGCTTTTTCTTTTTTCTCCGTTTTAAAGATGGAGAGCTGGCTCGGCGTCAGCGCCGCGGTTCATTCATCGGAATCTTGAGCTTGTACTTAAGCTGTGTTCGTCTCTGAGGGAATCGTGCGTATGTGGTTGTAGCGGCGAGGATTGGACGGAGCTGCTGTATATGTGGATGAGCTCGACTGCAGCGCTGTCCGCGGTGCTGAAGCTGGAAGCGCAGCGCAATACAGCGCTGTTGCCGGCGCTGTCCGTGGTGCTGAAATCAGCCACGGTTAGAGGAGGCTGGTTCAGCCGCATTTTGGAATAACGGTGCATTTTGTAATAAACGTCCAAAATGTAACAACTTTTTCATTTCATTTTGTAATAAAGCCGCATTTTGTAATACATTTTGTTATTGCATTTTGAGAAGATTATTATAAAATGCACTTGCAACTTTATTTCTTCCTTAGGAAATGTGATAACACCTAGTATTGTTGTTTGTTTAACAATGAATTTATACAAGAGTGACTTTTGTTGTTTTTTATGCAATTTCCCTCAGAGCTATGTAGCCCAATAAATCTATGTATAATACTCCAAATATAACTTTAGTTGCCTATTTGAAGTTTGGAATTATATAGGCCAATAACAAACAAATAAACTATGCTTTAGAGTTGTTATTACATAATGCACCATGTTATTACATTTTCTAGACAATAAAAAAGTTGCAAGTGCATTTTGTAATAATCTTCTCAAAATGTAATAACTTATTACATAATGCGGCAACATTTATTACAAAATGCGTTGGGGTACTTTATTACAAAATGAAATGACAAAGTTATTAACTTTTGGATGTTTATTACAAAATGCACCGTTATTACAAAATGCGCTCAACAAGGCTTATGTATTCATAGTGCTGAAACAGAACGCGGTGCAACGAGGACAAGAAACTACAAGTGAACATTTTCACCTGCTTGATCTACAGCTCTAGAAATAATACTCCAATTTAGACCATTGTTATCTACCGGCCAACTCTAATTTAATCATAACACATATGTTTTATGTATGGATATGCTGGTAGTAGCTCAGTCGTCCATGCCATTGTAATCTTGAATTCACAAATACAAGACAATTGGACTCATTTTCATGATTCTCGAAGACATTTCACCCCTAAAACAAAAGGCTTCTTTATTTCTAACTCATTTTGTGAGGAGCATTTGACTCAAACCCTTTTGTTGGAACATTCACATTTTCTGAATCGGAGTCACATGTGTCAGTACTTTACCTGCACCTCCTCTGGTTCCATCCATCCATCAATCACTCCCACTTATTTATACCTGAGGATCTGCTGGAGCCTATCCCAGCTCTCTTTGGGCTAAAGATGTGGGTAAATCCTGGACAGGTTGCCACGGGGACAGATATGGACAACCAACCACACAAACTTCCAAGACACTGACGAACCAGCACAAGCTGGCTGAACCCAAGGCCAAGAGCAGCAGGCTGAAAAACCCAGTGCTGCATACTGCAGTTAGACTGTTTAATGACACTATATAGATAGCAAAGACACAGCATGACATTGCATGGTTGCCCTTAAATGAAATATTTGTAACTTTGAAATTATATGTTTTAAAATTGTATGGAATTGTATGTTTTTTATTGATTGCTGTAAATTTCTGCTCTTTTTTCAGTGGAGCCCTGGCTTTCACTGCTAGCTGAATTGAATAAAATCAAATCAAACTTACATTCAGTCCTCTGACCAATTTAGAATCACCAATTAACCAGAAATACATGTGTAGAAGACTGCAGAAGGAAGCCGTGCAAGCACTCCACACAGAAAAGTCATGTGTGGACTCAACTAAGGAACCCTTCAGCAGTCCTGACACCACACTTCATTGACTAAAAAAAACAAACAAACAAAAAAAAAACAAACTAAACAACATTTATGTATCAGGAAAATAAAACAGTCATGATACAGAAACTGTGACAAACAAGTATACCAAACAAAGTGGCAAAATAGTGCCCTGACTAGGTGTCTTATTCACTACGAAATAAATTTCTAAAATAAGATACAATAATACTTTATGCATTTCAAGGTAGTTTTACTGCAGTAATATATATATATATATATATATATATATTCAATGATTTGTTTGTGCTGTTAGTCTTATGAATATGCAACTATGGCCACTGTTCTAAAATGAAGTAATGAGCAAGAAAATAAACAAAGCAAGGGAGATAAACACCTTCGTCCAATGCTCTGAAGTTGGGTTTACATACACACAGACACTGACAGACACACACACATACTTCGGTTTACTCTTAGCTCACTTTGATAGGTAATTGTTGACCACAGCACTGGCATGGTGCAGAATGTAAGTAAGTTATTTATTGATAGTGGAAATTAATAATGGCAAACATGGTGGGTTTGCGTGTGTATGCTTTTTCTTGTGCATGTATGTGTTTAACTGAGTGTATGTTTTGTATAATTAATGGTTTAAAAAAACATAATCATAATTACTCCAGTCTGTGTTACTGACCTTCTGACTTTAGATTTAACCACTTAATGCCACAAAATGGCACACATATATGTATTTATTATTTAGCCTATTTTTTAAGATAAAAAAGAAAATGCTGGCAAATTAGAGTTGGATTAATTCACCGGTTGGCAAATTCACCATTTCATGATAGTTGGTACTGCAGAAAAGAAAAAAAGAAAATCATAGTGTTCACACAAAATTACTTCACGACGACATCAGCATTTATTGTGGTGGCCTTGAAAACAGGTTTTAGTCTTTTCAGGGAATGTCCCAGGCAGCTGTAGACAGTGATAGCTATATACATTTTATTCCATTTAGGTCTAAGAGAGCCTGGTTCCTGGACTTGCTGCTTGTATTTTAAAGTGACTGGAAATGTATATCTCAGAGAGAGAGAAAGACAGAGAGAGACAGAGAAAGAGGGACAGAGAGAGAGACACAGAGAGTGAAACAGAGAGAGACAGAGACAGACAGAGAAAATAAGCCTAAAAAGTGACACCTGTTGTTGCATTCACCGTACTATTCTCATTTATTTATTTACATGAAAGGCAGTTAGTTATATTCATACAGTCAAACTGAATGTTGAGTGGTTTAAACGTTTCTGCTTCAAGGAATTATCTCCCGTCTTTCACACAGGATGGATTGAATGTTTCAAACACTGGAAGAGACAGAACAGCATTCAGAGTGATGGAGTATCCTTTCTTTAGCATCTATAGAATTTCACCATATCTCATCACATCTTAGTTGAATACTTTTTCATTCCACCATTTAACAACAAACCTCATAAAAAAAATTGCTGCTTAAGGATTTTTATTCTGACACAATGGATTAATTAAGCTTTAAAAAAAAATGAAAAATCTAGTTCTATATTTTCTTAAGCTAAGGGTCCAAACAGGTGACGTTTGATGCAGATCTTAATGTTATGTTATTTTGATTTCATCTTCTCGATTTTCTTTAAATACCCACTCTGCCTCTTTCTCCAGCCCCGTAATCTAAAAACACGAGAGAAAAGCAAACGATTACTGGCTGTGCCAAACAGGGAAGCAAATAAATGTGTACTGATGTATTATTGTCTGACTGCAGTTGTCATACAAACTTCAAAACAAGTTTGTGTAACAATGTTGGAGACAACCGTCACTATTCATTCGTCATAACTGTGGCTGGAACTTTGCTTCCACCTGAAGCACTGTCCAATTTCATTCACTTTTTCAAAATCACATACAAGGCTTTTAACGGCACAAAGTAAAATTCTCAGTCCATACAGAATACATGATTTAATAAAGTTCATTTTTTCCATGGCTTTACAATTTAACTTGCTGATTCTTTTTGTCAGACAAGAATATTTAGGTTTTTAAATACTTGACATGTTTCGGCAAGGCAGAAGTAATTGCCGAAACATGTCAGGTATTTAAAAACCTAAACATTGTTGTCCGAAGAAAAGAATCATTAAGTTAAATCTCACAAAATACAGTTCACCGGCCATTCAAGAACAATGATCAAACACTCCTTCAAGTAAAAACTCTTGCACCTTCATCTCCGAGTGTGTTTAGCACATCTTTGATTTTGCCATAAGATGCTCTGAAAACATACTTTAAGGTGGTGCTTTTTCTATATCATTTGCTGTGAAATGTCAACGTCATAGCACATTGGTGGTTATGCCTATTGATTAAAAGTGTCGGTCAGGATGTTTTCCGGGCAGAACATTTCACACTGTAATTACTGAGGCTTCGGGGTGCACATAGCCTCACTGTTGGTGTACTTATCAGAAAGATGCAGGGTTTGATTTATGAATTGGATGGTTAATAGATAATTGTAGGTGTGAACCTGTGGGCAGAGCAGAGGTGAAGAAGAAAATGAGGCAATTAAAGAACAACTCATGTATTTCCTTCAACCCAAAGCAGATCACTGCAATAAAATCTGACTAATACATGCCTTCTACATTGACATGATGTCAGTAGCATTTAGTCAGGTTAAAACCGTCCTTTCTTCGAATTTAATGTTGCACGTCTGATGTGGCAAAGAAAAGAAAAGAAAAACCTCCTGTAATTCTTTGTAATAGCAGTGAAAATAAATCTGATCACAGTGGATTTTACTATCAGGCAAATACAATCACACATTGACATAACCTTTTTTTCCCCTTTACCATGCTATTATTCATTTGAGCAAAAATGCCAAAAAGAAATAATGTGGGTAATACCAAGAGGTCCTATCATTTGTATTTACAACATTGCTTCATTTCATTGAGATGTTTTGCTTATAATACATAGCTTAAGGTCCCACCACCGCATTCATCTGGGCTCAAGTCTGGGACTTAACTAGGCTTTTCCAAAACTCTTACTTTTTAGACATTCTGATTTGTTAGTGTGCATCATTGTTTCATTAACCAATTTGGAAGAAACTGTAGATGTCGGACAGATAGCTGTACAATTGCTGTGTCATGCTGTGTCACAGGTACTTGTGTGTGGGCTGCTTCCCTCGCCGTCTCTGCATGCCAGTCACCTCACCTGTGGGCAAGGGTCGATAATTAACAATCTATTTGCTCAATTACAGGCAGTTTATGTGCACTGCTTCCTGGGACACTAGGCTTTGTAGTGGTGCCAAATAACAATAATTTGTCAAATTTATACAACGCTTTACAGAACGCTCAAATACGCTTTCCAATACTGCATAAAAGGGACGGGAGAGGAGAGCTGGAGGACTTAACTGTGTGGAGAGGCAGCAGGTCTGGTACGGCAGGCAGGTACTTGGGACACCTGCTGACTATGCTGCTGGAGTCCTCGTTCTTCTTTTCTCTTTCAAACTGCTTACATCTTTTAAAAGTGAGCCATATTTCATATCTGGATTTGTACTACTTAACCGCATGGGGAAACGAGTTTACCAGGCAGACGAGCTGATCTGGAAAAAAAAAAGTTACACAGCGAGGGAGAAGAAAAAAGAACACAGACGCGGTTTCTAATCAAAGCAGGTGAGTTAGAAGATGCAGTGCATGGATATATTTCTATTAGCATTGGCATCCCTCCACAGTGTTTCACAGTAGAGCATTCATGACACATCGGCTGTGTGAGGAAAAGTTAATTGTTACAACGGAAACTCATTATTCTGGAAGTTGGAACAGACAGCAGAAGATAGCTATTAGGTTTGCAAAGGATTATGTATATTTTAAAGCAGGGGAGAAAAAAGGAGAGCCTGTTGTGTTTATACCACTCACCACCATTGCTTTTTCACCATCTGAATCAAATTATTGAGGAAAATGTGATCACCCCATTTAGATGGAAAATGTAAATACATGTATCTAATTTAGATGTGATTTTTTTTCCAAATGTGAATGAGGGATAAAAATACAGATGTTGAAATATCCAAATCCATGTGCTTTTTTTAACCGCTGGTCATATCTCTCTGTGCCACATAGAAGGAAGAAGGAAAAAGGAGGAACAGCATTGGGTCATTTGAACCATGCAGCTTAAATGTGACCCATGAGTGCAGCCAAAAGACCTGCTGGGAAATCAGAGCTGCAGTGAGAGCTGGACGGGTGGGCTAGAAGTCAGGAGACCTGCTAAGAGTTCAAGAATGCCAGCTTCACTTCCCTGGCCAGGCAGTATCCTCTCCGTCTCAGGATTCAGCAGTTGGAAGTTTCCTGAAGGAGGGTTTAAGCAGTTACAGATTGATGTGCAGAAATAGTATCTTCTCCAAGGCCATTGCTCATCCCTTTTCCTCTTGACATTATGTGAACACACAACTGAATGCTTCGGATAAGCAAACTGCCAAAAAGGCCTGCAACTTGGCCTCTATATTACTGCAGAAGCAGTAAAGACGTACTTAGTATTCATTCCCTCTTTTTTGTTGAATAATGGTATGGTATAAAAATGTTTTATACTTTCTTTTGTCTGATGTATGTACCAAATACCCATTGCAATTACATGATAGTAATGGCCATAAAAATGGTTAAAATATAGGGTGCTAACTTTTGCATAACTGTATATAAGTACAAATAAAGAATGTTTTTCTTTGCAAATATCCATAAAAACTAGAATAAAATGCTTTCCTGTTCAACATGAAGCTTGCTCTGCTTTCTGGTCTATGCTGTCACCAGCCATGAATATCTGAAATACAACCTGTCAGTCACATCAACCAGTTGAAAGGATGTGACTTCCTGCTGATGATCCGCAGCCTCAGCACAGCCAACAAAACCAAAACACACGGCTGGATGTAGTCTCCTCCTGATTCCGTCTGAATCGCTGAGCACTACCTCTCCCAAATTAAATAAGATATGAAGCTAAAAAGAATCCTAATTTGTCACACAGAATGAAATCATGATTGGTGGCATACAGGGCAAGGACCATAAACTGCCTGCAGGCATGAATGTTCGGTCAGAGACAACACTCAAAACACTGGGGCTTTTGGGCTTAGTTGTTCCTCTTGAGATATATATGAATCAATATTTGTTTGTACATTATTTATGGGATGAGTGGAACATGTAGCAACATATAAATACATTTTGATTATCATGGCAATCCAGTTATACTTTGACCTCCTGTGGCATGTAAGTACAAGAGCAATATTTACAATCTGTAGCTTTTGTTGAATAAATAATATGGCTTTTCTTCTTTTTTTCTTTTTTTCGTTACATTTCCTCCCTGGCATTTTGTGTAAAGTGGGATGCACTTTTCCTAATATACTTATGGGATGATCACCCTACACAAAGAGCTGAGGTCCACTTCAGATAGTGGTAATGCACAGAATCCTTTTTCAGCATCTGAATTAATTTTCTTTATTAATGGAATGGCATGATTTGTGCTCTTTAATTACCATTTCACCCAGAGTCTGCAGAAATTGCGCAGGATATTTTCAATCAAAAGTAAATGGAGTATGCGCACATGTCTGTGAGGGGATTTAATGCTTATTACAATAAATGGGTTACATTTACAAATCCAAAGCTTGAGGTAGAGGGATTATATCATATAATTCAAACTGAAAATATACTCCAAAGCTGTTTTCATTTGCCTCTATTTTCCAATATCAGTGGAATATGGTTTTATGAAAACATTATATTATAAAAGAAGGCTGTTTTTCACTTACATATATATATATTCTGGAGGTTGGAAATGTGCTGTGTGGGCTGGGTCAGTTTGTAAAATGTCATCTAATGCACTGTATGTATCAGACTTTTGACTGCATCCCCCCTGCATTTGTTTTGCAGCTTCATTTTCACAGTTTTTCCTGTAATGTTTTCACTTTCCACAAGTCAGTTGACTCCATTCGTCTTGCGAGGGAGAAGAAAAAATGACGGTTCAATTCCACAAAAAAAGGGTTATAAAAAGGTATGTTTGTCCTAAATATAGTTGTGTTGCAATAATAATTAAACTCTGGTGCAGCGTGATGCAAGCTGTTAGTGTTTAATTCCAACCATGCATTTTTTTTATTGTTAACCCTAAGCAAGCAGCTGCTTACAAAATAAGAAAGGAAAAGTCCATGAACACGGTTGGGCTGGAGTCGTGCTACGTGACACATCTACTGGATGTTCCCATATTCCACTCACTCTTGGCTCCGTGCATGTACAGTATGTTCAAGCAGGTTGCAGCTTTGCAAGACCACTTGTTACCATTTCATGTTCCCTTCAAAAGCAAGCAAAAAGAGGTCTCTGAGTAAAATAAAACAAAACCATACAATTATACATTATTTATCTTCCGAGGCATATCTTACGGGTAAACAGGTTTGGATGTGTGGAGTAGTCCTTCAGCTGTGAATTTACATCATTCGTTTTTTTTTTTTTTAAACCTTGATTATTTCTATGAGATTTTTGGTAGAGGTTAAAATGATGAGTTGTAATCTGTGTAAAACTGCATGCAAATTGACTACAGACATGAAATGTAAAAATACTGAATGCTCGGGGCACAAAAACAGTGTTTGTGATGGGTCTGCGATTCCAATGAAGGATCGGCGAAACAAACAGAAACTATGGATGTATTCTGATACCAGTGCTTACATGCAGGGCTTTATATCATCTTCATAAAGTTCACACTTTACTCACAGCCAAGTCAGTCAATAAATAAATAATCAATTCTGATGTAAAACAAACATTTCCCACCATGACTGCTTCACATTGAAGTGCTCAATCGGGAAAATTCAGTGTGGCAATTACTCTCCAGTGGATATGTGCATGAATTATAAGCCTCGCAGGGTTTAATGCCGGGTGCTGCATGGTCTTCATCACTTGCTCCTGTCTCCTGCTGTGGAACAAAACAACTTGTGGCACATGTGACTGTTTGGCTGCACAGTAAACACATTTATCAGCTACTCTTTCACTGTAATTCTGACGAATTGTCTGCAAAACAGCCTGCTATACTGTCAAAAACAGTGCGTGGTGTTACCAAGGTAACCATGGATATGGCAAAAATGACTTTCAACATAAGTGATTACAGCTCAAGATGCTGTATGAAAGATATCACCTAAATAAATAAATGAGTACTGGAAAGGAAAAAAACATGTAAAGCTGAGTATGGCAATGAGTATGTTGCAATCTTTTTAATTTGTGAAGACAAAATTTTACCTATAGCTAATCTTTAACTTCATGTTGAACCACAGACACGATCAAGAAGGCAGAGGGGTTTAATAGTTATCAGGACCGTTTACTGACATCATAGTGCTGGCTGCAAGTCTGTCCAGTTTACTGTTCACTATTTTTCTGTGTTGCTGCCACAACATACAGCAAACATTCATCTGGTGCATCATTACTGTATGTGGTGTAACAGGCCAACCGGAAAGGCCCAATGCCAACAAGCTGAAGGAGAGCACCAACGTCACCTGCCATGGCAGTGTGACACACTTTGGGTCTATTTTAAATGGATTCTCGTCTTTGTTCCAGTACACATGCATGTGAAGGGAATAGATTTCATGACAAGTCTAGCTACGGCTGTACAGCGGATTTCTGCGTGTAAAATGTACAGATTGTAGTGTTTTCTGTAGTTCTGCTTTTGTTTTTCGTAATGGTTGTATTAATTAAGACGTTCTGGTTTCTTTGTCTTGCAGTAAATGGCATTTTCCCAATACAGAGTTTCCCTGGTTAAGCGCTTTAATTTGGAGCAGTCACAGAGTTTGCACTTGAAGAAACTGCTCTCTCTGTTTAATATAATACCTAATTTAAACATTTTTGTCAATCAGGAAAGTGAAATATTTAGAGCTAAAGAACCAAACTTGATGTTGCCTTAATTGTGTATAACTGAGCATAAGTTGTCCAGTGATGAAAGACTCACTGGATGACGAGGACAGACAGTTCTTGCTGCGTGGCACATGGTTTGGAGGTAACAAACAAACAAGAATCCCACAGGCAAGCTGCTGTCTGTGTCTGTGCTGGTTCTTAGATCAAGTAATGCAAATCAGTGGAATTGGGCTCAGATTTCACCTAACACACACTCTCTTCTTTTGGCATTCCCAGCTTGATTTATGATACCAGAACATCTTACATGCCCACCAGATAAGCAATGGTAATGGTTGAGGAAAGATCCTAATGAGCCAGAGGAGGGAGAGATGGGTCAGCACTTTACACTTGAATGTCTTATAAGAATGAATGACCCAGCTACAGTTTCTAAGCCCGGAACTCCTGAACACATGGAACTGGACAAGCCCATCTGATGAAAGGTGAAAAGGTTTTTTTTAAGTTCAGAATCCTTAAGGCTATAGTTATGTTCACATTCAATCCAAGACCCAATAAATTCTGATCTTATTAACTGATTTTACATTGTATTGTAAATGATCAGATCCAATCTGCCCGTCCTTCACAATGTATATGGTTTCTGTGGTAACCTACAGAGCATGTGAGAACTAATCGACGTGTAGGCTATGAGCTGGCTTTGCTACTCATGCAAATGGCTTTGTGGATCCGTGGTGCAAAATGTTCTACAGGTTACGAGAGAAACACCACAGAGGGTGTCTGTGGAGGGTGGAGACAAAGGGCCCTTCTATGTATTACTTGCAGGGCAGCTGTCTCCACCGCTGTCTCCACCGATAGCAGTACAGCAGGGTGCGATGGTCCTGGCAAGATAACTTTTAGTTAACAGAGGATTACCCAGTCACGTACTTCAATAGTTGTTTCTAAAAACATTTTAATATAATGAATTTGGGATATACTCACAGAAACTTAATCAACTGATAGAAATCCCCACAAACTTAAGAATTCTAAAAGTTTCTTCAACTGTCTTTGTCTGTTTCAACCTTTTTATATAATACAACTCTCATAGGTTTAATTAAGAGAAGAATATCTGCATGGAGCAACTCTTGTGACCTAAATGAAGCTGTCAGCTGCACCACAATTGCACACACATATGCGGCCTGTCTCACACTCCCCACATCATCCACCAAACACCGTCCTAATTTGGCGGTCTAATTAAGCAGCAAATTTCCCCGTCTCTTCTCCCCTGACCTGTCAAAGTTGCTGCTGCTTGCTGTAACTGAATGCGATCTCATGCCTTTGTATATTCATGCCATGCTATTTAAGCATTTAGGCTCAGTTTGCGGATGACTTCAAATCACATGCCAGAAGAGTTGTGGGCAAAGTGCAAAACAGGTGTCATTCTTTTTCAGTGAATGGCTTAAAAAGTCAATTAAGGCATAACACATACCAGAGTAATCCCTTCTCTCTCTCTCATGTCTTCTGACCCAGTAGTTGTGTGTGGTGATGCATATAGACACAGGCTTGTGCTGATATTTCCTTTATTTCATCCAGTGTTCAGGAAATAAGAGTATGATTATGAGAGGAATAATGTGTCTCAAACTGCTATGAAATACACCCACACCACCTGGTCAGTGAAAATTCAACTTTCAAACTTTGACCTCTTTACAAAACCGTCGTTGTTGTGACGCATTTTCTGGATCTGTTAACTTTTCATTTATAATCTCAGACAAGGAAAACACACACTCAGATCACTAACTTGGGTGGTTTTCAGAAAAGGCAGCAAAACATGATATGACATACTGTTGAATTCAAGCCTCCCACCTTCAAATACATTGAATATTGTGTTGCATTTGTTATCAAAAGTTGAAATTTTCAGTTTCCTAATTGGAAGTTTTTAAACTGGAACACCTTTTGAAGTCCCTTAAACCCCCCTGAAAGTATTTCAGCATTTAAAAATATATTAAAAAATGTCCCTATAAGTGTATAAAATTGACAGGAATGGCGATGAGTGCAATAGATAATCTTAGATTTGGAAAGCTTAATTTTCTGACTTTCGCATCTGGAGCAAGGTCAATCTGGGTGTCAATCTTCCCAGTTCTGACTTCCAAGGAATGCATCATTACACTTCCAGACAGCAGAGAAAGTTCATGATAGCAACAAATGAGAATCTTTAAAAAATGCCACACAATGAAATAAAGCAAGGAAATACATGGATTATTATACAATGAATAAAGTAGATATCTATTCCATGACAGAAAAATACAATGAAAATATATGCAAATCATACATCAGTTACATTTATGATATCTATTCACATTAATGTTAGTCATTTATTTTTAAATAGATTATTTATGCATTTTGTCAAAATTTATATTTGAGGTTTTTGGAGTGCTTGATACTGGAATTATTTATTGATTGTTAAACATCCCAAACTTTGATTACATTTCTTTTTGAAACGAGAGGATGCTATATCTTTGTCTCCTTGGCTCTGCCCACATCCTGTCTCTTACTAAACAATGGGAGTTTAACAGTCCAGGTCATTCTCATGAGAATAATAGCCAACACTTGTTTAAATTCTCACACAAACCATAGCACTCTCCTCTGAGATACCTGGCTGTTAGATAACACTCACAATTACAGGCATTCTGTATTTATTCACACTGTTTTCCTGCCTTTGAGTAACAGTCAATTTGATGTCTTGTCAGCAGAGGTAAACAAAAGCATGAGCTGACAGGTCAAAAGGTTTAGACTCTCAAACAGCCCACCACGCAGACAGGCAGAACTACACAAGAGCACTGAACTTGTGTTTGCTGCGGCGCCATCACAGGGATTCGCTCGAATGGTCAAATGAAAAAGACAACTTCAGGAATACGTTGGCTGTCTTGAGTAGCGTTTAAAAGGGAAACAAAGGCAGGAGACCAAGGAAAAACCGGCGCAGCGGGATAATGCAAGAGCCAAGAAACACTAGGGAAATGAGCTGGGGGTGGTGGCGGGGGAACACTGAGGGGTATTACAAAACAACAAATCCTGGCAAAACATGGAGAGGAGAGAAAGGATGTGTGCACAGATGCACAAAATCTGCGACACACAAGTGGAACAATCAAGACACAGGTGGCAGTAATCTCCAAGAGTAATGAAAAAACAGGCTTTAGAGAGAAGAACAGAAGAAAGCAAGAGGAAGAGAAACCATAAACCATGACAGCTGGCCTCTGCCTTGAATTAATTGCACCCCAGTCTGTGTCAAACAGCTGTAAACAAAAGCTCACACACTTAAATTTTGATGAAAAAAACAATTGCCCTTTAAGGATGGACGAAAAAACTGTTGCAGCTCCATCACGTGTGAAACGCCATTTAAATTAAAAAAAAAAAAAAGGAGGTATCGAAGAAGTGCCACTGAAAGAATGCACGCACAAATTATGTAGTTAGCTTGTTAACAGCTGTCAGATTAACTGTCATATTGCAGAGGGACAGTTCTCTTCCTGTGCGACCGTTGCAGAGACCCACAGAGGCGGGGTGACCTTTTCAGCACAAAGTAGCACGACTCTCCTGGCTAAAACGAGCATTGTGCAACAGGGGTGGGTTGATTGTGCTGTGTGCTACACATACCAGCTTGATAATTAATCAACATGTGTACATGACAGTTCATTTATTTTCATGTGGCATAACTGTCTAAGTGTGTGCGCTGTCCACAGTGGAGCATGTATTATATCAGTTTAAACATGATGGTTTTTCTTTCTAAGAGACGTCTTTCTTGTTCCGTTTGCGTATGATAAAAGATTTCAATTTCTCATTCAATCACACAAGAATGGAACCAATGAAAAATCTAGAAATGTTGGGAAATGAACAGGCACCCACGGGACTTTGTGTCATCTGAAACCACTTAATCTACTGTTTGACAGTTGACATATATTTGTTCCACAGATCCCCCCTTTATAATGTTTAATGCTCAAAATAGCAACGATTTGATGTTAACACAATGTGAAGTTATATTTCGCATCTGTTACTACCGGCTCGGGAAAAGGGAAGTAACATAAATAGGCTATCCGAAGGTATTGGGAAGTTATTTACAAAAGTAAAGTTGTAACAATAAAGCAACTAAGAACAAAACAAGTCCTGGGGCCTCATTTATAAAAGAGTGCGTAGGATCCATACTAAAAGTGCATGTGCGCCCAAAAGCCAAAAATGGCGTGCGCAAAAAAAAATCTGGATTTATAAAACCGTGTGCACGCACACTTGCACGCAATGTTCGCTTTATAAATCACAGTCCAGCTGGAAGGTTGTGCACGTGAATTCGCCTCATACCCCGCCCTCTACACGCCCACTTTCTGCCATAAATGGGCAATGCAAACTACATTATGATTGTATTTGCATATAAATGAGCCTGCTCAGCATGCGCAGCGGCTGCCTGCAGTCTGTTTCTGTTGTGCGTCAGGATGAATGAGACGTGTCAAGCCAGGCAACCGTGCCACTAAATTTCACGAGACTGAGATCGAGATGTTGTGGATGAGGTGGAGGACCACATTATTTGGTGGTCACAGTAAAAGTATAAATAGTATATAAATAGTATAAAATAAAGCGAGTGAGTGGCAGCACGTTGTTGCTGCGCTAAACGCTGCGAGTGCCACGGACAGATCTGTTGCGGAAAAAAAAAGTGGTGTGATTTGAAGGTGGAGGCCAAGAGGTACGGAGCCCCTAAAGGGACACAGATTTTTTTTTAAATATGTAACGAGTTTTACGTGCGCGCGTCCTGTTGTCCTCGGGTCAAAATGACCCGCCACTGTGTTAAAAACCAGAAAAAAATCCCCTAAAAGATATTTTTTTTACCTTTTAAATGTTATGACTTTCCCTAGATTGGCCCCAACAGTAGAAAAAATGAAATGTTGTTTTTAGTCACATTTCCATGTAAGCTGTACAAAAAAAAAGTACAAAGGTGGTCTTCGGGTCAAAATGACCCGTAAGGCAAATAGAGTTGAAATCAAAGTCACAGAGTTATTGTTTTAGTTGTGTCTCAAATCAATCAGTAGCAGAAGTAAACAAGACAAATCAGGTGGTCTTCTCGCAGATTGCTGTGCCTTTGATCAGTCTCAGATCCCATTAGTAGTAAACGTGAACAAGACAGTAGCAGACATAAACAACGAGACAGGTGGCGTTCTCGCAGCCTGCAGAGCTCTTTTTTGTGGATTTCAAGGGGTTATAAAGGTGCTGCAGATGACAGGACCCCGAATTGTCTCTGTGCTGACGCCATGAGTGTGCGTTAAAACGCTGAAGAGGCTCTAGAGCTGATTTTTGCAGATGTCCAGCAAGACAACTCTGATTCGGAGGAAATTGAGGATGTCTCAGAAGAAGAAGATTAGGAGGAATATAACCTGATGCATGATCAATCATCTTCAGAAAAAGAAGAAAACTCAGAATCTGAAAGAGAGACTTTCCTTTCAAAAAATGGCAAAATAACATGGTCCTCAGCAGCATATAACCAACACGGCAGGCATGCAGCACAAAACGTCGTACTTTTTTTTTTCTTTTTCTTAAGCTATAGAAATACAAGTGAAGAGGGAAAAGTCAGGTATTCACACATATTGTGGTGAAGGACAAGGTGTTTCTTCAAGCAAATTAAATTTGATGTTTATAATTCAATTAAGCTGCTTATATTAGTGAAGACGGGTCATTTTGACCCGGAGGACACAGGGTGTATACAGAAAATGAGGACAACAGGAGGGTTAAGGCTGATTTATGGTTCTGCGTTACACCAACGTATGGCGTAGGCTCTGCGTTTTAACGCGGAACCATAATTTAGGCTTTACGCGCGCGTAAAACCCATAATATATATACAAAAAATCTGAGTCCCTTTAGGGGCTCCGTAGAGTGGCCCGGCACTTATTTGTTATGTCCTCAGTCACTCTCCAGTTGTCGCGGTGGGTGACGAGGAGGTTCCCGGTGAGTCTTGACTGACGCTGTGCTTCAAAGACAGAGGGACACGATCAGCGCTGTTATATTATAAGTCTGATATGTGATGACACTCTTTTGCTCTTTTCTGAGTGTATTTCTTGGCACAGGAGCTGCAAGGTACAGCTGAAAAGTGGTGCTAAGATGAGTCTGAATGTAATGGCTGATGTCATTATTTGTCTGTATAGCAGATGGCAGAGAAGAAGATTCATCTGAAATTTTCAATTTGTCACAAAGATTTCCAAAGCCATTTCTGCAATGTACAGAGGATTATTTGGTATTCAGGTCCACAGTGTTTTCTATCTGGAGCCTACGTTGCTCCAAGCGAGGGGAATTAAAAAAGAAAAAGAGAAAAAAACCTAGGATGACCTCTTTGTTATATTGAAAACTTTTGGATAAGTTTGAACTATGTCTCTGTTGCTGAACAAGAAAAAAAAACATGTATAGCTTTCAAAGTTAAAAGGTAATTATAAAGTCTTCTCCAACACCTGGTTATGCAATTGTGCTAATTTAGCCCAAGGGTTAATAATTCTTAATAATTATAAAACTCACTTGGCTTTACTTGTATCAAACAGAGCCCTGATTCATGGAAAGTTGGTGTGTCATTTCTGACTCAAGCAGTTGTTTCTTATGCTTTTTTAAATTTTTTTATTTAAGCAGTATTAATTAATCCAGTAGCTTCTGCGAGGATCTTCGGTTTTGTTCGAGTTAGAAGCTGAAAATGTAGTTTTTACTGTCTCATACTTTCTCTGGTGACAAACACTATTAGCAGTTTTCCTACTTTGCTGCCTTGCAGTCTGGTTTTATTTTTGATGTCATGTATAATTAAATTAGCATGTCGTGCTTATCTAATTGAACATTATATTTTACTGGTAAACAAAACAGGATAATATTAATTATGATAATGACAATAACAAAAATAATCAACAACAACACAGAATACACAGCTTTAATGGCCTTACTTCCAAAACCATTTCAGCTGAATTCTTTTTTTTTTTTTTTTTTTAAATCATCCTATGTTTGGGTGCAAAGTTTTCAAATTGCTGTATTGAGTGTTTTTAATTGAGTAACATTTCAGCGCCACTAAATGAGCTGAAGCCCCTGGCGCGTTAATGCAGGTAACTTTGAACACTGTGGCGGCTATCACATTGCTTTTGTGTTATTTCACCAGGCTATCAACTTGTTGAATAATTCTGCTCGTGGCCAAATTAACCAAGGCAATAAAAAAGCAAGGAATAAGAAGAACTGCAGCCTTCAAATGTTGATCAAGCCATTTTTCAAGTTTGGCCAGAGTTGTGGAAATAAGAAGATAGACGTATACTAGACGCAAATGAATATACAGTACTTCTCTTTTGGTAAGGGTTATTGTGCAAATTAGTACATTTACATGTTCTATGTATTGCAAAAATAATTTACATAGCCCTGACCAGGATAAATTAGGGTTGGGGATGGAATATATTTTCAAATAATGTTAAGTGATGCATTAGGTATGAAAAAAAATAATGGATGTAAATGGAGGACTCTCTGATATACTGACTTACTTTCTATTCCGTATTATATTATCTATTTTCTGAATATCAACTATTTCAAACAGACTTGGGTAAATTAAAAAGTCTCCTATACTCTGCCTTCATGGTTCCCATGGGAACGTGAAGTACAGCCAACCGTAACTGTGTAAGCAAAGCTTCTTTGACTGATCACTCAGCTCTCCAGGTTTTGATGTTTGACCTATTCCCTCAGTTGAGTTGTTAATTAAATATCAATTTCTGGTCAAAAGGGCTGATATTTAAGTCATGTGAAGAGACAGCTATCTCACATATTCAGTGAAATAATAATAATTAAGAATTAACACTGTATTATGATTTAATTTGGCAATTCAAGTGAGTATGCCAGTTAAGCTATTTCTTTCATTCTGCAGTCTGACATTTATTCAACATGACTGAGTGCTTTCAGTTTGGTCAAAATAGCACAACAATAATCAGTCCTTCTTCCTGATAGTATTACAGTGCTGTTTCAGCATGACCAGGTCTGAGATATGCTCATGAAAAGAATGAGTGAGTGATTTTATACAGACCATAGTAATTTAGCCAGATAAGAAATGAAGCACATTTGTGACATATTTTTTGGGATATATTTTCAGACTGAGGCTGGCAAAAACTAAGCTACTGTGTTGTGTTGCAGTTGTTGATTCGGTAGTCACCCAAATATCTTTTCTGAGGAAAGAAAAATCCATTATTTTCTTATTCTTACCAATTGGCATTTTTTGGGGCATTTACTGTAGCCCTGAAAAGAACAAAAATGGCATTTTAAGAATGAACCTTTGTACTGGTATGTTCAGTATGAAGACAGATATCTCGTTAGATCTCCTGGTTACAGCACTAAAATACATTTGAGACATATCTATAAATGTTTATTTTCCTTTTCTTTTTGATACTTCAGATTTTTACTTGATTACTGGCCTATAATATGGCTAAAAACAGAATAATTTGCTGGAGTGAAATTAGCTTAAAATAACTTGCATGTAAAGTGTGTGTGTGTGTGTGCGTGTGCGTGTGCGTGTGTGTGTGTGTGTGTGTGTGTGTGTGTGTGTGTGTCTGTGTGTGTCTGTGTGTGTGTGTGTGTGTGTGTGTGTGAGCTCATCAGATTGCTTCCAGGCAACAAGCTCTGTTGCTTCAGCCAAAACAGTGCCTTTGGTTCGGTGGAACAGGTGTGTCTGGAAGATGGGCTCCCAGCGGTGGTGGCAAAAGTCATGAACATCCTTCTTAATCAGATTCTGCAGAGGCTGATAGCAAATGAAAGCTTCCCAGTGGCCAGCAGTAGATTGGCAGCCAGCAGAAAGCAGAGGGCAAGACAGTCTGATAGTGTTTTGCCTGCTATTGTTCCTTTCCATGGAGCTTTTCAATGGACGTGAATGCCTTTCTGGCGCCTTTGGCACGTGAGGCTTGCAGTGAGTTGAGCAGCTTCCAGTCTCAGCTGTCTGCTACAAACCTCTTGGCTTTAAAATGTGTAGCGTCTACAGTGCTGCAGTTTCCTGCAGGGCCACTTGGACTTGCAGGATCAACCTGCACTGACATGATTCCAATTTTAGAAAGTGTACACTTTCAAGATGTGATGCTGTAATATTGCAGGGTGGGGTGGGGGGTGGGCATGGGGTTACAGAGGGACACCAAATGTACAAGACCATTTTTGAATGGGGATAGATTTACAATATGTTCTTCTATCCATTCCTTCTCTGTACTCAGAATTTCTCTTTTGTTCAGGGTCACAGGAGGCTGCAATCTCTGTCTCACCATCATCAGGAAAGAGGCAACTTGGAAAGGTCACCAGGACATCTGGTGAGTTAGTTTGGGTGTGTGCTTTCTTCTTCAGTTTGTTTGTTTGTTTTTATAGATATATAGCAAGTGATGTGATGCTATATTACTACTTTGGGGCATTACTTTCTATTGATTCTAAGAAAATGTTGTCTAAATACCGCAAGCATTACATTAGATATTACTTTGTTGCAGGTAGTCTGGATGTTTATTACATTCTATTGAAGTCCTAAATAAACTTGAAAATGTTAATTTACTGTATATAGTAGGTATAAAGAGTCTCCTGCTTATGATCTGAAGTCTAGGTACATGAGCATAATTTGGACTTGCATGCAACATCCACGTCAGCATCTCAACATGCTTTATCAAACCTACAGCTGTTCAAGAAATTTTGTTTTTATGGTCTTATAAACATCCTTTGGAATGGGACATGTAAGTGGATGACCTAGAAAACTTTGTGCCTCAAGCCCCACAATATGGTTTGATGTACATGCACGAAAATCGGTACACACCTGTATCATGTCGCAACTTAAAGAAAAGTCTCTTGGCGCCATGGCCGAAACGAACAGGAAGTCGGCCATTTTGAATTAAAGGTGTGTTATACATCAAAATGTGCGTCTCCATCCTGCGACGACAGGCATTACTTTTCCGAGTCAAAAGCATTACCGTGGCGATGCTAGACGCCAAAAAGCGCGCCCCCCTTCATCTGATTGGTCCATACAGATAAAACTTTGTGCCTCAAGCCCCACAATACGGTTTGACGTACATGCACGAAATCGGTACAAACCTGTATCATGTCGCAACTTAAAGAAAAGTCTCTTGGCGCCATGGCCGAAGCCGAACAGGAAGTCGGCCATTTTGAATTAATCGTGTAATTTTGGCGCAATTTATGCCATTCCTTCGGCCGCTTCTTCACCCGAACCGTAACGTGCACCCAGGTGTGTTATACGTTATACGTGGCGACGATAGACCGGCCCCATCTTCTGATTGGTCGATATTTGATAGTTCCTCCTTTCTGCCATAACTTTTGAATGTTTTGACATAGAGAGTGGGTGGTGTCATCCGCTAAATGTCCAGGCCTGAAGAATCAACATGCAAGTCATACAAGCGCTTCAACTGCAGCCCGCCTGAACGTGCACAAGGGTGCGAGGGCCCGTTCATCGCTGCTTGCAGCTTTAATTAGCTCTTGTCTTCTGCCCCTTCCATCAGCAACTTTGGACTCAAATCCCAGCCATGACTTGCAACAATTGCTTATAGCGTTATGACACAATGTCAAAAACGATGAGACAGTAAAACAACTAAACCTTCATGGCTATAGGAGGAGCTCACGGACAAGAAAATGCTAAAGTCCCCTCCAAAGAGATACATTTCAGCAACACATTTACAGGTCCGTTCATAGTAGATGGGTTTTTGAAAGTGGAGTTAACCTCTAGAAATGACACCGCCTCTAGCTTCAGCAGGGTGTGCATGTTTTAAAAGCAGCGTTACAGCTTTGTACAACCCACTTCTCAGTAGCAGCAAAAGCTGCATGATGTAAACCTGGGTGGTGCTGAATATGGGGACGCCCAAAGACCGAACTCAAAAGTAGGCCTGCAGCTTACTAAATGACATACTGTACTCTCAGGCTGGTTATAAACAGAGAAAATTAGGTTGTGTCAAAAGCTTATTTTTTAAAATTATTAATAATTCTTCTAATTTATAAAAACGTCAGCTTTATTCTAAGCACTGGGACGAAGTAGCAATGCTAACTGATTCTTTTTCCTTTTAATTTATACACAGAAGCAGCTGCTTGTAATAAGAATGCTGCATTTAGTAAACTGGGATTTATCACTTATAAGCCAACTGCATGAATATTAATTGTGTTTTCAAAGTACATGCCTTACACAAGAGGCTTAGTCTGAATCCAATTAGCATTTTCAGTTAAATTCTCCTGCCACTGGGAAGAAAACAGGTTTTATTTTTTTTTTATTTTAAAATTAAATCTGGAACAGAGGAGATGGGAGGAGTAAAGAAGACAAAAAAAACTTGGATTCAAGCCTTTAAATGTTATGACTAGTTGTGCTGTGATATTAGACACCAAACGTGTTGTTGATATCTGCCCACAGGTATAATTATCTTACCTTGAACTATTTAGTCCACTCGTGATAAAGGACGGGATGTTTTCAGACTTGTGAAAAATGCAATGAGCACAAAAAACTGTTAAAACACACACACACACACACACACACACACACACACACACACACACACACACACACACACACACACACACACACACACACACACACACACACACACACACACACACACACACACACACACACACACACACACACACACACACACACACACACACACATATAGCAGCATGCCATATACAGTATAGTTTTTTTCATGTGTCCCTCTAACATCCAGCATCCACTCAGGATAAACATCATTAGTATCCACTTAAAAAAAGGCATTGCACAAGCAAATCAGAACACAGACAAAAACAAACAAAGACAAAAAGTCTTTGTTCATGGTCTAGAGCTCGCCATTCTCCTCCAATTATGTACACATAACCCAGATTTCTTGATTAGTGGTGTTCTGTTTTCTTTTGGCTGCAGTTTCTTCTGTGAATCATTTTGACACAGCACCAAGGACAATAAGCGACAAAACAAAACTTCTGTTTCCAGGGCTAAACAAAGAAAAGAAGGGAAAAAAGACTCCCTTAGCTATAATACTCTGAGCCTGCAATTGTCCCTTGTAAACGGTAAATATTCAGTTAGTCAAGAGCATGCAAATAGGTATGAGGAAAACAGACTAGCTGGCAAGCTGGATCCCATCTCCTTTAGTGAGTTATTTGTATTAAAAAGTACATTATCATTATTAAAAAATAAAACATTGCCAAAAGACATAAAAATGAAATCATATTATTATCCCATATTAATCAGAAATAATGTTGTGTTCAGTTTTTTTTTTTTTATGTCTGTTTCTCTGCATTCAGCCTCCAAACGGAGACCTCTGGTGTCACATGTAGTACTGGAAAAAGATTAATTCCAATACAATTCAATTCAGCTTTATTTATATAGCGCTCAATGATGACAAATGTCATCTCAAGGCAGTTCAACAATACAGTTAAACTCATTCCAAATTAGTTCAATTAATATAAAGTCAATAACATAATAATTACTTCTTCATTTTGATCATGACCAAGCACCAGGCGAGTGTGGAAAGAAAAAAAGAAACCTCTAGCAGAACCAGACTCAGGAAGGATGGCCATCTGGCTCCACCGGTTGGGGGTTGAGAGGACAGGAAAGAGGACAGAACATCAACAGCAGCAGATCAGGAGCACCTGCTGGGGAGAAGGAACACCTAATAACAACAAGAATAGTGTGATTAATGGAGTTGGAGTAGAAGAGAACAGAGTGAGGAGAGGTGCATCATGGGAGATCCCCCTGCCATCTAGGCCTATAGCAGCACTAACTAAGGGACATTTTAGAACACCTGAGCCATCCCTTACTATCAGTCTTGGCAGAAAAGAAGGTTTAAATCTTAATTACAACAGTAAAAGGGTGTCAAGCAGCTGTGTTTGCAAACCTTGGCAAGTTCAGTCTTGTCAGTCATTTGAAAACAGTCTTTTTTAAACTCGCTGTTGCTGCAGATTACATGTGAGACCATATTTATTTGCTGCTTGGCATTTGTTTGACAACTCTGCAGCATTTATCATCTCAATATTTGCATCAAAATGTCTTGTTTCACTCGCCACAGTCTTGAGGCATTTTGTTCAAGACCTCGCCATCATTCTGCACCTCTCAAACCGTTTTTGTGTAACTGTTATAAGCTCCAATTGCAATGGTCTGTGTTCACAATTTATACCCTACGATAGTCTAGATTATCCATGGTGCACAGCAACGTCACCTACTGCAGCCCATAAAAAAGGCACATGAGACATCACAGAAGTCGCAATAATATCAACATCACCTTTATGCTGAAAACATTGAAGAACATTGCCATGAAGTCCCTGGCCATGGGTGTGGGTAAGGACTTGGACGCAGGGAGTGTCCATCATTGCCCACTTCCTCATGCTCACGCTTATGCCCTGACGGTCCTCCATCTCTCAGATGAACATCTGCCCACTGTAGTCTGGAGAAGTACTGACCCAGTCATCAGAAGAAGCTAGTTTTTCTTAAATATCTAATTTTTATCATAAACATTGGCTTAATGTCTGTTACAAAAGTGTAAAACAGGTGACTTGAATACTGGCCATGAGATTCACCATCTGAACTCTCTAGGCTTCACTCAAGGCTGGTCTGCTGTCGGTGATTATCAGTTCAATTTGCTTCTGATCTTTGCTCACCTGGGAATGTGTCACTGCCTTGTGATGAATGGCAAAAGGTGTGTGCTGCCCTTTCTCTCTCTCTCTCTCACTGGCAGAACTCATTAATGCATTAACTGATAGGCCTGGGCGATAAATGTACCGTTACCAACATTCACGTCAATTTTCCCATGTCAAAGGTTCGGTGTTTTGATAAAAAAAGAAAATAAACATATTTTTGTTTGTTTTGACTGTGTGTGTTGATAGGCTATTTTCATTCCACTTTAAGATGGTGCAGCGTGTGTGTAATCACGTGACTCCATCCATCCATCCGAACGAGAAAAGAAACCCAAGAAAATGGCTGATGGTTCACACGAACAAGCGGCTGATATAGCCACAGACAAAATAACAGGGCTCTAAAGCGCACTTCAACAAGTTCACACGCTGTCAAGCCAAACAGTAATTCCAACAGCACATCCTACAAACGGGTTACTTTGAGCTCTCAGCTCAGAACAGCTGCCTGGAGTTAGCAACCTATCAGCCAATCAGAAAATAGAATATTTTGTTGCCAGTTAAGGTCTGATTTTCAGCTTCAAGCATTCCATGAATGCGTATCGGACGTGACCTAAGTTACAACGCACAACATGTCCATTTATCGTTATCGAGGTAAAACTGCCCGACTTATCGTGATATTGAAGTCATATCGCCCAGCCCTGTTAAGTGGGCTCTTTAGGTTTAGGCATTATGCTTGTTTAGTTAAGATGTGTTTCAAGGAAGAAGGGAATGAAACAACTGTTACAAATATTTGATCGCTTGTCTGTCCTCACTAGCAAAACTCCCAATAAGTGTGGTGAGGGGGAAGGACCACATTAAAAAATGGGAAAGAAAGCTTTCCTATAGTTTTGAAAAATGTTCCAGTCCTTGAATGCAGAAATTCAATTCAATTTTATTTATATAGTGTCTATTACAACAGAAGTTGTCTCTAGGCGCTTTGCAGAGAAATGGATGTATATTAACAAATTAAATGAAGTTGATGAGAAAAAAAAACATATCTTGGTTTTCATGCCATCTGTCAAAGTCAATGCAAGAATGATCCTACATTATTCATTTTTTTCCCCTTTCCGATTTTGAGGTTGCACACACATAGGATAACAACATAGTAGCAGCATGACTGACTGGCTTATGCTTACATGGATGTTAAACACTCGAGGCTTCCCAAACGAGGTAGATGAAGATGAGAGCGGCATTGCGGACTTATTCCACAAAGCTGCTAATTAGTCTGAGATTGTACTGGGGGTATGAGGGGACCACAAACAATCTTTTATTTTGTTAAAGGCCATTACTAATTACCGTAAGTAGGGTTGTTACTTTTCTTTTTTTTTTTTAGATCAATCTTTGCCAAATGCCATAAACTACTGCGCAGGGTCTCATCTGCATGTGAGCATGTTTGTGCTACATGTTATCACCAATGAATATTTAGTTTTTTCATGTCTATATGTTTTCTGTTTGATATCACAAGCCGTGGTGCAGCATTTAAAGACAGCATCAACTTGGAAAGTGCAAATACCATTTCAAGAAAAGTTTTCAAAATGGGATAAAACACTACAAAATCTGAACATTTAAAGCACAGCTAGAATAGTTAACAATACTCATGCTCATTGTAGCGCCCTCTTGACAACTGTTTTAAGGTGCGCTCCCCAGATTCATCAACCCCTGTAAACTATAAAAGCCTTTTTCAACAACCCTTTCCACCCTTTTCCCTTTTTACAGCGGACTTCTTAGGAAAGCCCAAGGGTGGGACCCTGACATGTGCAAAGGAGGAAATAGAAGTCAGTGTGGCGACCGAACACGGAGACCCCTCCAGAGGTATTCCTCTGGGTGAATGTCCTTTCCAATTACCGATGCTCACGCCACACACCCCTTTTAACATGGCAGACTTTACCATGGATGAGGTGAGGGCAGTGGTGACCAAAGCACAGGCGGGATCTGCCCCAGGACCATCAGGCACCACCTATAAAATCTACAAATGCTGCCCACAGCTGCTGAAGAGGCTCTCAAAGCTCCTACGGACACTGTGGAAGAAGAAACTGGAACCCGGACTCTGGACTCTCGCTGAGGGCTGCTTTGTGCCAAAAGAGCTAAATTCCACGAGACTCGACCAGTTCCGGGAGATTTCCCTGCTGGACGTAGAAGGTAAAATATTCTGGTCCATCATCGCCAAAAGGCTAACAACGTACCTGCTCGCCAATTAGTTCATTGATCCCAGTGTCCAAAAAGGAGGACTCCCGGGATATTCCGGCTGCTTGGAGCATACAGCCGTGATCAGCCAGCTCATTAACGAAGCCAAGAGTAAATACAACACACTCTCTGTCGTTTGGCTGGACCTTGCCAAAGCCTACCCAAGCGTCCCACACCAGCTGATCCGAAAGGCATTGGATCACTACCGAGTTCCATCAGAGGTAGTCGAGCTTGTGATGTCACATATGGATGCGCTGTGGATGCGGTCACCGTGTGAAGCATCACCACCAAATGGCAAAGGCTCAAGAAGGGCATCATGGCAGGATGCACGATTTCCGTGGCCCTGTTCGTAGCGGCTATGAATCTGTTGCTGAAGGCAGGAGGAATGCAGTGCAGAGGCCCGAAAGCAGACGACGACACAAAACACCCTGCCTGTCGAGCTTTCATGGATGACGTGACGGTGACGACTCCATCAATCCAGGGGACACAGTGGATCCTGACCGCACTGGAAAAGATTGCAACATGGTCATGCCTGCAGTTCAAACCGGAAAAGTCAAGGAGCCTCAGTATCTTGAAGGGGAAGCTAATAGGAAACATCTTCAGCATCCAAGGCTCTGAGATCCCAATTATTCAAGATCAAGGGATCCGATGCCTTGGAAAGCATTTTGACCCTAAAGGACAGCGGCAATCTCACCAATACCAAAGCCCAGCTGAACACCTGGCTCAAGGCAATCGAGCACAGCCAACTACTTGGGAGGTTTAAAGTCTGGTGCTTTCAGTATGCCATCATACCACGGCTGCAATGGCCATTCCTACTTTACGACTTTCCCATGTCCCAAGTGGAAGGAACGGAAAGACTGTGCAGCAAGTTCTTGCGGAAATGGCTGGGAGTCCCCCCATCTTTCAGTGCAATCAATCTGTATAGCAAGACCTCCAAGCTTCCCTTGCCAGTTTCATCAGTGGTCGAGGAGTTTAAAGCCACCAAGGCAAGGGCAGTCGGTACACTCCTTTTGTCTGAAGATGGGAAAGTAAGACATGCAAGCAAGACCATCAAATGCGGCAGAAAGTGGAAGCCCCAGCAAACTGTGATGGAAGCCCACTGGAAACACCAGGAAATTGTGGGCGTGGTATGCCAGCGACGCCTGGGCCTTGGACACTACAGCAAGAAGAGGTGGAGCAGAGCTGATGCCAGAGCCAGAAGAGGTCTCATGGTACAAAGAGTCCGTGAGGCAGCAGAGGAGGACCGCCAGGTGAGAGCGGTTGGACTTGCCTCTCAGGGTCGATGGACGCAGTGGGACCAGGCACAGGAGCGACCGCTGTCTTGGAAGGAACTGTGGCAAACTGACCAAGGAAAGTTGAGCTTTCTCTTACGCTCGGTAACCAGGTTGCCAACACCAAGCAACCTGAAGATATGGGGCAGTGAGGAAGACCAATCCTACAATCAGTGCGGAGCAGCCTCCTCTACACTGAACCACATCTTGACTGGCTGTCCAAAGGCGTTGGCAGAAGGACGCTACAGATGGAGGCACGACAAGGTCCTCACGGAAATCGCCAAATGGGTGGAACAGCAGCAAGTCAAAGCCAACAACAAGCAGGCCCAACGGCCCAAAGCCATAACCTTTGTGAGGGAAGGGGTCAAGGTTTGTAAGACCAGCATGGCGGCAAAGAACCCATGTTTTATCTTGCAACGCGCCTCTGACTGGGAGCTGAGTGTGGACCTGAAGAGGAAGCTTGTCTTCCCACAGGACGTGGCAGTGACCCTGCTCCGACCAGACATGGTCCTGATATCCAGGAGCAGGAAAACCATCATAGTTGCTGAGCTCACGGTGCCCTGGGAAGAGAGGCTAGCTACGTCCCATCAACTGAAAAAAGCCAAATACCAGGACCTGATCGACGAAGCGGTTTTGAAAGGGTGGCACGCAAACATCTTCCCCATTGAAGTCGGCTGCCGTGGGTTCCCAGCAAAATCGGTGCGCTACTTTCTCCAGAGGATTGGGCAGGAGCCCAAACAGCTGAAGAAAGCCACCAGGGACATAGCCGCAGCAGTCGAGTCCAGCTCAAGATGGCTGTGGCTGAAGAAGGGCCACAGTTGGAACCCTTCTGCAGGTAAAGGCTAGTCAGTCTTTGCTGCCCCACTCAGGCGAGGTGTAAGGTTAAGGGTCGAAACACCTGTGAACCTGAGATCCCTGCTGACGGTGCGGAAGGGTTTCCAACAATGTGGATGCTCCAAGGAATACCATCTCGGAAGATCTGCATCCCCAGAGTTAGTGTAGTTCCTGCAGTTACAGCTTGTGGCAAAGCATTTCTGATGTTTACTTCACCATACTTATTTTGGAATTGGAAATGGAAGGTGATATAGTGTACTAGAAGATTTGCAAATATAACTTTTTTTTTTAATACCGTTCACTTTTACAAATATGTATTGGATATGCCAACACATAAATATAACCATAAACCCACAATAATATTTATACAACTTGCATATCACAGAACTACCCCATGGTAAACACTCTCTCGGCACTCAAATTTTTTAAAATGAAATAAAGAAAAAACAAAGTTCAAAAGGATTGGGTAGCCAATTTCACAATGTTACCGGCCTGTATCAATCCTTATTTGAGGTGGGAGTTGAAAGTCCAAGATGGCGCAGGCGTCTCAGCCGGAAAAAAAACCCCCACAACCTGAAATGGCATCGTCTCTGTGGAAGACACTCACCCCCGGTCCTCTCAGGGAGGTTGGTTGTACAGCCGGATGACAGGCTTCACCACGGAGTGGCGGTGTGGGCTGCTCGCGGTGATGGCCTTCAGGTAACTAGTGCAAGCTGCAGTAGCTTCGAACTGCACATCTTTTTCGGACACTTTTCCAGAGCCCTTGTTAAAGACAGTGGATACTCTTGAAGACAGTGGATACTCTTACTTATAATTTTGCTTCAAATAAGACAATTTTGATTACATTTATGGAATAACAGACTTATTTCTAGAGGGGCGGTTTTTGCAGTGTAAAAGTGAACAACAGTTCTGTGTTCACAAAATGCAGACATTGAGTTACTGTATGCTGGTATTTTACGCATACGTCAGTACAACAGCAAATTGCTAAAATTGTTTTAATTGACATTAGTTTAATTTTTGGACAGTTTTGAACTTCATTTTAAAACGAGATTATGCTCAGAAAGGTCACTGGTGCTCCTAGAACATGATGAGAAGTGCGCACAATTAGCAAGTGGTTTTAATCTCATGGTTAATGAAGAAAAAGGGCTTCTCATCAGTACTTGGACCAACGTCTAAGAATAATTAAACCCCATTCAGGAAAAATCATGACAAACTTAAGGCAGGGGAAGGTGCAGCAACTAAAGCGATATTATGTGTTTTATTTCAACAAAAAGTGTTCATGACTTTTTAGTCTATCAGTTTATGGATTATCGCTAATGCTGTCTCTCATTGCCTGTTGAACAATTTGTCATCACAACAGCTGACCTTTCTCAACCTAATTGAGGCAGATCTTCTGCCCCTTTCCTCTGAAAAGGTTTTTGCTCTTGTCTACTTGGTATTCCTTGTGGCGCTTCCTCCTGGCATACACATTAATATTTCCTGTTGCTGTTTGTGAAAGCATACAAAAACAAAACAAAACAAAAAAAAAATTACTAAATAGAAAAAAGATTTTGATCAACCTTCAGCAGAAAATGTATTATTCACTATCACGTGATTGCATATCTACGTATTTTTTTTAAATCTTCCGAAATCACTCAAACCTGCAAAAAAGACATTGCACTGCTTTTGGAGTACCCCATTTTTTCCTTACAAATACTTTAATGTGTAGAGGTTTTGTCAGTTTAACAGGAAAACCTCTTTATGTAAATACAAAGTTCATTTTAACTCGAAATGATGCAATCTAAAGTCATAAAATTACAACAAATGATCAATTTTGACCAGCTGTTAAATTTAGCTGAACTGCTTTTCACTTGGTATATATGCACTTGTTATGCTGCATGGGATCACAGGAAGAGAAAACCACTTTCAACACTTGGTAACAGTTTCGCAAATAAAAGACTGCTAGGAAAAGTTGCTGAAAGTACTAAAATCACTGCAGACGGTAGAATAGTGTCAGAACATATGCACAAAGCACAGACAAAGCAAAACAAGAATTGAGGAGAGCTACAAAAACATGCATGTTGAGAGCATGTTTCAGTTTTGGTTCTTTTGTCAGTTATTTGTCTGTGAGACCTGAGCACAAGTGCTTTCTGCTATTTACCAAACACCAAGTGCTTCCTGCTATTTACCAAACACCACAAAATCAAATAATGGCCTTTCCCTGTCTCACACATTTCTACAAATGCACAAAGCCCACAGTGGGACCTTGTACCTTCTACAGACGTTAAAGTTTAAAATTACTTTTTCTTCCTTTTTCTTTTTTGAATTTGGGAAAATAGAGCAAAACATTCCATTCGCATGAGATACCTAGAATAAAGTAATTCGGTGTAACAATTCTCCAAACATTTTTAGAAATTCTTACATTGCTATTCATCCCATGAATTATTTTGATTATTATTTTTCATCTAGAAAGACATTGATTAACTGGGCCTATGCAGAGCCAGTGTCTGGGTTTTCTTTTCTGTGCTTCTGTAGTTCATCCCAGGCGTGGTTAGGATGAGGTCCTAAATTAATCTGACACAGCTATTGTTCTCATTCTTTCATGATTCTGCAAAAATTTAAATATAGTTTTCATTACAGCCTTTTGCCAACAGGTTGTCAGGAATTATTAATACTGGAACTCTAACACCAGATTCAAATGCATGTAATCAGCGTACGGAAAGAGGCCCTGGCCACCTCGTCCAGCTCTTGAATTGAATTGAACTGAATAATACTTCATTAATCCCCAAGGGGAAGTTAGGAAATCAGACTAGAACGTAATAGGTGAGACTATGATGGTGTTCTAGCACAATTACTTGGAAATGTACAGGAGAAAAAAAAAAGTTAAAGTAAAATAAACATGAGGTGTGAAATTGGATAGTACGCATTGCTGAAATCTCCAGAGATCACTGTGAATGCGCTGGAATGTCTGTTGCCTGGCAACAACGGCAGTGATGACATCACATGCAGCATTAGCACATAACACTGCATGGATGGAGGGAAACTTAGTTTCAGCAGTGCAACGTCTGGGCTGGAGAGGTGCTCCTTCACAGTCACGTGTCCAGGATGACACAGCCATCAACCCAGTTGAGATATACAAGACTACCAGCATGTCCTGGGTCTATATTGTCTAAGTTGGACATGCTTGAAACACCTCCCACAAAGGGAATTGTCACCACATGACACTTCTCCCTCTTTTGGTTACTCCCCACAGTTTGTGATTGAGGGTAAGAACATCGATTAGCCAGTGACAGCAAGTCTTGTATTTTGGCTCAACCCTGTCATATAACAACAAACTGATACATACTCCCTGATGACCTCCCACATCATTCTTCCCTGAATCCATTTGAGGACTCCTATTAAGGTTCAGTATCTTGGAGTGGAAGGCAGGGGTGCACTCTGGATAGGTCACCAGTCCATCACAGGGACACATATAGACACACATCCACTTACACACTCATTCCTTTGGGCAATTAGAATCAGACATACATTCTTTTCGACTGGGGGACGAAGCCAGAGAACCACGAGGAAACTCGTGAAGGAGAAACTATGAACCCCACACAAAAACACCCTTTCTAGGACCAGAACCAGAACCAGAACCTCCTTGCTGTGTAGCAACAGTGCTAATCACCAAACAATAATGGGTTGTGTTTTTCAGTCTATATAAAGAGTTGATGGTGGATGTCAAACTTAAAACCAACCCAAGAGGTTGATATAACTGCAAGTGATTCAACACACAAATCTTTGAGTTCTGATGGATGTTATGTGCTCAATAGCTGTAGTATCCTAGATTTCTTAGGAGCAAACAACAAACATCATGAACATTCCCATCCAAGTGGATGATCTGGGATGTAGGGCATTGATCAGACAGGTTGTTACAGTTCAATGATATCAAGGTTCCCTTGTGGAGTTAGACATCCGTCAGTGAAGTACAATGCTAATCAGGCCTTCATGGGTTTGTCAGACAAAAGGCATTCCTTAGTAAAGGGCACATGACAGCCTGCTGGGAATTTGCCAAAAGCAATAACTCCATAACTAATCATCAGAAGCAAAACTGTGTGAACTGATGAAACAAAGATTGAACTGTGTGGCCACATGAATTCAGCGATCGTGCTTGGAGGAAACCATGCAGTGAGCATCACCTCATTAATACCATCCCTACATGAGGCACAAACGTCTACGTGCTTGTTTTTCCAATAACATTCTTTCACTGGCAATGGTTGTGAGGAAATAGATAGTGATGGCTTTGTGGATTGTGGTTATGTCTTCACAGTGTTAAATTTTTGCTAGAAAATAATCCTTTCTTCTCCATCTCCTCTCTTTAAATCTCATGTTGACAAAAACAAACAACAGCATTTGTATGTGGGATTTAAGAGTATTTTGTTCAGTTTGCATTCAGCATGAAACTTAAACATAGAGAGAAACATGTTATCTCACTACCTCCCGTGCGAGAATTTTGAGATCATATTGGGCTTCTTTAAATAGGTTTAATCAATACAAAAACAAAATTAAGCTAAGTACAGAACAGTTTTGTTCTCTGAGGTCTGATTCACAGGAGGCAGTCATACTTGAAAAGAAAACTTTTCCAAGGACAAAAAGGAAACACTTAACATGAAAGAGCAGAGCTAATGTGGTCCACAGACAGTTTCACTGAGAAGATGTTTAATTAATTCATCTTTTCTCATTTCCATTGCCTGTCATACATCCCTTTGGCACTCTAAACCTTTATTATTTTGCCATTAACTACAAGTCACTATCAATCACGAAGAGTTTCTCAATTCGGAGCTGCTTGATTATGGACCGCTCATCTTCACATCTGCAACAATGAATAATTGCCTGGTATCAGCTTGGGGAGTTTATGACAAATGAAGGACTGGAAATGAGGGCTTTGATGTATCTCGTCTACAAACGGTAAATAGCGACTTGACAACTCATGCAAGAGCACAACAGTAAGCTGTTTATGTGGGCAACATGAAGGAAAAAAAAACCCAATACAAAACAAGATGTCAGGGGGTTTTAATGGTGCAAGCGCAGGTTAAGGTCTTAGTGATTATCATCAGAGTTCCAGATATGTGGACCAAAGGAAGATGGACAGAGTGAAAGAGGCAAGTGAAAAGTGACTTTCCTACAAAGGCCTAAGGACTGAAGGGAAGCTCTGATAAGGCTTGTAGGCGTATTCGTCTTTGCCAAGACTTGTGTCGCCGCGAAAATTGAATCATAACAGACAAGAAAAGATAAGCTAAGAAATAATCATGCTTTTATTTTTGCTGCGGCAGCATGACAGAACATCAGTCTCTCCAGTGCAGCTATTAAGACTTAAAACACTACACAAATTACAGTCTATACCAGTCTCTAGTCCATTAAGGAAAATCAGATTGTTAGATTGTTAATTGAATTAAGTACAACAGTAAATTGTCTGTTCAATACATTAAGTGTGTTGTATTGTCCTTCTTTAATACCTCTACCAGCTACGTGAATAATTTCAGGGTTGTAAAAAAGTGTCAGTCATTGATTTAACAGTTTACTCTCTGCACTGCACTTACCAGATCCCCAGCGGACTTGGCATACATGGTTCAGTCCAATACGTAATCCATATGCACAAAATGAATGACTGGACAAAAGATCATCTGGTAGCTGGGCTTCCCATTCCTTCCCCCTTCCTTTTTTTACTTAAAATTCCCATTCTTGATCTCAGGGAGTTTTGCGTCCACACCTCTTTTCCTTCCATTTTTGTGCAGACACTCAATCAGCCGATTACCTCCTGTTTTCTCTGCCAGATTGGATGCGCTCATGTGCAACTTTGGCTGATTGTGGTTGAATTAATGGTCAACAAAGACTGCAGCTGACGTCAGCAGCAGTGGAGTAGAAATAATATCTATACTAAGGTGGATATGAAATGACTGGAGTTGGACACATTTTACTTTAAGGAGAGCGCTCAGAACAGCAGCTTGCCTTGCAGTAATACTTGCCAGAGAAACAAAACTTTGTTTTGTTGATACGAACAGACTTGGGAATACTACGAAATCAAAATGCCAGTAGTGGGTAGAGAAATTAAATGGATAACAGCACAGTAACTATGGAACTATTTTATTCATCTTTTCTGTTGGGAATGAAACTACTGACATCCATATGTGCAGATAATAGCTGCCAAAAGGAGGAAATAAACTGCATGCCCTCAGAGAGAAATAAAACAGAGGTCCTGAGAGCAAAATCTTCGAACATATAATAGAGGTCAGTCAAGCCTCCAGCAAATCCTGTTGTTGCCGTTACAGTTGATGCAGCCAATGGACAGAAACAGTAGTGTTTCGCCCGGCCTTTCTGCAGAACCAACATACAGTAAGCCAGTCCAGGGGCCTCATCTATAAAGCTTGCTTGCGCAGAAAAAGCGCCTGAAAGTTGCGGAAGCCGCCATCTACGCAAAGACACGGATCTAAAAAGAAAAAACTAACCGAAAAATCTGCTTATCTTTACGGCAACCCTGACCCTCCCGTAAGAATTTACTTAAGACACGGGGAACTGGCAAGGCAGGCTGTGAGGTGATGAAATGAAGCCAGATTCATGTCATACTCTTAATAATGTCATCACATATCACAACATATATCAGACTTAAAATAATAAAATAAAATAGCGCTGATCGTGTCCCTCTGTGTGTGAAGCTCAGTCAGTCAGGACTCTGGTGCTGCTGGAGCTGCAGCCGCAGTGCAGGACACGCCAGGAACCTCCTCACACCCACCGCTTTAGGACAGAACAAATGAGGGGCTGCGTTTAGGGAGCCCCACGGAGCCCCTAAAGGGACTCAGATTTTTTTTCATATATATGATTTTTATGCGTGCGAAACCCATACGTGCGGGTGTAAGCCTAAATTAGGTTCCCGCGTTAAAACGACGCAGAGCCTAGGCTCTGCGTTGGCGTAACGCAGAACCATAAACCCGCCCTGAGCAGCTCTGAGGGGAGAGGAGGAGGGGGAGCGGGGGGTGAAGCGGGGCTGCAGGGCCGTTTTCGTATCGCTTTCATACAGTGTCTTGATAATTTGCAATTTAAGGCTGAGCCTACCGTTAGTTTTTAAACTGTAAAAAGTAAGGGGAAAAAAACCATGATTTTCAGAAGACGGGGGACGTGTGTCCCCCTGTTGCGCCGGGGAACTCACGGCGTTCAGCGCAGCAACGGCGTACTGCCACTCACTCGCTTTATTTTATTGTATACTATTTATATACTTATTCTAACTTTTACTGTGACCACCAAATAATGTGGTTTTCCTGTCCTCCACATCATCTACAACATCTAGGTGTCCGTGAAAGTCTGTGTCACGGTGGGACACCCTCTCATTCATCCTGACGCCAAACAGGCTGCAGGAAGCCACTGCGCATGCTCAGTAGGCTCATCCATATGCATTTATGGGCGTGTAGAGGGCGGGATATGAAGCAGATTCAGCTGCGCAGCATTCCAGCTGGTCTGTGATTCATAAAGGAACGTTGCATGCAAATCTGCGTGCACATGGTTTTATTGATCCGGATTTTTTTTTGCGCCCGGCATTTTCGGCTTTTGAGTGTACGTGCACTTTTAGTATGACTCCTACGCAGTCCATTTTAAATGAGGCCCCAGGGCTTTAATCAGCCCTCATCGCACCACATTAGTGTCACATTTTCCTCTATATTAGGCAGTTTTGTTGATAGAGATCTGTCTACTTCTTCTACTAGCAGTTATGAATACAGTACTGATGTCAGCTAGAAGTACTGTAGAATGGGTGAGGCAAAGACAAGAATTCAGCACACCATGAATAGTAAAACAAACAGTGACCTCCCTAAAGCAAAGCCAAGACTTTCCTAAAGACCAGGTGGCATGTTGAAAAAGTTTATGACAACACTGGTTTGACTTATGATCAGTCAAGCTACAATCCAAAGGTGGTCTAAGTGAGACATAGGCCATCGCTCACCAGTCTAAACATTTTTGTCTCTTATGGATTTCTGAAACATCATGAATTGGAGCCAAATAACTGTCACACAGTTTTCATCTGATTGTGTTTGGTCAAAATCCCCTGTTGTGTTTTTCCTCCATTCATTTTATTGACGGTACATCCAGTGGAGACTTGTGGAGACTTCAGACAACATTTCGCATCGACAAGCAAAACTATTGGTGAAGGACTAAGCTTCCATTACAGTTTTGAAATAAAACTGTTGTTTTAGTTCTGATGCTGGTCTATAAAGCTCTGAATGGTCCAGGACCAAATTCATCAGTGACCTCCCGACCCAGTATAAACCTTCCAGGCCACTCAGGTCATCTAGATCTGTTTTTCAGTTTTTTTCAGTTCCCAGAGTCAGAACCAGACATGGAGATGCTGCGTTCAGCTTCTATGCTCCACATGTCTGGAACAAACAGATCAGCTGAAAACTGTATTTAAGTCCAGGTTGAAGACACACCTGTTCTCAGCTGCATTTGAATAAAGCTCTCAATCTGCACCAGCACTTTTATGCTTGAGTTTCAAAACGTGTTATATTTTAACAACTGATTACAAAAACCATCTGATTTTATCAATTCTTTTTAATCAAAATTTTAAATTAGCCTTTTTATTTTATTTATACCATGTGATGTTCTAAAGTCTCTGTAAATCACTTTGAATCACCATGTTGTTGAATTGTGTTATACGAATAAACTTGTTTAAAGATGTTTCATGCGACAATTGTCTTTTTTTCAGTAGTAGCTGATTAAATTAAAAATAATTTTATTGAAAACTTCTTCAATTGTCTGAGATGTGTTGGCCTACTGCATTCACTGAGATACAAACAAAACAAAACAATTGTTTGCATGACATCATATTTTTACACCACTGACATAAATTATGTCAATCATGTCAACATCCACGATGTCATGGGTTTTATACATAGAAAAGAATGTAATCAAATATTTACTTGATTTACCAAATCATGACATCAGTTAATCAATGCCATGTTATGTCATTGTTATGAAGTAAAGATAAATCCAAAAAGGCCTGGCAATACATTTGATATTTAATGGTTTGCATTAATGGGCGTGGCAAAATGGCTCAACAGTGCCCCCTAGAAAACTTTGTGCCTCAAGCCCCACGATACGGTTTGACGTACATACACGAAAATCGGTACACACCTGTATCATGTCGCAACTTAAAGAAAAGTCTCTTGGCGTCATGTGCAAAACCAAACAGGAAGTTGGCCATTTTGAATTAATCGTGTCATTTTGGCGAAAGTTATGCCATTCCTTCGGCTGTTAATGCGGCCCGAACCGTAACGTGCACCCAGGTGTGTTATACATCAAAATGTGCGTCTCTATCCTGCAATGACGCGCACTACTTTTCCCAGTCAAAAGCGTTACCGTGGCGACACTAGACACCAAAAAGCGTGCCCCCCCCTTCATCTGATTGGTCCATATTTGATAGTTCCTACTTTCTGCCATAACTTTTGAATGGTTTGATATAGTGTCGTGGGTGGTGTCATCTGACTTAGTTTTGCGTCCTTGACCATAATTGGTGCAAATTAGCCCCGCCCCTCCATCTGATTGGTCGATATCTTATAGTTCCTACTTTCTGCCATAACTTTTGAATGGTTTGATATAGAGAGTCGTGGCTGGTGTCATCCGCTAAATGTCCAGGCCTGAAGACATCTACATGCAAGTCATACAAGCGCTTCCACTGCAGCACGCCTGAACGTGCACAAGGGTGCGAGGGCCCGTTCATCACTGCTTGCAGCTTTAATAAACCATTATGTTTGAAGAAAGAAAGACAGGAGCTGGTTAGAGTCAATGCATACAGCCTTACAAGTTGTCAGGGTTTTACAAATAATCATAGAAAGAAACAGCTACTTTGCTTCAACATAGCTGAAAGCTCGTCCTTGAAGCTGTGTCTCCCCTGGAGCTGTAGAGCTGTGCTTAGACTGGAGGTGCTTCTTCAAATCTGAAGTATAGTTCTTCACTCTTGACAGACATTTAATATCGCCCATACTATATGCTTTTCTCTGTGAAGATGTTTTTGTTCTATGCACGCAGAAACCTGAAAAATTTCCATGATGTAAAGGCTGTCCTCTCTGCCACCTCGCTGAGAGTGATCTGCAGATGTGCACGGATGTGTGCAGGAGAAACTGCCTGCTGAGGAGTAGAAGAGACATACAACATTATTGGTGATTTTTCTAACAGAATATATATTATATATAGATATATATTCCCCCTACTGTGTGACTTCATTTTGTTCTCCTCTGCCATCGTTGTCAAAACATGTATGTTGTTAGCTTATGAGTCTGTCAGTGTCTCTCATTTCTCCCCTGCTAGTCCATTTGTTGTGATACCTGCTGTGCAGCCCAGTCAAGCTTCCTGTGTTTCCTCATGTTGCTTCCTGCATTACTCCTTTTGTCATCACTTGTTCTGCTTTCTGGACTTTATCATTTGCATTTCAATTATTTTTCTTTGTTTATACTTACTAAGCAGCACCTTTTGTTAAGAAAAAACAGGGTTCATTGCTCCTGCCCCGTAATCGGCAGGTCCTCAACACACCACCCCTGACTTTTACATCAACTTTTGCCTTCCATGCCTCATGTTAAAGTTCACCCTAATAGGTGTATTGACATTATTTTACGTCAGCCACTTCCATTAAATGCTACCGTTTTATCATTTTATTAGTGTCAACATAGGAATTTCACGTAGACTGAGAATATTAATGCCATTTACAAAAGACAGTTTTCCTTCATTTTTTTTTCTTAATTTCTTTTGCCTTCCTTCGGATTACATTTTTTGGGGATCAGTGACATTTTAAATCACATAAATGGTGCGTACAACTGCAGTGGTTAGACTAAAATTTTCTCTGTTCCTATTTTTTTTGCACACAAGCTCAGCTAGGGTCATTACTTTACTAAGTATCTGTCTGCTGTGTGTTTGTGTGTATGCACGCACACATGTGTGTGTTTGTTTGTCGCAGTGCTTAAGTTTGGACCGCCGAACTCAGTTGTCCCTTTTCAATTGTGACTTTATTTGCTAAATATTTGGCCCACTCTGTTGTATTAAAGACCAAGAAAACTCCCAAACTGCCAATTTGATGATACAAAGTAGAAAACAACAAGTGACAGAACTGTGAAGAATCAGTCTGGCTTTCACCAACAAGCTGGTGACTCAGCACTGGCCAGCAACGGATTTAAATCCATCAAAAACCCAACTGGACAAATAAAACGGCCATGGCCCAAATGTTTTTTACTACAACAGTGTAAGTCACCAAAACGTTGACTGACACTTCAGAGAGAGGCAGGGGAATAACCCAGACATATTTAAGGTTGTAAGCAACTTTACGGCCCATTGTTTTTCTTTTTTTTTTCTTCGCATCAATATTCTCCTTTGACTTGTGAAACCTACAACAACCCACTTGGTTTATAGACAACTCTGCATTTCTGTAACTCTCCTTTGAAATTGATCTTGTAGATTTACACTCCCGTCTGATGAGGTACAGCAAGTGGAACATGATGTGAACTTAGAGCAGGAATAAACATGGAAGAGCTGGATAATTCTACTCTGATCTGAGTTTGCAATGCCACAGTATCCTGCAAATTTGAACTGCTCCCTGGATGATAATTACTTTAGACTTCGGGGCCCCAAACAAAGTGACAGGATAATGTTACGTTGGAATTCATGATTTCAATAGTCATCTCAGATTCTTTTATAATTTCCCCAATTTAAAGCAGTTATTACTTTCACTTTTAGTCAGTTTCGTTACTAGATTTAGGCAAAAATAATTATGTTAAGTTTAGTCAACTGATGCATTTTTATCTCTGGCACTGCCTTATTATTTGTAAACAGTAATGTATCCATACTGTAGACTTGAGTAACTAAACAGTAATGTTTCTGTGACACAACACCCCCACCCCCAACCCCCATCATCATATCCTAGGGTGTCAACGCAAACACTGCCTCATTCAAGGACAGAAAAATCCACACTAGGTAGCAGGGGTGGTATTAGAGTCTGATGCAGGACCTCTTTTGAATATATGTTCAAATTTTGTAAACTACTGAACTACTGAAACTACTACTACTCTGTGAACTTGTCACAAAATGAGTAGGCTATTGACCAAATCAGTGAAAATGTCCATATTTGGAGGATGGAGCCGGTGATAGTGGAGTTAATTTCAGTTTCTATTTGAAATTCACCTTTCAGTTTTGTTATGGTTAAGCCTATTAACATCAATCACATGGTTAGGTCTAGTCATGAAAAAGCTGCTCAGATAAAGTGAAGGATATCTTGCTCTAAAACAAAACCATCTTACCTGGTGACCTGGTAAGTCCCATGCCATCTGCTAATTTCAGGTGTGAAAGACATTTTTAAATCATATATATTGCTTTGAAAGTAATGTCTATTGTAAAAATGTGTAGTTGATGTCCACATATTCAAAGAAAGTCCTTTTCACCTCATGCACTGTGTGATGCATGAAACTCAATAGCAACTTCCCACTCAGTTCTGCTTTGGTGACTGGTTCTTCACCTGGAAAGTGCTCCTGTTAAATAGGCTCTCATTTGAGTAGCTATGGCCCTCTCACTTGAACTGTTCTACTCCTCCTTCAGTTGGTTTGGCCCAAGTTCTGGAGGTGGAGGTGAGATCAGTGACCTGCTTGGTGCAATTAAGCTTACCTGTGTTGTGTCAGTGTGCGTCCATTGAGATGTAAGTGTGAAGTAGATAATCAGGCAATGATAGATCATTCCAGTCCCTTCTTTTGTTCCATAGCCACTGAAGAGTGACCTTAGTCCTGGTGGGAGGATAAACCCAATGGGGTAATACTGGCTTGTGAGCATTTGATATATGGTCTGAATGATGATGGTTGAGTGTTCCAAGGGGTGGCACTTGCTCTGCTCCCCCTATCTTTGGTTTGGCCCGTGTTCTAGAAGCTTCAATTCATTTCAATTTTATTTATATAGCATCTATTACAACACAGGTTGTCTCTAGATGCTTTCCAGAACATGACCCTCGAGCAATTATTTAAAAAACAATGGCAGGTAAAAAACTCCCCATGAAGAAGAAAAACCTTAAGCCAAACAGTGGCAAGGAAAAACTCCTCTTTAGGAGGGAAGAAACCTTGTGCAGGACCTGGATAATAAGGGAGACCCTCCTGCCAAAGGCCTGCTGAGCAGATCAGGAAAAGGGAGACCAGACAGAGAGAATGAAGAACAGAGAGAGGTTTTAAGAGACCAGTGAGCTCCTCCTTGGTGGAATTAAGCTTACCTGTGTTAATGTGCATCCATCCTGATGTGAACGTTTGTTATTTTGACGTTGTGATGAATGTGCAGCATTCGTGTTAGCCGAGAAGCTGCAAGACATAAGCCATGTTCTAGTTACCACAGTAATGTTAACCATAGCAGTTAGCCCTCTCGTTAAGCATGCACTTGCTTGTGTAAATTCTGTTAATTGCATTCGACTGAAATATGTTGCGTTTATTCTTGCCATGCTTGCATTCATTCTTACTGGAAAGATACATTTAACTCTATGCAGCATGACAACAGTCTTTGATTTTTCTCAGTAGTGGTCATTACTGGAAGAAGCTTGGTGTTAGAGGAGGCCCATGTTTTCACACTGAGTGTCAACACCCCTGCGTCTCCTTGAGAGAGACACTAAACCCTTAATTGCTCTGTGGCTCTGTGCTTCCAGGCCTGCCTCTACTTATTTGAAAACATATGAATGTGTGACATAATGCCTTGGGCATATGTTGCTGTTTTTAATGTCATAAAACAATCCTTAATGCCTTCTTGTTCAGATGTGGCATACGTAGTTTGAAATAAGTTTACATCTGCAACCACAAGGTGTATATTACCATTGTGACTCTGCATGTGAAGCCACCAGCTCTGCTGTCGCTAAGCTACAGACACAATAACCCAGCGAGCGGTCACTGGTGATTTCCTCTCTTACACTTTTTCCAACATTTCAACAGTTTGTCAAATGCCGCATTCGTTTTATGGAAATGCAAGAGATACATACACCACCTAAATGACCTGCCCTTGGTCTGGCTCTTTCCTCCACCTACAAGCCCACCATCCAGAGTCATTCTGTGAACAAAAGCACTTTGAGGAGGTGGTCACGAGAAGCTGAAGAAACTCAGCAGTAGCCTTTTAAAGGTTTGAGACTGTGTGCACTCTGTGAGCCACACAGGGATACCATTAGCGAGTGTGTGACTGACTGTATTAACTTCTGTGTGGACAACATCATCCCCACCAGAACAGTGAGGTGCTTCAACAATAATAAATCCTGGATCACCAGTGACCTGAAAGAGCTTCTCAACAAGAAAAAAAGAGAGCCTTCAGGGAGGGAGACAGAGAAATTTTGAGGTCAGTAGAAACACAACGGAAAGTCAGGCTTAGAGACAACAAGGAAGTGTACAGGAGGAAGCTGGAGAACAAGCCCAGTACAGTGTAAGAGTGCGTGGTCAAAGATGAAGAGGATCACAGGCTTTAAGCCTTATGTTCCAGTACCAATTGCATCCATCTTCTTCCTAATGATATAGGAAAACAGGAACAAAAACAGTCCAAGACAACAATAAATGTTTTCAGTCGACACAGAGACCGAAGCTGACGTGAATATAGATAGTTTTGCACTGGAATGGGATTTCTGATGGAGAAGCACCAAAGGTAAAGGCAAATTTTAAGTTGAGCCGTAAAAAGTGAAGCCACCTTTTTTGTCGTTGTTCGTCTGCCGGCTAAGATTCACAAATTGGTGCTTCTTACTCCTGGGTCCCCCTGGGAACAATAGCGCAGCGCTCCAGTTTTTCAGCGGTTTTGCTCCATCTACAGCGCGACTTCACGTCCCACTGAGAGAGAGCTTGCATGTGCTGCCTGCCTGACTGGATTTGTGAGATCACGATGCACAAAAAGGTGTAAAGATCACATAATAATCCGTTTGCTTAAAGACTATATCTTGCCATGTCTTATAACTATCTAATACTTGTCCGACCTCCTCCATCAATACACTCCAGGAACGGTCTTCTGATGTCAGGCTCCTTTCCATCCCCCGTACCCGTTTAAAGGCCTTTGGAGACAGGGCTTTCAGCGTGGCTGCCCCCACCCTCTGGAACTCTCTCCCCCTTGAAATCCACAACTCCCCCACTCTCCACAGTTTCAAAGCACAGCTCAAAACACACCTCTTCTCCTTGGCCTTCCCTGAATAGGCTAAGGTCCCCTCCCTGTTTTTGTTTCGTTTTCTTTGTTTGCCCCCCCCCTTTGTTAAGCGACCTTGGGTATCATGAAAGGCGCTATATAAGTATAAGTTATTATTATTATTATTAGGGCCCAAGCACTGACAGTGCGAAGGCCCTATTGTATCTGTAGGAATGGTTCTTGTTTTTATTCTCGTTTTTATTTTTATTTTTCTGACCAAATGAGGGCCTTTTTGCCCCTAAACGTGCCTCAAAGTCACCAAATTTTGTACGCAAGCCAGGCCTGGCGAAGAATTTTATATTTATTGGTTTGCATTGATGTGCGTGGCCTAATGGCTCAACAGCGCCCCCTAGAAAACTTCGCGCCTCAAGCCCCACAATACGGTTTGACGTACATGCACGAAAATCGGTACACACCTATATCACATTAAAAAAAAAGTCTCTTGGCACCATTGGCCAAAACCGAAGAGGAAGTCGGCCAGTTTAAATTAATCGTGTAATTTTGGCGCAATGCCATTTCTTCGCCCGAACCGTAGAGTGCACCCAGGTGTGTTATACATCAAAATGTGTGTCTCGATCCTGCGACGATTGGCATTACTTTTCTCAGTCAAAAGCGTTACTGTGGCGACGCTAGACGCCAAAAAAGTGCACCCCCCCTTCATCTGATTGGTCCATATTTGATAGTTCCTACTTTCTGCTATAACATTTGAATGGTTTGACATAAAAGACTCGTGGGTGGTGTCATCGGACTCGGTATTGAGTCCTTCAACATAATTGGTGCAAATTAGCCCTGCCCCTTCTTCTGATTGGTCGATATCTGATAGTCCCTATTTCCTGCCATAACTTTTGAATGGTTTGACATAGAGAGTCGTGGGTGGTGTCATCTGACTCGGTTTTGAGTACTTGACCTTCATTGGCCTGAATTAGCCCCGCCCCTTCTTCTGATTGGTCGATATTTCATAGTCCCTATTCTCTGCCATAACTTTAACGGGTTGAAGATAAAGACTCGTGGGTGGTGTCATCGGACTCTGTATTAAGTACTTGACCTTCATTGGCCTGAATTAGCCCCGCCCCTTCTTTGGATTGGTCAATATTTGATAGTCCCTATTTTCTGGCATACTTTTTGAATGCTATGACACAGAGTCATGGGTAGTGTCATCGGACTCCGTTTTGACTCCTTCACCTTAATTGGTTCAAATTAGCCCCGCCTCTTCTTCTGATTGGTTGTTATTTGATAGTTTCTATTTTCTGCCATAACTTTTGAATGGTTTGACATAAAGAGTCATGGGTGGTGTCATCAGACTTAGTTTTGAGTCCTTAACCTTTATTGGTGAAAATTGCACGTGTGAGGGCCCGTTCATCGCTGCTTGCAGCTTTATTTTATTTATTTATTTATTTTTTTTACACACTCAAAGCTGAGCTTTTCCCGGTTTATGGTCATGTGCCCTCATTACTTATTATAGGTTAGGTTAATACATAAATGTTGTGTTTTAATATAAATATGCTTCAATAATTTAACACAAATACAAATTTTAAGACACTTATTAAATTTATTTAAAAAAGCAAGCTCTGATCAGTGGTAGATGTAATTAAAGTAATGGCCTCTTGCTTCTTACCACTGAGCAAGAGTTTGAATGCCATCTGAAGAAGCAAACTAAGTTATAAACTCTACCCACACAAGCAAATATAATTAACAGGCACACAATCTGACAGTACACCTGTTACCGTCCTCCTCCCTGAGGAGTAAATCTGCTGCAGATATGCCGCTCAATAACCATGCTTCTATTCTAAAACTGTTTCACTTTTGTAAAAAATTGGAGCAGTTTCCCCACACACCACATCAACAATGCCCAATCTCATGATTTTAGCTTTTTTTTTTTGTTAAATTGTTTTCTTTTTCCCCCCTGCCCTCACTGCTCATGGACCTGCATCCTGAGAGGCCACTGCGCCGGTTGGTTTGCCCTTGTGTGCAGCTTCCTGCATCCATGTCTGTGTGCACTCAACACTTGACTATAATGAGCTGAGGAAATCTTCAGGACTGCTCTAATAGCCGCATTCTAAGCCATACCCCTGGGCGATGGGGTCACGCTGCGTCAGTGGGAGCTGAGGCGAGTACCAGCGCCCAGCAGCCTGCGGCCAAGCCATCTATCAGCACAGCTTATACCATCGCCGCTGCTCAGGACTCAGGCAGAGGTGCAAGCTGACACACGCCGCCCTGGCTGGAATTACTGAGACAAATTGCATTTATAAAGTATGCGTTGAAGAGTAGCATTCAGAGGGCGAGAAAAGAGGCAGAGCGGAAATGATACACAAACACAGCCAGCTGCATTAAATCATGACATTTCATTGTGCCACGAAATGACTGCAATTACTTTGGTTCCTTCTATTAATAGATTCTTTTACTGCTGGTTACTAAATCATTTGGTAGTTGTGCATCAAGTGGAGACATCTTATTGTAAACAAGCCAATGGGTTTAGCTGATAAAATGCCAATATTTTAAAATGTTTTAATTATGCAGGAAACAAGCCTGTGATTCTTACAACGTGTATTAAAGTCAGTGTGGGTCTGACATCGGCAGGCTCATTACCATCAACTGGCCAGGCTTGATGTAAACCAAGCTGGGATTGGAAAAGAGGTTGATATTAGAGGGGATTAACGGGCTGTCAGCATGTCGGAGAAGAGTCCCGACAGAATCCCCTCGTAGCTGTCTTTGGCATCAAAGTTCATCTTTATTCAAGCATTTAATGAGGGGATTTGGAAGTACAGCATCTAATAAATCACATATGATCAATATAGCTGGCACAACATTGTTTTTTCTGTCATTTTTCTTTTGAATATAGCCAAGATGCCTGAAATTAGAAACAGCTAGATTCCCACTTCTTTTCACATTTTCCGGCAAGTTTATTCATTCATTGTTTCAGTGCAGTACCGTCAGATCCCATGTTTCTGAACTCTCAAGCCTTATATCACTTAATTTAAAAGCCTCGATGAGGGAATGATTAAAGAGCTGCAGCACTAAATAGGCTAACACAGAACTCATTGTGAATTCTTGCAAAAGAAAAGCTTCTTTGTCAGTAGCTGATATAGTACTGAATGTGAAAATACTTGAGGGAATTAAAGAGGAAATGGTTTTGACTGTCAGTATCTGCCAGCGTGAATTGCTTGTCACATAATTTGGCCTTTTCATAATGCATAACACAAGCACAATACCACAGGCAAGAACTGCCGTCTGGGAGCATGAAAATACTTAAAGCTTCAGAAATAATCAGATAAGTCTTCACATAAAATAATTTCTCTTGTTGCATGCATGAATAGTCCTTCACTGCGATAGGAGGAAGATTGGAGCAATGGCCATTGATCGCAACAGTGATTGTAAGGAGGCGCTGGATTGAGTCACACAATCACCCCCAATTACATTGATTGGATGAATCTCAGATGGCACACCGCGGCTAAACATAGAGGAAGTGGTTGGAGACAAGGGAGGACAGTGTGGGGTGATGAATGATTCACTGTGTATTCTGCACCTGTAATTTAGTTTGACAAGCTGATGAGACTGCACTGCGTGATGCACTGAATGCTAATATGCCCGCTGTGGCCCTGACCGCAGATTTGAAGCAGACTTACCACATTGTTTCCTGAAAAGTTGCAGCTAAAGAACAATCTATTTTCTTCAATGTGAAGCCTGAATGAGTCATCTGCGTGTTTGAACAACAAGAAAGAAATCTGAGCTATCATTCCTCGATCTGACCATGTCTCGGCCCTCCATCCTGAAACAGCTTTGTCCTATTGTCCCCTCCAATCTGGAATGACTTTCCCAAGGTTTTCTTTAGTCAAATACAGAGGAAAAGCTGCCAGACTTTGAAGAGTTCATTAGCTGATTTGTGTTCAAAGGTGAATAAACCCATACGCTTCCTTCCCAAATCATTAATGCCTTGCAAGTTCTTCCAAATTTGGTGTTTCAAGTGTAATAATTGTTTTTGTTGTGTTTGCATGAATTTAAATTTTTTTGGGGGGTTTTCCTGACGTATCTACAGTATTATTATGATGGATGTGACCAAATGCTCTGGAAAACAAAACAAACGTTCAGTACTGTGCAAAGCTCTTGCCGTTCACATTTGACCATCCTTATTTGTTGCTCACTTTCTTTATGATCCAAACGCAAAATACAGTATTAATATTAGAGATGGACCTCATAATCAGTGTTGAGTTCATGTTAATTATATATTAATAGATTTACTCTCTCAAGGAACTCATTTCAATTATATTAATGAGGATCCCACTCTGGTTAGATTTAACAGAGCCTGGCTCTGTTATTTTAATTTTTTTTAAAGACTGCATAACAAGAATAAAGTGCTAGTACTACTTAAAGAATTTGCTTTCATTCCCAATAAGTTGCTGAGGAAATACACCTTGGTTGTGAGGGTATGTTGGCCAACAATGGTTCAGCAGAGGCCTCGTTGTTATTTTGTTGTTAGTTTTGTTTGGATCATCATCCTGTCCACTTTTATACTCTGAATCTTATTCATGTTTTTTTCTGTACCCGATTGTGCTTCGATAACGTGTTGATATGTTGAAAATGTGTGTGCGACTAGGAAAACAGGAGCTCTGTGCCTTTAGTCTTCAGCTCTGCTCATCTGCAAGCCTCCAGAACTTTAACCAATCAGAAAACATTTGACTCAGGTCTGCTCAGTTTCAGGAAGAGTCTCTGTCTTTGTCATTTTCAAAATTATAACACGCTTGAGGCAAAGTTACTCTTAAGGAAACCAAATATTAAAATTTAATGTCAGAAGATGATCATAATAATGCAATTTTAGGGTATGCAAGAAAACATCACAAGAACCCATGATTACAGATGGAAAATACCGACCAAACATCCACTTTTTGCCTGGAACATAGAACAAAAGAGAGGAGCTGAAAATTGGTCACCACCATTTTTGTACTGAACCTTTTATCTGTTTTTGCTGCTTTTAATTAGAAAAGACCATCACAGGAAATCTTTAGGTGACATTAGCACATTAGCATTTTTATCAGACACTGACCCGCTGCTCAACTGTCTAAAATAAAAACTCACTGGCAGAAGTTAGAAAAAGATAAAGTTAATTAATTTCACTTCTGCAAGTAATTCATCTGGAAGTCAAGTAAGGCTTTGGCTTCGGGTAGCAACAGTTTGGTCCAGACCCCAGAACACGCAAAGATTATTTTGTGCTAGTGTGAATGAACTGGTAACTTGCATTGGCAGGTATGAGATTAAATTAGAAAATAAATTATACTCCTCTAAGCTTCTTAACAAATATGACCGGCACCTTACACCTTTACAGAAGAGTTTTGTTTGGGCACAGTTCCACACAGCACAGCTCAGCAAAGTGAAGGATCTAATTTAGGTTGTATTGAGACATGTGTCTTCCATTTATCATCATTTATTCCCATCTTTAGTTGGTCCTCTTATTTGCACCACCTCCTGTTTGGCAATCAAGGTTATGTACATTACACAGTCAGTGTAGGTATCCTGAAAATGTCATGCCTGTCAACAACTGACAACGCAGAGGCAGGTGGTCTCTGCTGGAAATTCAGTTTCTGTTAAAATTAAAAAGGAACACCTGTCAAACCTGCGAGAACACCTACAGGCTGGTGTGGACTTCACAGCCTCATTGCCTTGTTTCAAAGAAATATATTAAAGGAGACCTATTATGGCATTTAATGTCTATTTTGAACAGGCCTTGAATGTCTAAAAACAAGCTTTTGATTGTTTTTGCTAAATAAATTAGAAATTCAGCCTCTGGGCCATGTCTTTATCTTTACCGTTTCTAACCTCCTTCTCTATGCGGGATTCTGAGTGGGCGGGGAGGCTATGATAATGAGGCATTGTGCTGATTGGCTGCCTGACGCGAATGACACGATACACTGCTACGAAAAAATGGTGGAAGCTCCGGCCGGCGGAGTTAAGGCTGATTTATGGTTCCGCGTTACACCAATGCAGAGCCTACGGCATAGGGTACGCGGGTACGCGGCGACGCGCACCGTAGGCTACACCGTACCCTACGGCGTAGGCTCTGCGTCGATTTTAACCCGGAACCATAATTCAGGCTTTATGCGATGCGAGCGAGTGTCAGCGACACAATCAATTCCAGTGCCACTTTGAAAATGTGTCGGATGCCCTGCTTCTATTTTCTTCCTTTCGCTCGCGTTGAAAGCCGTGTAGGAAACAGTCATGATGAGGAACGGCTGATCCAGTTAGTTGAAATGAGAAGTTATCTCTATGATACCTCCTCATTTCACTACAAAAACCTCAATAAAGTGGCAGCTGCTGGAGGGAGATGGACAGAGAGCGTCCGATGTCACACAGTGCGAAGTCGGATGCTCTCTTGCAGTTACATGGTTTTATAGTTGTGGCCGTGGTTTTCATTTTGGTTACGTAACGAAAATGCGCCGAATCTGAACGGCTCGTAGAAGTCACATGACACTGGATGGCTCATCCGAGCGGGCTGTACAGACACTGCAGAATTTGGTTGCTTTCCTCCTTCTCTGAGTTTGCAGGCTGAGGGGAGACCACATTTGAAGTGATTGAAAATGGTTTTAATAACAATGAAGTTAGAGAAATCTGTCACATTTTTAGAAGTAATCCTCCCCAACACTGATGGCATCACAGCAACAGACATGGACAAATGTGTTTTCATGATAAAGATTTTGTATCAGTGGGTCGGGCAGCCAAACATGATCTCTGAGCTCAGATAATCAGTTGGTGGCACAAATGTGCTAAGGCCAAAAGCAAAACCTGGATCTAATTTCTCCCCCAGCCAACAGCCCATTATCTTTGGCTTTTTGCTGCGCCGTGAGCCCAATCTCCTCTATCTCTTGACTTTTCAGAAAGATCAGATTGGACTTCCAAGTTAACCATAAAAATGTATGAAGTGCTCTGTGGCTGAGGCTTTGAATCTTAGGAAGCAGTTGCGATTAAAAAAAGCTTTTTAATTCAAATAATAAAAAAATAAATAAAGCAGGTGGAGCTGATTCATTGCAGAGAAACTAGTAATTTGAAAGTAACACAGCAGGAGGCATCAAGTCGGTTCAGCAAAGCGAGCAAATGCCTAGGCACATAAATTGCATTTATTTTCTTCCTCATGAATCAACTTCTCTTTTTATTTTTTCACTAAAAGTTAATTCTGATTATACTAAATTCTGACTTTCAATTAATTGTGTATTTCTATACAATTTGAGATACCGAAGTAAAACCATACACAAGCAGATCTTGTTTTTGCACTGAAGCGATGTACATAAAAGATATTTCAACATGTTGTTAAAACTCAAACCACCTGAGTGTCCCTTCAAGCTTTATATGGTGTAAACAGTAATTTCTGGCGTTGATCATTTCATATATTTCAATATTTTAACCGACTAAAACTTTTTTTTTTATTTCAACACATGAAAGTTATAAAGCAGTTATATTTCTGTGCTGAGTCAGTCTTTTTGAGTACAGACACATAATGAATACATAACAAGCAAGACTTTCATTTTAAGTGGAAAGAAAACCTTCCATGAAGTAAAAATGGGATTAAAAGTTAAATCCAAGAGACCTGAGTTCACTTACTCTTCAGTTTCTCTCAAGCAGCTTCCATTCCATTTTCACTCTTTCTGTACACGTATTTAGCATGTTGGTGGGTTTGGGCCCACAGGATTTCCACAGATCCTTAAAAAATCCAAAATTGAATCTGTCTAAAAATAAGGCCTTAAATTCTCCTTGTTTGAAAAATACTACTGACAAATAAGATGTACTATTTTTACAACAACCAAGACTACCAATAATCCTGTTGTTTTTTTGGAGGGTGTTCATTGCAGCATATCGACCTAATCACTACATGCATGCTTGCAGCTACAGTACCATCGGATACAGTTAACAGCTACTGCAGCAACTAATTAGTCCTGGTGCAAATTTAATGAAAAAAAATGTCTGGAAACCCCTAATTCTTAGTATGAAGCTGATTCAAGTTAATTAATAGACTTTCTGTGGTGGCTTCAACACTGCTTTGCTCCATCATTCCAGCCAGCGACAGCAGCAATAACCACGGCAACAGATCTCCCAACAACATTTCGCATCAGTCTTACAGTGCAAAGTAAGACAAGGGAAAAATGTACCGTACAATGTTTCCTGACACTGAAACTTTTAACATGTTTGTTCATAATAAAGAACATAAAAAAAATTCCAACGTTAGATTTGGTTTGGCCTCTTACATCCCAGATCAAGCCATCATAACCATGAACACAGACACATCTGTTTTGTTGTTTGGGGAACTTACAAACCAGAATACAAAATTTTGTCCAACTGCTTCAGTTTTCACTAAATTTGGAAACAATTGTTGTCACTGTGTACCTTTTTTTTGTTTGCTTGTTTGCTTCTTCCAATATGTGTGCTGCTGTGAAGTTTGTCTTTACATTTTAAAATCTAGCTTGTAAGCACATAAAGCCTCGTCAAAATGCCACGATAGATTTGGTGTACCACATCTTATAACCAACATTTCCAGTTAACTGGGGTCACCAGGTCTTTAAGTCTTGCAAAATGATACAAAACTTGGTTGGGGTGTAAATAAACCTCCCACTTAAAAAAAAATAAAAACTTTGAAATTGGTGTTGCAGAAAGAAATTAAAATTCACTATTCTAGACCATCTGAAGACACAGTGAGTCCAAGCTTTATTTTCAGAGTTGGTCACTTTTTGTTTAAAATTACCAACTTTCTTTTTTGATGATATAGTATATTAAAAATGATAAATCTCATGTGAATTGATTATTAGGCCATATTTATTGAATATAAAATACAGATTGTGTTATTTTTGACAAGTCGCTATATTTTAATTACAGTTCTAATATTTATGTATTGATTTAAGAAGTAGAAATATCTTAATTTAATATTGAGTATGAGCTGCACAGATACAAATCTCTTTTTTCTAATATAAGTAAAGAAAAGTTTTTTTGTGCAGTTTTTCTGTTTTCCTTGAAACTACACAAGACAGGAAAAACTCAAAGTCCCTCAATTGGGGTGAGAGGAAATATGCAATGTTGACCATCAAGTCTTTCAGAAATAAAATAAAACAATGATAATAAAAAAGTTGAATAGGGCTTGGTCGTATTGACAGGAAGCTACCTGAGCTGCTCTTCGGGCCACTGCACACTGTGTACAGACGTGCTCCCTGTTCGTTGTGTCTTACTTGTAATCGTTACTTTCCATTATTCTGTAACCATGGTAACCCGTTGCTGTGTTGAGGGGTGCAACAGCTCCACACATAACAAATGTGGGGAAAAGATCGCTAATGGTTTAACTTTTCACAGCTTTCCTGCTCGGAGGCAGAACCACGGAGGCCAAGTATCTGAGATAACTCGCTTGGATCGCAGCTGTAAGACGACCAAACATAACCTTCCACAGTAAACCACAAACAAACACTCACACAGACCGGGGTCGCATCATTCACACGGGTTTTATTCCCCACTTCTCCAGCTAAACGCAGTTGCTGGCCAGCTCTCTGCGGTGTGATTAACCCTAATCTTCAGATAAAACTAGTTTGTTGAGGAAAAAAATATTAACTCTATTTGTAGTTGCAGAGGAAAAAAATAATCCCACGAGGAAAACAAAAATATTGCTCACGCCTCGGAGCCTCTTCCGCATAATACAGCGGTCAAAAAAAAAGAAAAGAAAAAAGTAAGAGTAATACAAAACATGTACTGTATGTTGTACTATTATACAAATTTATTGAAACACATGGCGAGTCAAACATTTACCAAAGCAGCTGCCAAACACTCGCAAAAAAGGTAGCTGAAGACGTGGGTTGTGCAGAACTGCGGCAGTAAATCCTGACTAAAGAGCGGAGCTCCACTCTTTAGAAGGAATTTCATATGGATCCAAACCGTTAATTATCATTATTTTTCTCCATATACCGGTCCCTGGCTTCCTTGTTTAAGGTAGGCTATCCCGGTAAATTCCAGTTGCTTTCCGGCATTTTAACATCTTTTTCTTGCGTTCCGTCTGTTCACTTGGTGCTGCTACACTACTACACTGCTGTTTGTTTACACTCACGAGGCTGCCAAGACGGCCGCCACGTCCCAGAATGCACCTTGGTGACCAAGCCCTATACAGCTAAGTGTACTTGTAAAGAAGCGTCCCATTTTCGGATGTCTCATTAAGTTTAAATCCCTGATTTGTGTTATGGGGTTGAATGGGCCTTGATCAAACTGACATGTTTCATCATGCCAGTCAGGAGAGGAATCTCCTTGTGTACAATTAAGAGCCCAAATACAGATGCAGTTGGTGCCTGCGTACGCGTCTGTTCGGCTCCCAGCGTACCTCGCGTAGTACCCGAGTAGAGCCCGTCATACCGGTGGTGACCATAGGGGGCAGTAAGCAGAGCAACAGTTGGAAAAGCTACTTATATTAAGTAGCAGAAGTAGTAGCAGCAGCGGTAGCAGATTAGAACAACGAACACTTTTACAGGACAATATAGGATGATGTAGGAGATTATAACATCGTGTGAATGTGTTTGAGTGTGTATGAATGTTGGTGGTGGTCGGAGGGGCCGTTTGGCGCGATATGGCAGCCACGCTTCCATCAGTCTGCAGGGCAGCTGTGGCTACAGACGGAGCTACCACCACCGGGGAGAATGTGTGTGAATGAATAATGATCTCTGTAAAGCTCTGGGTGCCTTGAAGGAAGCTATATAAAACCACAGCATTATTATTATTATTATTATTATTACTCTTTATTAATTTGTATTACTTATTTATTATTACTTTTTTAGCCCCTTCCCTGTATGTGTGTGTGTGTGTGTGTGTGTGTGTGTGTGTGTGTGTGTGTGTGTGTGTGTGTGTGTGTGTGTGTGTACTGCTGCTATGTGAGTTTCCCCATTGAGGGAGTAATAAAGGACTATTTTATCTTATCTCATTATTACTGCTTATTATTAAAAATGGATAGTCTGTCCAGACTAATTTATCCGGCATTCTCCTTACCCATCTCAACAAGAATGACGAAACAATAAATACAGTTAATTTTAAGTTCATATGGAGAAATATATATATATATATATATATATATATATATATATAAGATATATAAGAAAGATTGACATGGTAAAAAACTATGATGATGTTGAATGTGATCGATTTCAATATTATGAATGGTGTCTTGAAACTGAAATAGTTAAAATCTTTCCTTACAAATAGACATTCCATCTGGTTTATTGTTCCTAATATGAGTTTCCAAAAAATGGGTGGAATAGACTAGAATCATATTATTTTGTTGAAGACAAGAATTTGGACATTGTCCTTAATAATTTGGTGTTATTGGGAAAGTTCTTCATTCACAAATGTAGATTTTTTTAAGACCAAACCATGTTTGACCCATTGGAGAAATGAGCTAAAGCTCTTGAGTAAGTCCTTGAGTCTTGTTAAAGAAAAGAAAGCCCTTAAACTGTTTTCTTTACTTGAAAGATATAATTTAATATAAGATGGCCCTTGTGAGTTATTTTTTATTTATTTTTTATTTTATGTTGTACAATAATTAGATTCTCAGTGTATATTTTGTAATACTGATGTTGCTCAACCCAAGGCAAAAGTTTGTAATTCTGATATGACTTTTATGTGCTTTGTTTGTTTGTTTGTTTGTTTGTTTGTATCTATCTTTCAATTAAAAAAAAACATTCTGGTGTAAAATTAAAGTGAAGTTAAAGTGAGTTAACGAGGGGGAAGTTAACCTGCATGGAGAACTTTCTCCAGCTGAGAGCAGCAGTGCCAGCTGGGATCAGACCGGGAACAGCGATACTAGCGGCCAGAGCGAGAACTGCAGGTCGCGTACGCGTTCAGTGTCTTTTTGAGAACGTGCCTGTCTAAAAGTCTAAAAATCTACAAACGAACCATACATATACCAATATACAGTTTCGCACTATAATCCTTGGTTTTTGTTTCATTTGGAAGTGAAAGAGATATGTACATACAAGAAGCCTTGAGTCGCTCTTTCGCTGATTTCCTCCTCCTGACTCAGATGTCTGACGGCCCCGCCCCCCCAGGAGGCCACGCCCCCCCCAGCACCCCGACCAATCAGTGGTGGAGGGTGATGACGTCAGATACAGCCCCACTACCCCCTCTGTAAAAATAGTTCTCATGTCAACAACACGTGTGAGTCTGTTCGGTTCCAAGTCGTAGTTTGTTGCCTCCACCTAGTGGCTACATCTGTATGGAGGATTTTTTGTGCCAAAATAAAATAAATAAATACATCATTAATTAATTAAAATGGGAATGAAATATATCATTAATTAATTAAATGTGTCATTAATTAATTAAAATTAGAATGAAATATGTCATTAATTAAAAAGTAAAAATATATATTTATTATTTCAGCATTTAATTAATTAATGACACATTTAATTAATGATTTCGTGTTGCGTGTGAATCATGAAATGTAAAACTGCATTTAATTAATTAATGACACATTTAATTAATGATTTTGTGTTGCTGAATCATGAAATGTAAATGTAAAACTGTCAGTTTCACTCGTCAAACTCAGTGGGCGGATTCCAAACACCTCATTGGTTCCCCTGCATATCAAGTCAAGATGGGAAAGTGCAGAAATAACTCCAACGACTTCGAGCAGTTCCTCTGCTTTACACGCTACATGCTCGGGGTCAGCAGATCCTGCTTCCACATAATCTGCAAGGTCGAAGATATCGCTCACCAACTCTCTACAAAGTTCAAGAAAATCCTCCAAACTCACAGCTGTCATGTTTAGAAAGTCCAAAGCAGTGGATTCCACTAGATTTGCGTTAGCTCCGCCCACTGAGTTTGACGAGTGAAACTGACAGTTTTACATTTACATTTCATGATTCAGCAACACGAAATCATTAATTAAATGTGTCATTAATTAATTAAATGCTGAAATAATAAATATATATTTTTACTTAAAATTAATTGTATTTTAATCAATTAATTACATATTTCATTCTAATTTTAATTCATTAATGACACATTTAATTAATTAATGATATGTGTCATTCCCATTTTAATTAATTAATGATGTATTTATTTATTTAATTTTGGCACAAAAAATCCTCCATACATCTGCAACGTGCAGTTTATGTGCATTCACGCAAATGCTTGAATCTAGTATCCCGTGAGTGAAATGACCACTTGAAAAACAGTCCATCTGTAGGTGCATTGTAATGAAGAACAAATTAATTTATTTCACTGTAAGCTGCTTTGGATAATAGTAAAGACATATAATGTATGTGCATTGTTGGACAGGGTTATATGCAACAGTTATATTTAAAAAAACAGCATGATAAGAAAAATCCAATAAAAAAAAAATTGAATGCAAAGATGTCGTTTTCAATACGTACTGAATCTAATGATACTTTTTTGTTTTTAAACACAAAAGGAAAGGCTAACCCTGGATTCACACTGAAAGCGTCAAAAATCTCCTGACGCCAGCATCGCGCTGCTTGGTGGATTCACACTGAAAGCTGCATGCACTGTCGACGCCTGCAGTGAGCTTTCAAGCTGCGCTGCAGAACTGGAGGGACCAGAGTGTATATAGTCTACACATATCTATATATAGCTGCACATCTTCAGTTTCCTATTTCACCATGGATCACACTTTGGGAAGCCTTCTTTATATTTTAGCGTTATTTCCGCATATATAAGAGTGAGTTTGATGCTCTCTTTAACAAGTTTGGTCTGTGGATCAACAGCAACCGTCAGCGAGCCGTTGCTCCCGGTGAAGCTGCAGTCTGTCTGCGGGGAACACTGAGACCCCGTCCACACGTAGCCGGGTATCTGCTAAAACCGAAGATGTTTTCCTACATTTGGACCTGTCATCCACATGAAAACGCAAATAAACGAATGTTTAAAAAAACTCCGGGCAAAGTGAAGATTTTTGAAAACTCAGTTTATGTAGATGCGTGTGGACAGAGACAACCGGAGTTTTGCGTTTTCTTTTTTTTGTCACTTTGTTTTTATTAGATTTTCAGTTTTTTTTTACAACTGCACATTTTTACCAGATCACAAAAATTATCTGTATATTCACCGTGCAACAAACAAACAAAATAAAAAAATAAAAAGTAGACAAAACAAACATAAACTTGTGGGTTAGCACATTAATAATCTATCCAATAAAGAGAAAAGAGGAAAAAAAAAAAAAGAGGCCTGCATCCTTATGCTTTCTGTAGATAAAATGTCCACTTTTGCCATCTCTTCTCAAATAGCCCTTCCCTCAAACTCAGGATATGGGTCAGTCTTTCCATAGTCGATATTTCTTTAATAATATCCAGCCACTGTTTAAAAGTAGGCGATTCAGTTTTCAGTTTTGCGTTTTCGAACGTCAGATTATGCACCAAAACAACAACAAATCTGCTCTGAGTCTGACGTCTAACGTGCGACCTTTGTTTACTACAGAACTACAGATGATCCACCATCTGTTCTCCAACCTATTTATTAAATAAATGGTCTCTGCTCTTACTGCGTTACACCGACAAAGAGCCTACGGCGTAGGGTACGCGGCGACGCGCACCGTACGGCGTACCCTACGGCGTAGGGCTGCGTCGATTGAACGCGGCAGCTCCGTGGTGGGACACGGGGGGGGACTCGGGCTCGTTACTGAGAAGGAGACGCGGCTCCCAGGGAAGCTGCGCCGGAGGCCCGAAGGCCGGAAGAACAGATGATCTACAGGTTAGAATGCTTATGAATGTGGTCGAAAACGCAGATCTTCGGTTATGTGTGGAAGGTTTTTTTTTTTTAAAACGATGTAATGTGGATACAAATTATTTTATAAACGGAGGGGGGGAAATATTCGGTTTTAAAAATACCCGGCTACGTGTGTACATAGTCTGACACACTGGGTTGTAGCGGATTTGGTCATATTGTTTAAACTGTGTTTTGTGATGAATAAGCACGGTTTTTAATTATTTTGCGTTGGATCGATGTAGCAAATAAAATCATTCGGACCATCCAACTCCTTAACCATCAGTTACGTGTTTCATTCAGAGTTCAGGTAAAAACAGCAGTCAAATCAGCAAAAATGTCAGTTTACTGGATGAAATATATTAATTCCTGATAAAATAAGTTTATTAGTGCACAGCTATGCTCATGTAGCCTACGCAGGTAAATGAGTGTACGTTTGTGTGTACACGAAAGTACAATCTGCATTGCAATCTTCTTGCTTCGGGAATCCCAGTCTGTGATTGGACGCTGCCTCGGCGTCGCCGCTGCTCATTTGCATAAAGTTGAGATTTTTCAACTTCAAATTGACGCTCTGGGCGCGCTGCTCCCGACGCCTCCGCTGCCTCCGCTGCCTCTCAACGCGCGCTTTCATAGAAAATGAATGGCAGCCGGCTGCTTATGAAGCCCGTGACGCTTTCAGTATGAATCCAGGATAAGGGTTTTGTTGAAACTCCATACTACGTACTGAGCCTGCAATATAGTATACAGTATGTACTAGTGTACGGCAGTCGTGGTTTAGTATATGCCACCATAAAAATAATTTTACTACTGATCCTGCTTTATTTGGAAACATTGCAGATTGGATCGTAACACATTTATTTACAATAAATTCAAAAGTCAAAGTAGATGCCACAATAATACATTTTTACAGATTTGGGAAGGATGTTATTCCTTAAAACCAAATAAAAGCAAAATAGAAATAAAGAGAACATTATTTTTAATTAATTATGTTTCTCTCCATGCAGCATGGTCTCTTGGTGATTAGTAGCATCGGGGCAGAACCTGGTTTCTCTGACGGGCTTTTTAGGGTCTCACCGTGCTTGGGACGCTTATCTCTAGGTACAAGAGTGTCCTCACACAATCCATAAACATCCATTTTAATCTGATTGGTGATTCTAAACTCAGGGTCAGGATTTACCTATCACCCAAAGACAGCTTGGAGAGGCTCCAGGAGATCCCCTTGACCCAGAATAGGATGAAGCAGGTATAGATGTTGGATGGACATTTATCTCTGGAAAAATGTTGAAACGTTATTTTATTTACCTGCTGGCAAGGACCATGCTGGAGGGATAATGCGTTTTCCTCCCAAACTGTATGGTGCTAATTCATTTTTGTGTTCAAAACAGTAAAATAAATCCATATAAAGCTCAAGGTTTCTTTTTGCAGCTGCTCCGTACTCCATTACTGTGAAAGTATTGTTTGGCTTACTGTAGCCTACTGTGTAGGTTAAATTAGGCACATTGCATATGTAGGCGAGAGCTGAATTTATTTTTCCACCTTGGTCTGATAATCATTGGTTGTTTTCAAAGATGTCAGGAAAAAAAGAGAAGAAACATTACCTAAATTTGCAGGTTTCAGAGAAGCACTGCAGTCCTACTGTTTTCTTTCACACAAGGAAAAACCAAAAGCTCGAGCAGCTTCAGAGTCAATGATGATTTCTGCTCTGATCTGTAAAAATAACAAGAATTTCACTCTGTTCAAACATAAAATATAAACTAAAAAATATGAAAGCGGGGAGTTTTTCTGGAAGCGATTTTATTCTGCACCAACATAGAGTTTGTCATGAAGCAGCAAGGGGACTTGCCTTTATGGATAATGCCTGAGATCTGAAAATGCTTCCATAAAAGAAGAAGTCTACTACCTGCCGCGTTTCCTGGAAAACATATTCACCGGTTGTTTTGATCTCCCTCTGACACAGCCATTATGAGTTATGGATAGGAAAAAATAACCTCCATTATGTAGAAGGATGTTCTCCTCAGTAGTCCTGAAATGCATTTCTGCTGGTTACTTTGGCAGAAAAGGCCATCATGATTAGCCTGCTTTAAATGGATAATTTACCATTAACGAGTGTGATTTTACAGGGTAATCTTCTAGAGTTCAGTGAGAAAATCACCACCGACAATCAGTGCTTAGAGGCCTATTATTATTGTAATGGTAGGTGCATCATCTAGTTATACCTTTGAGGTGAGCCCGTGGCTTTGTCTTTAATTCAATTTAATTATAGTATTACAGTATTTAATAATAGGAGGATAATTTACTAAAAATAGCACTGATGGAAATTATTTGCATGTTTACAGTAAAAACAGCTTCTGTTCAGCTGCTGGTTTAGTGTGGTTTATCTGATTGCTTGAATTGCCTCTCTATCCAATCTCTTTTCACATCTTTAAATGGTTCTGTGCAGAGGCACTGCTAGAAATGTTGGCGCTTGTGTAAGAATATGATGCTGGGCCCCAATCTAAGATGAGCCCCTCACCCCAGACCCCCTCACTGCAAGGTAAAATCTAAATTCAGCAAAAATTAACCATTAACTTAAGGACTGTATCCCCATACATGTGAGCTCCCATTTTTATTTATTCATGTGCTATAAGATGAATTAACAAAAACTTCTCATCTGCTTTTTCAAAAGGGGATTTGAAAGGGGTTAGATGAGGGATGGGTGGAGGACACAGGATCTTTGTATGACCCAGGCCCCATTACTTCACATTAGTTAATCATCAAGCTCATTCTGGGTTAATCACAATATAATCACAATCACAATATATCACATAATCACACAATCACATAATCACAATAAATACATATACACATACAAAGTGTATGTATATATATATATATATATATATATATATATATATATATATATATATATACACACACACACATATATTTATATTCATATTTCATTCTCATTTAAAAGTTGTTCTGTACAAGTAAAGTCTCACTAAAAATGAACTGCAGAATATCTAATTTTATTTTGCTTGTGGGTTTGTGGCTCTGACCTCCTTGCTGGCTTCAGTTTTAACCACATATGCTTTGTTTACTTTGTTAATCTGAAGGTGTTCAGGGACTGAAGCTGCTTTAAGTGTCTGACTAATGAATGCACAACAAACATTTGTCTTATTGTTCCTCTAGGGCTCATTTTATCTTTACAGATACTGAATATTTTACAATCTCTTCTTGGTGCAATGCTCTGTAGACAGACTTCGACAGCCATTTCACAGTCAGCTGCATTGTATTAGCTGTCCAACCTGGAAGACTACTCAATTTGAAGAAAATAACCTTGCAGCTTTTGTTCAGCAAATAGCAGTTTTGTATTTCAGTGATGTTTTACTTAAGAATTCACAGAGGGAGCTGTGAATCTTCCATATTTTGATCCAGCTGGGGTGCAGAAACAAAAGCTTCTCCATTATAAAGATTATCTGTGTGTTCACTTATCTTGTGTGTACAAATGAATCACAAGTGAACCCAAGTTGACCCCTTACAACCAACACAGCCCTATTTTTTTTTTTTTTTTACATCTAATGGTTTAAGCTTACATATTGATGGTTCTCAGTCTGAATGTGCCAGATTGTTGTTGACAAATAGATGCCCTGCATCCCTCACAACTTGGCATCCATAGGAGACCACTGATAACATACAGTATTCCAGAGGTGTACTATTTCATAGGGGTACTTTTTAGCAACTATCCTCTCGTGATCAGTTCCAACAGGCAGGGCTGAAAAAAATAAATGGGATGCACCACATCCAAGCACAACGTGATCATCACTTCTTCTTAAAAGAACATTCAAAGATCAAACGAGTGTAACCTTTAGGGGCCAGAACAATTTGAATCGAAGTCTGCTTCACTTGGCTTTTTTGTCATAAATGTATAAGCACTGATCCAGCTATAGGAGTGGAATCTGGAGTGACATCTTTGGTCTTGTTAGAGTTCAAAATAGTATTGTAGGTCGATTGCCCCAAGTATTAGCAATGCCAGCAATTGCCATTTTGAAATAGGGATGAAGCAGTTATCGATTTAATTCCAGATGTCCCTGTATAAAATGGTACACCACTGTTAAGTTCTTATGTATTAACGTAACCGGACTAAAAATGGATACATCTGAATCTGACTGGTTATTTAAAGTTATGGATGTAACAATCTCCACTCCAACAAGTGTTTTGTTTGAAAATAAATTATGATCATATGGCTGTATTTGAGATTTCAATGGAAAGATTTTTTAATCTATCGTCTAATTCAACATGTCATTGTTATTCATATTTACTGTAATGCCATTTTTTTCACGTCTGAAACTTGGGACTGAATCAATCTGGTGAACTGATGTACTCCTTTCAGAAAGAGGGCTGAACCCATTTATTGTTACGGGATGGGAGATTATAGAGTGGAAGCAGGACCCAAACGCAGTAGAGGAGGTGTCAGGAGTGGTTGAAAAAAGTAATTTATTTGAACAAAAGGCGCTGCAATACGACCAAAAGAATAAACCGAAAGGAAACTAAACTCAGAATTGAATTCTCAAGACAAACCAAAAACCTGGAAACCCACATGGAAGCCGAACAGCGTAGAAACAGAATAAAACAGTACAGACCGGCAGGGAGGAAGCAAAAGACAAGACAGTATATACACACAAGGACTGACGAGACACAGGGCAGATGAACTAGAAGTCAAAACAGAAATAAAACACAATGATGCAGCCTTTCAAAAAAAAAAACGGAACAAATATAAACCCAAAACGACACTTATTTCATGCTTATCTGTCCAACACGCTACAGTGAGCCTGGTTTATGACCTGTTAACCTTTCGAGTAGGATTAGCAGTAATCCTTTTGTGCATTTTGTGTTTGTGACTGTGTATAAACTTAAATGTGTTGTATGACAAACATATAATCATGACAATTAATCAGGACACTCATTCAATAACACGACAAAAATTGCAAAACATTGGAGTGAAATTGAAACGACACCAACATCAAGGAACTTTTGGCTGCTGGTGCCGAGGAAGAACAGTCTCTGCAGATTAGTGATGCTTATGCTGAAACACTTTGCAGAGGCGATCATACAACCAAATTGCAGGAGATTAATAGCGCGAAATTACTTGGAGAAAAAAAAAGGGAGGCAAATGGGAACAACAGCTATCAGGACATTCCACTGCGTGAGAGCTGCAGGGCCGTCTATTCGTGGATTGTCCTGCCAAGGCTTCAGATTGAAGAAGAGGGCCAGATGTTCTTAAGTATCCCTTTTAAAAACACAAATCAGTCTGAATGTTGGCTAGCATTAATTTAATGGTCTTTAAAAGGTGCTCCTCTTTGTTAATCTGTTGAATAAACAGGCTTCATGTCTTGGAAGGGTTATGATGTCACAACCTCTCAAGTCTAACATAGCAACAAGAAAGGCTACTGAACCATAAATATAATGGAACGAGACAAAACAACATAATATGGCAAAGAATGCATTTTTTATGAACTTCACATTACATATGAATTTTTGCTACTTAAAGCATATTGCCAGGTTGAGACAGCAATCATGCACCGTATCAAGTACTATAGTCAATGATTCATGCGTTACATTCAGACCCTCTCTCTTCCTCTTTGACACAATGTTTTTTTGATGAGATTTAAAACTTTCATATCAAAAATATGCATATTCTAGTTATAGTGCATTGTAACATTCAGATTCAAGCCATATTACCATAATTGTTAGTATATTAAACCAAATCTGTTAGTGAGGAAGTACTTGAAAAAGGTTATCACCATTCACTATTTTAATTTATCTCACTCTATACCTGACTAACTACTACAAACTGGGACACCATAGTTTAAAGTTGTTAACCGTATATTTAAACAGTACCTCTAACATGCATAGGTTTGTGTTTTGAAGAAATACTTTGACATGTTTGATAAATGTCTTTCCTTGCAGGATTCTTTGCTTTTGCTGGACATTTTTCCTTTATTACTCGTTGACAGTGGCTCTTTGCACTGCTTGGCGTGTGCACATTATGGAGCTCATGAGCTGCCCACACCGAGATTCTGAACCTCATCATGTAAAATATGCCCCCGCAAAGCAACACAAAACATTTTGTGCACTCGCAGTGGGAGTGACAGCAATTATTTGGCATTAAAGCTAAGTATCCTAACATCATGACTTTTCTTGAGCTTCAACGTTTCCATGCTATTAATATTTGGTGACTTCACAATGTGATGTGGGTCTTTTTTGATCTGGCACATGAATGTCAACTATTCATGCCAAATTTTGATTCATGGGTCAATCTAGAAGGAATGAACAACCTCTATGACATCGGTACATGGTTAGTTAGTCCTTGGTTAATGTTTCAGAGAACATGCAGTGCATTTTTATTGTAGCTACAGTGCGTCAGTACATTGGTTACACTGACCTGTTTCACCAAAGACACGAAGACAAGACAGCCATAGTAATGTAGATGTATTCTGTGAACGTGAAAAGCGTGTCAGGAGCATTATGGGACTGTGGGTTTATTATTAAAGCATTAGTAATCATTAGAGGTGTCAAATTTCTGCTGATGTTCTTTTTTCAATGTTGTAATAGTGATAATGACCAGCGTCCTCAGAAAAAAATTATCCTGGCTACACACAAGACTTTCAAACTTTAAACTGAATGGGACATTGCTGATTTGCTGCTAACAAACCCCAGAGTTTGAGTAAATACTGTAATAACAAAATGTATATGTTTTCTGCATCTACTAATGCCATCTCACCAATCTCCCATCAACTTACCATGAGACTGCTCGTTCAGGCAATCACTGGTGCTTTACCAAAATATAGTTCCTTAGACGTACCAGTTTATAAGGTTTTAGTCATTTTACATGGTTATTTTACCACAAGATAACTCTTAAAGTCATACTATAAAATGTTTTCATTTATGTTATTAGGAAGTGTAGCCATTGGAGCTAGGTGTAGCAGTCCAACTCCAGTGACTATGCTAAGTCATGCTAGCAGGCTCTGCAACAACACAGGTAAATGAGCTTGTTTTAGTATATTTTCCATGACACGTAACAAAGCCACACATGTTTTTTGCACAATTCTACAAGCTGGTTCCTTTTTTTCTTTGTTCCGTTTGGCCTAGATTGCATTGTGTTGTGGTGTCATGTTTGAAAGGAGAAGACGTGCTTAACGTCCACTTGGTGATGCTACCATATGTTGCCAGGATTTGCAGTTGTAGGATACAAATGCAGGAGACTAAGAGGAAAGAGTAAACAAACAAAGTCCTTTTGTCTTAGCTAAAACCACTGCCACGACAGGACATCTAAAGATTAAAAAAAATCAAATCAAATGAAATAGATTCAAAGACCAAAGACAACACAAATGAGGTGACAAAGGGAGCAAGTCTGACTAAATGAGGATGGACCAGCAGGGGAGGGAGAAAAGGATCAGCCTTTTCTTCCTGTGAGACAAGTGTGAACTGTCAGGACAGAGGAGAACAAGGAAGGCAAAACTCTACGAACACACAAGGAATGATTTGAAATAAATACAAGAAGTAAAGCAAACCAGTGAACATAAAACATAAATAAAACTGAAACCACAGGTGCAAAAATAAGAAACACAAACCAGAGGCCACAAAGAAAAGAATGTGAGAAGTCAAAACAAAAACCCTAAATCATGGCACTGATGTGATCAATCTCATAGATAGATATAAAGCATGTTTAATACTTATGATTCAGGCCACGCCCCCATTACTGTTGGTGGGTGTGGCTATAATTGGGCCATGATTTCTCCTAAAATCCTCTAGTATAGCCTGCCTACAGTTATAAGGTTTTTCATCACTAACAATAAAATACAGTGAATTGATGTTATTCAAACTGCACTTTAGATTGATAACCCCAATTCTAAAGGTTGCTGTTGTATGATACACAAATATGTGGTTTTTAAAGAAGGTTATGATGTACCAGTGGAATTTGATGTCAAGTTGATGTTTTTTGTGAAATTTGAGGAGATCATCTGCTGCTACTGCCGCTGCCACAGACAGGAATGACTGTTAAATTAAACTATCCGCGTTCATGACACGACTATAGTCGTCTCACATTGGGATAAGATTTTGCAAAAGTCAAGTGCTGACGATGATAATCTAAATAAGGGTTAGGATTACATAAATCTACGACTTCCTCCTATTCCTTTTGAATATGTTTCGGTTGCCTGTGAGGCTTGTTGATTTGTTTTGTTTTTTATTTATAAGTATTGCACTGTTTTCATTTGTTTTTACTTGTCTATGTATATATATATATATATATATATATATATATATATATATATATATATATATATATATATATATATATATATATATATATATATATATATATTTATTATTTTATTTTTTTTAACCATGTTCAAATAAAGGATTCATTCATTCATAGTCATGGTCACGACCTGGGCATTTCAACCACCAATCCCCCCCACCCCCCGTGCTACAACCATTAGTCAACTGGTTTTAGTAATTTAATCTCATTTCCTCAATAATTTATAATTCCCAAATATAGTTTGATGACCTGATGATGTAAATGTTTTTTCCTCCACTGATCAACTGTATAAAATCTGGCATTTAAAAATGCAATGCAATAGAGACCTATGTGAATTGCAAATTATGTTTATTCCTCTAATTAACTATATGTTCCTGATTTATTACCTACACTAAATATTTAAACTCAAATCTCAAAGTGTATCCTTGTAGGCAGGTTGTCAAAGGCAGTAGCAAAACAAATATCTAATATAAACAAGATTAAATCTGATTAAAACAAGAGCAATTCCTTAGCACAGTCTGCATAATTTAGCAGTCACCAAAGCTTCTGCGGGTTGAGTGAGGTGCAGATCAGCACAAAAGTTGTTAAATCGATTAGTCGGAGCCTGGCCTAGTAATTGCCATATAACCAGATCATTTCCAGCCTGAAGAGCTTCCTCTGCTCTATCCTCCTTCTCTCTCTTTGGGCTCTGTCATCACTGCAGGTACTGGAAGGGAGCTGACCTACAAAAAGGGAGTAGAGGGAGAAAACCAGGCAGACGCATTGTTGGCGCTGGAACATCAGGGCCAGTCTGTTAGGGCTGTCTCTCTCTGTCACAGTCTCAGCCACTTCTCTGTTATCTGCACTGAACACATGTTCAAGCGTGCTATTACACACTGACTGCTAATGGAGCATAAGACTGAGGTGGACCTCCCATTCACTGTTGGCTCCACCGCCGCATCTCCCTCTCCACTTGTATTCTTTGCTGCACACAGAAAGAGACAAACAGAACTGCAAACAGCTTCTTGAATAAAATCACACATTCCTCAAGAATTATACTATTTGTCTTCTTCTTCTTTTTTTTATAAATCTTCATCAAAGTACTTTTATATTTCTGGTAACAGAAAAATAATATTTCCAGGAAGGTGGACGACGGGCTGCTCTGCTGGAGGCAAAATCATTCTAATAGAAATGGTAATGTCGTCGCTGTATCTGATCATTCAGCTCCAGATGCATTCTCTTGGTGGCAATTTGTGTCACGGCGCTTTCCAATTTCCTTCCTCTCTGTCTTTCTGGCTGTTTCTAATAACACCGCGAGATGCTGGGAGAGGAGTGTTTAGAGCCTGACAGAGGACACAACTCAATGAATTTGATATCAAACTCTGATCTTGCAGACCCAGGACTCATCCTAATGCTGTCTCGCTGTTTCATACACACACCAACATATAAAAAGAGGGCAGTTACTCTAATCCTTTTCAGGGTGCTTTGATGTTGGAGTCCATCCCAGTATGTGCTGGGCAGAAGTCAGGAAGAAATTCTGGACTGGTTGCGAACTCATACGGGGGATGACACAGATAAACAGACACACTCTAAGGGGGCGAGTTTTCAGTTCATTTTTGATTTGCTCATGAATTAACCCATACCGTTGAGACTTCTCCCGATGCTCTTCCATTCAGTCCTCTTTGGAAGTTGTTAAAATCAAACTCAACTTAATCCTTGCTGACAGTATTTACTTGCTACAACTTGTCATTAAATTTTTCATGAGGAATACACTAAGAGAATTACAAACACTTTTATGGAGTGCTACCATTTTCTTCTTTGAGAATTCATTCATATTTTACAAGCAAGCAAGTCTATTCAAACAAATCTGCCTATACAGACAAGCAGCAGCAAACATCCCCTCAAAATGATTATACAACTTCAGGAATTTGTCAAATGCCGAACTGGAGTGCATCGGTGCTTTCCAATACAGAAGGCTTGAACATCGCAGGAAGCTGTCGTGATGATTCATATGGAGCAGCTGCGGGGGGTGGATGTTTAGACCCTTACAGTACTAACAAGGCCTACTTTTGAGATTCTCACTCGAAAAACAACATAACTAATTTAAAATGACGTATACCTCAGCAACTACAAAGTGTATTTGCATAAATTTGGTATCAAAATAAAGGAAACACAAATGGCATTGCAGCAGAAGTGTAGAATTAAGTGCACCTACAGTATAACCAGGGTGGAGGAAATGGACACAGGAACAATCTGTAAGCTTTACCTTAATCCGACTAATTGCATACTTTTAGAGTGCATATGATCTTCTTCATCAGCAGGGACTGAAAGAGTTCACTCTTTCAGATTCCTGAGCTTGCACATCTCTGAAGATTTCTCCTGGACTGTTAACACCCAACCCAGTCTCACACAAAAACGTACCCTGCCTACGTTGGTCCAAAGTGCAAAAACGTAGAGGGGCTACAATATTAGCCCTTGAAATGTATAACTGTTACGTTTTTTTAGCCCTTAAAACGTATAACTGTTACATTTTTCTGCCGATTCGTTTTGCGCCCAAGTCACGTGACTTTTAAGATTCTGGCCGTGATACCAACAAACACGGTGGACATTTTTCATTTTTGAGTGAAGAAAATCAATATTTTGAGTTAGTTTCTGCATAGAAATGCGTTTTGATTACATTTCTAGCAATACATATTTCACTTTCATAATATTCACTCAGTAAATGTATATAATCTCTTGCTTGCTCGTGGTTGCAAGGTTTTTTCAGATCTCGTCAGAATAATGTAAATCTGGAACGTTTTAAAAACGTGAAATGGTTACATTTTTGGTTGCTGTACACGCTGTGAAGAAAATCAATATTTTGAGTTAGTTTCTGCATATAAATGCGTTTTGATTACATTTCTAGCAATACATATTTCACTTTCATAATATTCACTCAGTAAATGTATATAATCTCTTGCTTTCTCGTGGTTGCAAGGTTTTTTCAGATCTCGTCGGAATAATGTAAATCTGGAACGTTTTAAAAACGTGAAATGGTTACATTTTTGGTTGCTGTACACGCTGTGAAGAAAATCAATATTTTGAGTTAGTTTCTGCATAGAAATGCGTTTTGATTACATTTCTAGCAATACATATTTCACTTTCATAATATTCACTCAGTAAATGTATATAATCTCTTGCTTGCTCGTGGTTGCAAGGTTTTTTCAGATCTCGTCAGAATAATGTAAATCTGGAACGTTTTAAAAACGTGAAATGGTTACATTTTTGGTTGCTGTACACGCTGTGAAGAAAATCAATATTTTGAGTTAGTTTCTGCATAGAAATGCGTTTTGATTACATTTCTAGCAATACATATTTCACTTTCATAATATTCACTCAGTAAATGTATATAATCTCTTGCTTGCTCGTGGTTGCAAGGTTTTTTCAGATCTCGTCAGAATAATGTAAATCTGGAACGTTTTAAAAACGTGAAATGGTTACATTTTTGGTTGCTGTACACGCTGTGAAGAAAATCAATATTTTGAGTTAGTTTCTGCATAGAAATGCGTTTTGATTACATTTCTAGCAATACATATTTCACTTTCATAATATTCACTCAGTAAATGTATATAATCTCTTGCTTGCTCGTGGTTGCAAGGTTTTTTCAGATCTCGTCAGAATAATGTAAATCTGGAACGTTTTAAAAACGTGAAATGGTTACATTTTTGGTTGCTGTACACGCTGTGAAGAAAATCAATATTTTGAGTTAGTTTCTGCATATAAATGCGTTTTGATTACATTTCTAGCAATACATATTTCACTTTCATAATATTCACTCAGTAAATGTATATAATCTCTTGCTTTCTCGTGGTTGCAAGGTTTTTTCAGATCTCGTCGGAATAATGTAAATCTGGAACGTTTTAAAAACGTGAAATGGTTACATTTTTGGTTGCTGTACACGCTGTGAAGAAAATCAATATTTTGAGTTAGTTTCTGCATAGAAATGCGTTTTGATTACATTTCTAGCAATACATATTTCACTTTCATAATATTCACTCAGTAAATGTATATAATCTCTTGCTTTCTCGTGGTTGCAAGGTTTTTTCAGATCTCGTCGGAATAATGTAAATCTGGAACGTTTTAAAAACGTGAAATGGTTACATTTTTGGTTGCTGTACACGCTGTGAAGAAAATCAATATTTTGAGTTAGTTTCTGCATAGAAATGCGTTTTGATTACATTTCTAGCAATACATATTTCACTTTCATAATATTCACTCAGTAAATGTATATAATCTCTTGCTTGCTCGTGGTTGCAAGGTTTTTTCAGATCTCGTCAGAATAATGTAAATCTGGAACGTTTTAAAAACGTGAAATGGTTACATTTTTGGTTGCTGTACACGCTGTGAAGAAAATCAATATTTTGAGTTAGTTTCTGCATAGAAATGCGTTTTGATTACATTTCTAGCAATACATATTTCACTTTCATAATATTCACTCAGTAAATGTATATAATCTCTTGCTTGCTCGTGGTTGCAAGGTTTTTTCAGATCTCGTCAGAATAATGTAAATCTGGAACGTTTTAAAAACGTGAAATGGTTACATTTTTGGTTGCTGTACACGCTGTGAAGAAAATCAATATTTTGAGTTAGTTTCTGCATAGAAATGCGTTTTGATTACATTTCTAGCAATACATATTTCACTTTCATAATATTCACTCAGTAAATGTATATAATCTCTTGCTTGCTCGTGGTTGCAAGGTTTTTTCAGATCTCGTCAGAATAATGTAAATCTGGAACGTTTTAAAAACGTGAAATGGTTACATTTTTGGTTGCTGTACACGCTGTGAAGAAAATCAATATTTTGAGTTAGTTTCTGCATATAAATGCGTTTTGATTACATTTCTAGCAATACATATTTCACTTTCATAATATTCACTCAGTAAATGTATATAATCTCTTGCTTTCTCGTGGTTGCAAGGTTTTTTCAGATCTCGTCGGAATAATGTAAATCTGGAACGTTTTAAAAACGTGAAATGGTTACATTTTTGGTTGCTGTACACGCTGTGAAGAAAATCAATATTTTGAGTTAGTTTCTGCATAGAAATGCGTTTTGATTACATTTCTAGCAATACATATTTCACTTTCATAATATTCACTCAGTAAATGTATATAATCTTTTGCTTGCTCGTGGTTGCAAGGTTTTTTCAGATCTCGTCAGAATAATGTAAATCTGGAACTTTTTAAAAACGTGAAATGGTTACATTTTTGGGTGCTGTACACGCTGTGAAGAAAATCAATATTTTGAGTTAGTTTCTGCATAGAAATGCGTTTTGATTACATTTCTAGCAATACATATTTCACTTTCATAATATTCACTCAGTAAATGTATATAATCTCTTGCTTGCTCGTGGTTGCAAGGTTTTTTCAGATCTCGTCAGAATAATGTAAAACTGGAACGTTTTAATAACGTGAAATGGTTACATTTTTGGTTGCTGGACACGCTGTGGAAAAAATCAATATTTTGAGTTAGTTTCTGCATAGAAATGCGTTTTGATTACATTTCTAGCAATACATATTTCACTTTCATAATATTCACTCAATAAATGTACATAATCTCTTGCTTGCTCTGGTTGCAAGGTTTTTCAGATCTCGTCAGAATACCCTGGCTACGTTGGTCCAAATGCAAAAACGTAGAGGGGTTACAATATTAGCCCTTGAAATGTATAACTGTTACATTTTTCTAGCCCTTGAAATGTATAACTGTTACATTTAAGGAAAAATAAAATTGCTGCCATTTCTTTGATTCTCGGTCTAAATTGCAATATTTTAAGATAGTGTCGCCATGAAAAGCAGATTTTATCATATTCATAGCAAGAAATATATTTTGGTTATTTTACCCTCATTTAATGGATCTTATTGACGGAAATGTATGAACCATGTGCTTGTTTTACTTCCTTTGAGTAATAAAACCACCAATTCTCTTGCATGGCCCCGTTATTAAAATATATGCCAGGCCCAGTGCTTAATTTCTAAAGTGGGAGGTCCCGGAGCGCAGACGATGAGTGGCTCCGGTGCGAGCGAAAAAAAACACACACACACACACACACACACACACACACACACACACACACACACACACACACACACTGTTGAACTGTCCGTTTTGACGTTAACGGCGATTTTCACAATGATATCTGCAACATTTCTTAAGGCAGAAACACCACTGTATCATTGTTAATTACACAACATTAGTGGGTTAATTTCCTGCAAACCAATTTTCATGTTTTTCCCTTCGATTGTGAGAAAAAAAAGAGTTGTTTCACGCTGAGAGCATCATGCCAGCCAATCAGAATCCTGGAAAAAACATCAACAAATGACACGTGTAACTTCCAGGCTGATTTATGGTTCCGCGTTACACCAACGCAGAGCCTACGGCGGAAGTGATACTAGTAGCTGATTGGCCGATATGTGATCATCATCATCATCATCATCATCATCATCATCATCATCATCATCATCATCATCATCATCCTCATCATCATCATCATCATCATCACCATCATCATCATCATCGCTACCACCATCATCATCATCATCACCATCACCATCATCATCATCAGTCAAGTCAAATTGCACGTGCGAGGTCCCGTTCATCGCTGCTTGCAGCTTTAATTTATATATAACTATTTTAACATTTCTAAACACAAAAACACGAAAGTGTCCTTGATAATTCAATAATACAATAGGTTCATGTTAAGGACATCCGTTTTAATTAGTTCTCCTTCGATTATGAGATGTTATTAATGCTCAGTAGACACAGGAGGTTTGTTATGTATTGTTATGAGGCCTATTTCGTGTCTATTTTTGAACAGTTCACTAATGCTTTGAGCTAGGAAGCTGAGATTCTAGACTCTGTATCAAGAGGTGACTTTCATCCACTGTGCGGATTTTCAGATATGTGTGACCTTCGGAAGTGTCAAAGGTCACCCCGTCTGTTGCTTTTCGGCCTGCTAAGACTATTTCGTGTCTTTTTTTGAACAGTTCACTAACGCTTTGAGCTAGGAAGCTGAAATTCTAGACTCTGTATCAGGAGGTGACTTTCATCCACTGTGCGGATTTTCAGATCTCTGTGACCTTCAGAAGTGTCAAAGGTCACCGCGTCTGTTGCTTTTCGGCCTGCTAAGACTATTTTGTGTCTTTTTTTGCATAGTTCACTAACGCTTTGAGCTACGAAGCTGAAATTCTAGACTCTGTATCAGGAGGTGACTCTCATCCACTGTGCCGAGGTCCAGACCCGTGCGACCTTCGGAAGTGCCAAAGGTCACCGTGTGTGGTGCCTTTTTCGTGCCTTTTTTGTGTGTTTTTTGAATAATTCACTAACGCTTTGAGCTGGGAGGCTGATTTTTGACTATGTTGCAATGCAGAAGGCCCTTTGCTAGGATCTTTTGGTCTTGTGGCTGTACGACTTCCACAGAGCTAGTTGGCATTGCAGAGGGTTTACAGAGTTGAGACTTGGTAAGCCCAATTTAAGCCCCATATGGAGGCCACAGGTCAAGTTTTACTTGGTTTGGTCAAATATTGTGGCAACGGTGTCCGTTCGAATGTTGGAAAAGGTGACGTTTCAAAGCCCCGCCCATCGAAAAGTACAGGTCTGATCTGCACCAAACTAACGTCTGTCTGATCAGGGGATGCCCCCGAACAACATATAAATTCATAAATTCAGATTTCTATGACTTCTGCAACAGTGTTTCCTCTAAAACGTTCTGGCTGGTTAGGAGGGTGTAGAAACCTCTAGCTCTGAGAGCCTCCTGACTAATGGAACAGGGCCTATTTTGTGTCTTTTTTTGCATAGTTCACTAACGCCTTTAGCTAGGAGTCTGAATTTTTTATATGTTGTTCGGGGGCATCCCCTGATCAGACAGACGTAACCCTAACCCTTGGTGCAGATCAGACCTGTACTTTTCGATGGGCGGGGCTTTGAAACGTCACCTTTTCCAACATTCGAACGGACACCGTTGCCACAATATTTGACCAAACCAAGTAAAACTTGACCTGTGGCCTCCATATGGGGCTTAAATTGGGTTTACCAAGTCTCAACTCTGTAAACCCTCTGCAATGCCAACTAGCTCTGTGGAAGTCGTACAGCCACAAGACCAAAAGATCCTAGCAAAGGGCCTTCTGCATTGCAACATAGTCAAAAATCAGCCTCCCAGCTCAAAGCGTTAGTGAATTATTCAAAAAACACACAAAAAAGGCACGAAAAAGGCACCACACACGGTGACCTTTGGCCCTTCCGAAGGTCGCACGGGTCTGGACCTCGGCACAGTGGATGAGAGTCACCTCCTGATACAGAGTCTAGAATTTCAGCTTCCTAGCTCAAAGCGTTAGTGAACTATGCAAAAAAAGACACAAAATAGTCTTAGCAGGCCGAAAAGCAACAGACGCGGTGACCTTTGACACTTCCGAAGGTCACAGAGATCTGAAAATCCGCACAGTGGATGAAAGTCACCTCCTGATACAGAGTCTAGAATTTCAGCTTCCTAGCTCAAAGCGTTAGTGAACTATGCAAAAAAAGACACGAAATAGTCTTAGCAGGCCGAAAAGCAACAGACGGGGTGACCTTTGACACTTCTGAAGGTCACACAGATCTGAAAATCCGCACAGTGGATGAAAGTCACCTCTTGATACAGAGTCTAGAATTTCAGCTTCGTAGCTCAAAGCATTAGTGAACTGTTCAAAAATAGACACGAAATAGGCCTCATAACAATACATAACAAACCTCCTGTGTCTACTGAGCATTAATAACATCTCATAATCGAAGGAGAACTAATTAAAACAGATGTCCTTAACATGAACCTATTGTATTATTGAATTATCAAGGACACTTTCGTGTTTTTGTGTTTAGAAATGTTAAAATAGTTATATATAAATTAAAGCTGCAAGCAGCGATGAACGGGACCTCGCACGTGCAATTTGACTTGACTGATGATGATGATGGTGATGGTGATGATGATGATGATGGTGGTAGCGATGATGATGATGATGGTGATGATGATGATGATGATGAGAATGAGGATGATGATGATGATGATGATGATGATGATGATGATGATGATGATGATGATGATCACATATCGGCCAATCAGCTACTAGTATCACTTCCGCCGTAGGCTCTGCGTTGGTGTAACGCGGGACCATAAATCAGCCTGGAAGTTACACGTGTCATTTGTTGATGTTTTTTCCAGGATTCTGATTGGCTGGCATGATGCTCTCAGCGTGAAACAACTCTTTTTTTTCTCACAATCGAAGGGAAAAACATGAAAATTGGTTTGCAGGAAATTAACCCACTAATGTTGTGTAATTAACAATGATACAGTGGTGTTTCTGCCTTAAGAAATGTTGCAGATATCATTGTGAAAATCGCCGTTAACGTCAAAACGGACAGTTCAACAGTGTGTGTGTGTGTGTGTGTGTGTGTGTGTGTGTGTGTGTGTGTGTGTGTTTTTTCGCTCGCACCGGAGCCACTCATCGTCTGCGCTCCGGGACCTCCCACTTTAGAAATTAAGCACTGGGCCTGGCATATATTTTAATAACGGGGCCATGCAAGAGAATTGGTGGTTTTATTACTCAAAGGAAGTAAAACAAGAACATGGTTCATACATTTCCGTCAATAAGATCCATTAAATGAGGGTAAAATAACCAAAATATATTTCTTGCTATGAATATGATAAAATCTGCTTTTCATGGCGAAACTATCTTAAAATACTGCAATTTAGACCGAGAATCAAAGAAATGGCAGCAATTTTATTTTTCCTTAAATGTAACAGTTATACATTTCAAGGGCTAGAAAAATGTAACAGTTATACATTTCAAGGGCTAATATTGTAACCCCTCTACGTTTTTGCATTTGGACCAACGTAGCCAGGGTATTCTGACGAGATCTGAAAAACCTTGCAACCAGAGCAAGCAAGAGATTATGTACATTTATTGAGTGAATATTATGAAAGTGAAATATGTATTGCTAGAAATGTAATCAAAACGCATTTCTATGCAGAAACTAACTCAAAATATTGATTTTTTCCACAGCGTGTCCAGCAACCAAAAATGTAACCATTTCACGTTATTAAAACGTTCCAGTTTTACATTATTCTGACGAGATCTGAAAAAACCTTGCAACCACGAGCAAGCAAGAGATTATATACATTTACTGAGTGAATATTATGAAAGTGAAATATGTATTGCTAGAAATGTAATCAAAACGCATTTCTATGCAGAAACTAACTCAAAATATTGATTTTCTTCACAGCGTGTACAGCAACCAAAAATGTAACCATTTCACGTTATTAAAACGTTCCAGTTTTACATTATTCTGACGAGATCTGAAAAAACCTTGCAACCACGAGCAAGCAAGAGATTATATACATTTACTGAGTGAATATTATGAAAGTGAAATATGTATTGCTAGAAATGTAATCAAAACGCATTTCTATGCAGAAACTAACTCAAAATATTGATTTTCTTCACAGCGTATACAGCAACCAAAAATGTAACCATTTCACGTTTTTAAAACGTTCCAGATTTACATTATTCCGACGAGATCTGAAAAAACCTTGCAACCACGAGCAAGCAAGAGATTATATAATTTACTGAGTGAATATTATGAAAGTGAAATATGTATTGCTAGAAATGTAATCAAAACGCATTTCTATGCAGAAACTAACTCAAAATATTGATTTTCTTCACAGCGTGTACAGCAACCAAAAATGTAACCATTTCACGTTTTTAAAACGTTCCAGATTTACATTATTCTGACGAGATCTGAAAAAACCTTGCAACCACGAGCAAGCAAGAGATTATATACATTTACTGAGTGAATATTATGAAAGTGAAATATGTATTGCTAGAAATGTAATCAAAACGCATTTCTATGCAGAAACTAACTCAAAATATTGATTTTCTTCACAGCGTGTACAGCAACCAAAAATGTAACCATTTCACGTTTTTAAAACGTTCCAGATTTACATTATTCCGACGAGATCTGAAAAAACCTTGCAACCACGAGCAAGCAAGAGATTATATACATTTACTGAGTGAATATTATGAAAGTGAAATATGTATTGCTAGAAATGTAATCAAAACGCATTTCTATGCAGAAACTAACTCAAAATATTGATTTTCTTCACAGCGTGTACAGCAACCAAAAATGTAACCATTTCACGTTATTAAAACGTTCCAGTTTTACATTATTCTGACGAGATCTGAAAAAACCTTGCAACCACGAGCAAGCAAGAGATTATATACATTTACTGAGTGAATATTATGAAAGTGAAATATGTATTGCTAGAAATGTAATCAAAACGCATTTCTATGCAGAAACTAACTCAAAATATTGATTTTCTTCACAGCGTATACAGCAACCAAAAATGTAACCATTTCACGTTTTTAAAACGTTCCAGATTTACATTATTCCGACGAGATCTGAAAAAACCTTGCAACCACGAGCAAGCAAGAGATTATATAATTTACTGAGTGAATATTATGAAAGTGAAATATGTATTGCTAGAAATGTAATCAAAACGCATTTCTATGCAGAAACTAACTCAAAATATTGATTTTCTTCACAGCGTGTACAGCAACCAAAAATGTAACCATTTCACGTTTTTAAAACGTTCCAGATTTACATTATTCTGACGAGATCTGAAAAAACCTTGCAACCACGAGCAAGCAAGAGATTATATACATTTACTGAGTGAATATTATGAAAGTGAAATATGTATTGCTAGAAATGTAATCAAAACGCATTTCTATGCAGAAACTAACTCAAAATATTGATTTTCTTCACAGCGTGTACAGCAACCAAAAATGTAACCATTTCACGTTTTTAAAACGTTCCAGATTTACATTATTCTGACGAGATCTGAAAAAACCTTGCAACCACGAGCAAGCAAGAGATTATATACATTTACTGAGTGAATATTATGAAAGTGAAATATGTATTGCTAGAAATGTAATCAAAACGCATTTCTATGCAGAAACTAACTCAAAATATTGATTTTCTTCACTCAAAAATGAAAAATGTCCACCGTGTTTGTTGGTATCACGGCCAGAATCTTAAAAGTCACGTGACTTGGGCGCAAAACGAATCGGCAGAAAAATGTAACAGTTATACGTTTTAAGGGCTAAAAAAACGTAACAGTTATACATTTCAAGGGCTAATATTGTAGCCCCTCTACGTTTTTGCACTTTGGACCAACGTAGGCAGGGTACGTTTTTGTGTGAGACTGGGTTGTAACACCATAGCGGTGGTGAAGAGGGCCCAGGAACAACTCCACTTCCTGTGAGTGCTCGGGAGAAAGCACCTGGAGAAGAAGCTGCTTGTGGATACATGTGGTGACAACATCCAGTGTACCAGCATTGACTTTCCTATTAAGTAATTTTGCTTGACGTACGTCACTAAAAAGCCTTTAATCCTCTGGTTTGGTTGTATCAGTTCACATCTTCAGCATGTGAGCTTTTTCCCCCCAAGTGGAGCACTTGCGGAGCTGTGGGTGTTTTTAACATATCTTGAGAGCACCACCACCTATTTTGATACTAATTTTAGTCCTCTGTGGAATCTTTACTTTTAAGAAGAAAAGATTGTATGTTTGTTCAAGATGAGTCTCGGGAGTCCTGATTTTGTGCAATCCTGCCTGTAACAGAAACTAGCTGAAACAACACAAAGGATTTTGTGTTGGCACAAAGATTTCGAATCGCACGAGTCAAGTGAAGTTTTTCCCTGGGATATGATTTATGATGGCAAAACATCAGAGGTAAAACTGAACTCAGAGCTGGGTTGTAAAAAGTGACTTTTTTTTCCCTTTCACTGTTGGCTCTGACTTTTTGACAGAGTGGTCATCCTTGCACTGCTTGAATCTGACATTTAGGGGGTTTTTTGGACCATAATTTTGGTGGCCAGACAGAACATCCATTCACCAATTTGAGATATGCCCTTTAATTACATTTTTCAAGAAGAAAGGTGACCGAAACATTATTGTTGAAAGTAAATAGCACCTCAGAGCTTCATATGTGGAATTTCCTTCAGTCGTCACTCTTAGCATCGAGTTACTCACCTGTCCTCACGCCAGTCTGCACACCACCGCCAACTCCTCTGGAAGATTGTTAGCCCATGCTCATGAGGAGAATCCTCCATGGTCGCTGGAACTCTGTCACTTACTATCTTTGGACTATAGAAATATACTCTGGAGACTCAGCTGTCATCTTTACTCTTCTGCAGCCCTCCCTGATCCATTCCCCAGTCGAATCGTCATTTCAGTTTTGCAGAGCCAGAGTCAACACGTCATTGTAAAATTTGTAAATGGTTGATGGGTACTGCCATCAGTCACAATTCATCCACAGCAACAGTGAAGGAATTTTCTGGAGTCAAAGTCACCCTATGTCTATCACAAGATGGTAATAAGTGGAAAAAGTTCCACAGTTTTCACAAATTACCATATAGTAATATATGTAAGGATGGTTAATTATTCCATGTACCAACCTGCTCATTCTGAAGGAGGAAAATACTGCAGTTAAGATGATGAATTATCATTTATAGAAATTAGACATGACTTCTCAAATTAATTTGATGATGCTCACTTTATTTTTTCATACCATTCTGACTGCCCGTAATACTGCCAGTAATACTATCTATCTTCAGTAAATATATATTACCTACAGAGGGGGACCCTCTCATTACTTTAACTCTAAAAGTGTCACGGCTCAAAAGACAGAGAACCCAAAAGCACAGTAATCAGAGTATCAGAGTCCAAAAAGGCTTTAATCAGGTCAAACGTAGGCAAGAGTCAAAAACCGGGCAGACAGGCAGATCAGGCAGACAAATCCAAAGGGGGCAGCCAAAAATCCAAAAACCGGGAATCAGGCAAAGTAGCAGGCAGGCAGAAACAGACAGACTCAGGAAGGCTAGAAAGCTAGGCATGAACATTAGACAATCTGGCAGCAGGCATGTGGAAGTGGGCTGGTATATAAAGGGGAACTGATGACAATGGAAACCAGGTGTGGAGATGGGCGGGGAAGCACAGGTTAGGGGGAATGAGTAGATTGTCTGGCTGATGAGGGTGGCAGGATCTGAAATGACAGGAGAGTGAGTGATCATGTAAAAACGTATCCCAAACTGAGAAACCATGACAAAAAGAGCTGTTCCCATAGCAACCACCGCAAGTTACCTAAACTTTCACTTTACTAATCCCATGTGAAAAAAAGGATTCAGCGGCACTTTCACAGATGCATACGCAGGTCTGAATTTTGAGGAGAAAAGAGGCAATCGCCACTTTTATGTGACGCAACAGTGTGAGTGTGCATGGTTGTCTGTCATGCATAGCCACTTGATAGACTAGAAAGCAGTGTACCACGAGCTTCTCCAGGTGAAATACGCTCCAACAGACCTCTCATGACACTGAATATTATTGAAGGAGGTATACAGAAAGGACGGACAGCTTTCTCATGGCCCAGGAAAAAGAAAAAAAATCATAATAAAATGCAACAATCCAGATATCAACCAGTTCAGACAGATTCTTGGAAAAGGTCTTGATAGGTATACACACTTCTTCATGACAAAAATCAAAGTAATGAATGTTGACCTTTCCATCTTCCATTTGTCAAGAGAACTTTCTCGCCGCTGCTCTGTTCACCTGTGAACTTTACAGCATGTCACGACTCATTTTCAAGGTTCATACTTGCGGTAAAGAATAATTTCACTGTAAGTCACAATATATACTGACGTTGTGTCAGTAGTTTGACTTTAAAGCAAAAAAAGTGATATTGATCAATGCCGTTTAAACTACATAGCAATATGGACCTTAACAGGGTGGATGTCATACCTCTTGGTAAAAGAAAGCTTTGATAGGCTTCCCGTACATGTGAAACCATTAGGTACCTAATTTTCCAACTAGCAGGTCGTCCAAGTACGAGAATAAGTTAATTTAAGTTGAAAGGCACAATTAGATGCCACTTATCCTTTCTATAGCCTGTTTATAATGGGACAGAATACAGTGAGAGAGAAAAAGCCTCTTTAAAACTACTTACTGATTACTGATTAAAAACCTTCAGGGAACTGCTCAAAGCACTCTGCTTTTGAAACACTCCAGATGGGGATCTGAAGTTTTGTTGAGGATGGATCAAGCCATAGTAAAGCCGGATCATGTGGCTTCTACACCCAGTGGGGCAACCCGGGTTGGAGCAACAGGAACCTTGGTGGCTGAGAGACATCAGAAGTGTTTCTGGTTCCTTATTTAGATCTATGAATGAGGTGGAGTAATTGGAACAAACCATACAGGAAAGTGAAACAAGTATAAACACTGCTTGAGATTGCCTGCCTGATCTAACTCCTGAAGGTCACCTCTTTTGTGCAGGTGCTTCAGTCTAACACCCATTTTCTTTAAGCATTTCCTCAAATGCAACGGTGTCCACCACACTCCACTAGACTTGTACTTCTTGAGACCGGTCTTGGTCTCAAGAGCACTTTTTTGTGGTCTTGGTCTTGTCACGGCCTCAACAGTCTTAGGTCTTGGTCTTATCTCGGTCTCAGGTCTCTCGCTCTCACCATGTCTTGGACTCGGATAATTGAGATGCCATTGCTCACACCAAGTTGACACAATCTAGTGATTACCTGTTCTTCCTCTTGTTAATGTACAGTTTTGTAAACTATTTGTATTTTGTATTTGATTTAATGCATGTTTTGGTGCATCTGCAAGTGTGTCTGTATTTAATTACAGTATAGTGTTTATAATGGCCTTGTTTGAATAAATATATAGCATCATTGGACTTTGAATAGTATTTGCATATCGTTGTGATTGATTAAGCATTAGATGTATGCTGTTTCAGTGATGCTGATATACAGTGTAATTGGCTACTAAAATGGTAAATAATGCAAGTTCAAGTCGCTAATTGTGTGTATCTTTAATATTTAAAATATACGTTTCATCTAAAAATTAAGTACAATTTAAATCACTAACATTTACTATTCATTAGATTTTTCTGAGGTGAAGGGGGGTGTTGGAGGCTGGTTATTTTGCTAGATGAGTTTGGGACTAGTTAGTAGTCTTATCAATCCTTAAAAGCACTCGAGGCAATCCTCCAATAGTGTAGAAATAGGGGTAGAGCAGTCGCCACACATATTTTATCTCAGCTGATTGATAAAAAAATGTATAGTAACTTCACACATAAGACATCCACTGTCTCTGTTTTATTGTGCCTGCAGTTCAATACAACATCTATGTAAACTAAGCAGCTGAACCAGAGTGGTGCTGATGTTCTACAACTCACGCAAGATGACAAAATAACTAGTTTTTTTGTCTCTGTCTCAGTCTCGGTCTTGAGCTGAACTAGTCTTGGTCTTGACACTCTCTGGTCTTGGTCTCGGTTTAGGCGGCCTTGACTACAAGTCTACACTCCACCTTTCCCCTCATTTTCTTACCCTTTCGATTATCTTTTCTTCTTACATCCAGAGAGCCTCTTTTCTGTTTCTGCGTGTGTGTCAGCCTATAAGTTTGAGACAGAAAACGTGACAGAGGATCATGTGCCACCACATTCATCAGACTGTTGCAGAATTATTCTCTTTGCCAAAGTGATCCCTGAGGCAGATTGCACTAAACAAAAGGCAGTAAGGAGAAAGAGGACTTGGAGCATGACAGTGACCAATGAGCACAGCTGTACCCTCCGGCTGAACCCTTGGACCATTTAATCTGTGCTCCTCACTTTCTTATCACTCCACAGGATGGGCTCAGCACGCTTTTGGATTAAGTAACTGCATCAAGAAGTCTATGTTTTACACCAACTTTCAAATAGTTGGATTTTATATAGAGATGATTGTTGGGGATTAAAGTGGATACTGGATATCTAAAGAGAAAGGATTTCTGCAGAGACAATTGACAGCTGGGATGTGAAAACACCACTTGCTTCGATGGCAAAATAAGCAGAATAAAAGTTACAAGAATAGAGACCATTACTATAAATAATTCCAGCTTCTCTGACCTCTAATTACAAAAGCATGCCAGTCGTTTTTGATGAAAATGCTTTTTGCTGGCATTGGTGGAAAGCCTCACAATTCTCAACAATTAATGTGCTGAAGAAAATCAATGGCTCTTGGATGCAATTTCTCATCACTATTACATTACGACATCACCACCAGCTCCATGCACAATGTCCTCCGGCTAAACAACGCAACTCATACAATATTTACACTGTTGTTTACTACAATGTTTTGGAGGAGAGCTCCATTTTCAAAGCTGCGGCAGAACTAAGCATAAACCTTTCCAAATAAGCCTAAAGGATTTAAACATTGATAACAAAATGTTCAATATTACAAACTATAATTTGGGCTTACATCAAAAGAAAAATATGTCTCATATAATGAAGCCAAAAATAATAATAATACATTTTTCAGACTTCTGAACCACCAGTAACATCCAACATGCTTTTAAAATACTGTACATGGTTTGGTGTTGAGTTCATTGTAGGTTAAGGCTGCAGAATCAATCAGGGCTGTGGATTATAGAGATCAGCTTGAAATGCACTAATACACAACTCTTATTGTATGCTGTTGCAACACTCTGTACAAAAGTGATAGGGAATAGAATGTTTGTCATCCAAAAGAAAAGAACAACAGTTTAGTGGATATGTGGCTCAATCAGGCCATTTGATTTGACTCCTTTATTTGTCCAGTTATACATTTACATGGAGGGATTTGATTTATGGACCCTACTAAAAGGTGTTTAACTGGAGACTGGGGGAAGTGGAGCTCCACTGTGATCCAGAAACACATGAATTCCACTTTATAGATCAACCCGCCCTGACATGTTAGGTTAACCATAACCAAGGAGGAGGGAGAAACTTAGCTTTCACCACAGTATTTCGCTTTAGCAGAATTCAAACACAACCTAGACACAGACACACAAAATACAGCAGGATGCAAACAGGTTTAATACTTTTATTGTACTGTTCTCTTTTCAAAGGGCAACGTTGGCTGCAGATACAAGAACCTCACCCTCCAACTGATCAGCTGCTACTGTTAAAAATAAATAAAAAAAATAAAAAATAAAGATGTCGATAGTTAGAGTGTTGATGTAGCTGCTCCACCCTCTGCCGTCCAATCACCTGAACCCCTGCTCCACAGCTCCCCTGGAGAAGAGCCCGAACCACACCCCACTACAGCCACTCTGCCATGACTGGTGGCAACAGTACCACTGCTTGTTAGCACCAGGCTTCTCCAGTTAACCTGTTACACTACGCACCAAAACAAGTGCGACATCTTTGGTTTAGTTGGTGAAAGCAAATTAGAACAATGGTGAATGGAGCAATTGTCAGATTTACAGCGATATACATTTCCTAAATCCTGTATGCCTTAGGCTCCTTCCAGCACTTCGAGGTCAAAGACCACACGGAGCACGTAGACCACGTAAATTAGATGTGTCCATGCATTTTAAAAATACAATTTCAGTCAGACTAATGAATTAAATCAGTACAATAACTGATGTAACTGCTGAAAAGGCTAATTTCTGCCCTGATACAATATGTGTTGGCTTTCACCTTTCAAGCACAAGCCTCATCAGTATTTTCATGACGCGAGAGCCATAACAGTTATTAGATGAACTGGCAGCCATGAGAGCAAAGATGGTCATTTTGTGATAGAAACATGAACTAAACCATGTTTGAGGTTAAAGCGTCTGCTTTTGAGAGATATGAGGTTTCCATGAACAGTTGTAAAATGAGTATTAAGGTCTGAGCGGTTTGGAGAAACAATTTAGATCCTAACAAACTCTACACTTCCTCTTGTACTGTGAAGAAGTTTCTCATCTTTCAGCTCACATTTTTTTCCCTCCTTGTTTTGTTTGCCCTTACTGGTATCAGTTGCTATCTTTTCAGCCACAGAAGGCAGTCGTTTTAAATTAATATCTCCGAATCAAGCTGTTCAAATTCCCAAGTTGTGTTAGCGATGCACACCAGGGAAGATCCTTTTGTTTGTCAGTGTTGTGATGGACTAGCCGTGGTAATATTTCACACTGAGAGCAGAGGCTCTGGAGACATGCGGGACCGCTCGCTTAATGAAAAAGCAACAAAGTTCACATTGGGAGGTAGGGCTGGTGGTGGTGGATTAAATAGCAGAACTTTCATCCTGCATTCCCATGTGTGGCCATTTTATTTCCCTCTCACATTCAATTTTGCCTTGAGGGCTCGGTTTGAGTCCCTTGTGAGTGTTTTGCTTCAGAGCTGAAAGTGTGCATTTAAATTTGACTTGCTCAGTGACAACGGATGTCGCTCCGGAGAGACACCAGTGCTGCTCGGCTAACACGTTTATTCAGTCAACTTAAAAGTTATTTTCTTTCTTGAGCTCAGTCTTACTGGAAAACAACTTTTTTTTTTTTTTAACTTAGTAACATTAGTTCGCAGTTAAAATTGTGAGTTGGCAGCAGTGTTGGGACTAACGCATTATTTAGTAACGCGTTACAGTAACGCGGTTAGTTTTGCGGTAACTAATACTCGCATTACTTTTTAAATTCAGTAACGCAATAACTGTTACCAAACAGTTACTCCGTTATTTCTGGCTACAGTGAAGCTTTTTTTCCCCACACGCGGAGACCAGAGGAAACGTAGTGTGTGTGCATTCAAAAACATGATGGTCATGGCGAGCCAAGAGAAGGCGAGTTTCGCAACGTGGAGATATTGTCATTACAGTAATCCCTGGTTTTTTGCAGGGGTTACGTTCCAAAAAGAACCTGTGATAAGTGAAATTCTTTTTACAATTATTATAGAATGCTTCAAATTGCGGAGATCAGCCCCGCCTCGCACGTATTTCACTGCTCTTCTGAGCCGCTGCATCCTGACTCTCTGTAGAGTCTTTTTCTTCTAAAGCCCGTGTAGGTGTGTTTTTTCAAGAGAAGAAAATAGTTATGGGTCGTTGTTGTCACTCTTTTTTCTTTTGGGCAAAAAGATTCTTATAAACCGACATGCCACCAATGGTTATATTTGAGACTGTAATGAACGATTCATCAAAGGGTCCCATTCTTGAGCTGCTTGCTGAAGCTCATTGGCCGTTCTCAGCACTGTTGCTAAGCGACCAACGTTATTGACACAGGAAGTGAAGAAGCGGGGAGACTGTTTAGAATGCAGAAAAAGATGCACAATGCAAATCCATACAGTACCTGCTGAAATGAAGGCTAGAGGGGCATTAAATGGGAGCATTTAAAAAAATGTTTTTATTTAAAGTAACTAAAAAGTTACTTTTCATAGTAACTTACTTTTTGGTCTAAGTAACTGAGTTACTAACTGAGTTACTTTTTAATGAAGTAACTAGTAACAGTAATACTATTTTTCAGTAACTAGCACAACACTGGTTGGCAGTAGATCCCCAAGGCTGCCATTTGTGTACTGCAGCAATTATCAAATGACAGGAATCAAAACACAAACATTCAAATCTGTAACCTCTTATCGTGTCTATTTTTGCGACCCTAATCACGTATCCTGTAAACTTATCAATTCTAACCCTGAGCATAAACTAATGAGAGTAAAGAAGTGAGTCAACATCATCCTTTAGTGAGATGGAAGCTGCTTATTTGCAGGAAAAAGGGTAAGAAAAATATTGCAACTAAAGTATCTTACATACAAAAAAGTGCTTCTTGTAAAAAAAAAAAAAAAAAAAAAAAATTTGGTGCATAAAAAAAAAGAGATCAGGCACCACATCGGATCTTCTCCTTTCAGCTTGTGTTGCACAATTTATATTGCTCATAGACATGTGGAAGTCAAGTTCATCAGCATTCACTGTTTTTGCTCTGGGATAGACTTTTTTTTTTAAATCTGTGTGACCATCTCTTAACTGTGCTAAATAGTTTACCTGAGGGTGTTGTGCCCTTAAACAGGGGAAAATAGTGGGGGAAGGTGTATTAAATAACAAACACAGCTCTCGCCTTCACTCGTTTGTATTAAGTATAATTATACAAAGTATAACAAAAATCACAGATATTCTCTGTATGAACACACTCAGTCTCAGGACTACAGTTTCAACAACTAAATTATATTTTTAACCAATGTACCACATGGATTGTAACTTAAATGAAATACATTTATCTTTTTTAACTCATGTTTTAATTGACACATTAACTAACTTATTAAAGTAATGAAATAACGTTTTTAAGCAACATACAGACAATCTCTCAGATGAAATACTGTTTCTACGCACTTTACAGACATGAAAATGGTGCAACAGTCAGACGCCATGTGGTGAGACAATAGTAGCATTTAGCTTAGCCTCCCACGATGACGGAGTTAGCCTGTTACTTAAACAATATAAAAGTACTCAATTCACCTTGTTTCACTTACAATAAACAACAATGACAGAATAACAATCATCAACAACATGTGTCGCTAAGTTTATAGTGCTTTGTGTACGATAATTACCTTAAACAGGGGAAAATAGTGAGGGAAGGTGTATAAACAGGGGTGCACACAAGCCGGGACTCGAGGGCTAGTCTACTGCACGTTTTAGATGTTTCTCTGCCTCAACACAACCCTGATAGACAAGGCTGTGTCACCAACAGAGTTGTGTAAACCTTGATGACATGTTGATGACGACCAGTGATTAGAATCAGGTGTGTTGAAGACAGGGAAACATCTAAAACATGCAGTAGACTAGCCCTCGAGTACCGGCTTGTGTGCACCCCTGTGTATAAAGACAAACACAGTTCGCATTCACTCGTTTGTATTGAGTGAGGAAGAGGAGCGCTATTCCCCCTACTGGAGCCCTGAGGTATCACCACTGGATTGACGCACAATTACCCCAAACACTTACACTTTAAATGTATATTCCTCACAGTAATAACCGGAGCAACTTAGCAGAAATAACAAATAACTTATATTTTATGATACTCTGAAAAGGAATGAAATTATGTTTTCTAAGAAAATGAAATGATTTGTTTTAATACCACATACTCTCATCTGCCACAAGGGCAGTGATTGAAACAGGGAGGGACCAGGGTGGATTGGATCTTGGCTGGTGATGTACAAGCTGTCTGGTGAACTATACACTTGTGCAGTAGATCAATACTGAATGTAGTAAGTACAGTCTTGTTGATCAGCTTGTCTTGTATGCCATGAAGTCTGAGATCCTTTCCAAATAGTCCTTGCAAAGATATGGGACTAGAGACAGTTTCTCCACTTCAAACTGGACGACAGACTCATCCTCAGTGACTCTTTGAGGGACAATGGTGTTGAATGCATAGCTGAAATCCACAGGCACTGCCTGGGTAGCTGCTCCAAGTGGGACAAAGCAGTGTGGAGTAGCCTACCATGGCCATTGGGGTTTTCAGTCAAATGTGTCAAAACTGTTTTTGAGGTTTGAAAAAATATGACTCCAGACCCGCTTTTCAAAGCACTTCATGATGACAAGAGGGAACGCTACTGGAAGGTAGTCATTCAGCCTGCGGATGGTGGATTTCTCTTGAAGTGGGACAATGGTCGAGGACTTTAGGCAGGGTAGGACAGTGGACTGAGACAGAGACTTGTTGGGGATTCTTGTGAAGACCCCTACTGGTCTCCACAAACATCTGCACCTCAGGATCATCCCACAGCCTCACCATGAGGATGTGACTCCTGTGAGCCGGTAGATGGTGCAAAGTGGACAAAGGCAAGGCAAAGCAAGGCAAGGCAAGTTCATTTGTATAGTACAATTCATCAACAAGACCTGCATTTTAACAACCACATTAAGATAGCAGTGAAGTCAGCCTTTTATCACCTAAATAACATATCAAGGATTAAATGACTGATGTCTCACCAGGATTTAGAAAAACGTGTCCATGCTTTTATCTTCGGTTGACCGGACTACTGTAATGCTGTTCTCACGGTTCTCCCTGAAAAACCCATCAAACAGCTGCAGTTAGACCAGAATGCTGCTGCCCAAGTCTTCCCTAAGACCCATTTTCAGATTCTGGCAGGCAATCACTTTTTGGCACGACACCAGCACGGCGTGTCCTGCACCGCGGCTGCAGCACCAGCAGCACCAGAGTGTCCCAAGCGCATGGTGCAGCTGGAAGTGGCCCCGTCCTGACTGACGCTGTGCTTCAAACACAGAGGGACACGATCAGCGCTATTATATTACAAGTCTAATATGTGATGACATTAAAAGTATGACATGAATCTGGCTTCATTTCACCACCTCACCGTCTGCGTCGCTAGTTCCCCATATCTTCAAAATGTTTGTGCGTAGGTTCAAAGTTTGCATAAAGATACGCACATTTTCCCGTTTTTTTTTAAAAATCCCAACCTTTGCGTAGAAGGTGCCGTGCGCATCTTTCAAGCCCTGTTTTGTGCACACGCAAGCTTTATAAATGAGGCCCCTGGACTGTAAAAGCCAATAAGAGGTGAAGGAGATTATTTGGATGTATGTGTTCTTAAGAATTTCAGACCATATTTTCTGTGAATATGTCAGGAAATACATTCTCTGATTTACTACGTTTATAGGCACCTTGCTCCATGTTTGAGTCAGTCATATTAGACTGTTTAATTTGCAAGGAGTCATAGAAAACTAATATTTGAATGTCTTTGGATCTGAGAAATGTGGCATATCAGGATCACACGCAGTGAAAAGCCATTCACTCATAAAGATGAGCTATTTCTAGTTAGTCATCTATCCCCATGTTTTTCCACCATAAGACAAGAACAAAGTTATGATTTAACCTAGTATCATCAAAACAGGATCAATATCTGAGACAAACATTTTGAATGTAACCATCCCTTCCGTCGTGAAATAACTGCAGGCGACTCCTTCTGTTCTTTGCTGTTAGAGAAATGCAACTTCATTGGAACAATCTGAACATGTAGCAGTGACTCAGAGTAAATCTCCAGAGATGCTGGAAGAATAATTACCACTATTCTATTCTGGGGTGAACAGCAAAGCAGTCATTCACGAATTCTCAGGTGGCTCAGCCGTGCATAGAGCCAACATGCTCAAGCTTTTAAAGCAATAAGGCAGAAATTGATTTGCATAATTTTATGATGCGCTAACTCCAAGTATCCAGAAACAGAATTCATTGGGGAATTAAATCTTAAAATCTTGATTTTTCTTTATCTCCGTTTTTTGTTTTTTAAGCTTTTAGGAAATTATAACATTTTAAAAAGAGCAACACATTTTAAAAATGTATTCAGATATGTGAACATGTGCTGAATAGAGTGCTAGCTACCATTTTAAAGACCACCCTTCCATAAGTTTCCATATAGATTGATGAGATTGATTTTATGTGTCAGCACTGCTTCGCAGGCTCGTTTCCATGAATAGAACATTTTCATCACATTGATTAGGCAGATGGATATTGCTTCGAAAGCCCCCCCCCCCCCAATTCCGTGATCATTTCAGCAGTTGGCCTGTATGGCATGGCAACATTGGAAAAGTACATGCAGCAGCCAGAGACTCACATCCTCCTTTGGGAGGGGAAGTACACATTAGTCGAGAAAGATTTGATCTCTTCTGTCAATGACAGCTCTGTGAACAAGCTTATTGCATCACTGAACACCATAAGGGGCATTAGCCTCATTCACATTCCTGTTTATTGATAGCTTTCAAGTTTCATTTGTAGGCCAAAAATAGCTGAACGAATAGTGAATAGCAAATTGGAAGCTGATATTTTACCCCATTCCATCTTAAAGTCTGAGTTAAAACACTTGGCTGTGGCCTACAAAGAGGACTGAAAAGACTGAGCAGGACAGCTGCATTTCATTTAGCCTTTAAGCTAACCTTACATGACCATCACCAGCATGATTCAGCCAACAGCTCTTCCTGTCACTTAAAAAAGACATTCTGAAATGAGGAACTTCCTCAGGATGGGTCTCCTGTTGGGCTTGCTGTTGTACTTTAGTCCCCTGAATTATTTCCAGGTCAGAAGCTGCATTCTCAACGCTAAAGCCTTTTCTGAACATGAAAAATCCAAGAAGAGTTCCACACAGCAAGAGAGGTCATGTTCAAAAATTCAGATGTATTGTACACCAACACTGACACGCCATCTCAGCAATCAGAGCAGGTTCGTGTCTGAGCAAAAGGCTTGTATCATTTTACAAATGCATCCTGGCTAGACACTTTGGCTGTTAAGTTTTCATCCAGTAAGAGAGTGTTTTACATTGGATTTTACCAATATTTATCACAAGCTTACTCCTTTGATCTTAGCTTATTTTAATATATGATGCTGATGTTACCAGACACTGTCATGGGTTTATCAGACTGATCACTCACTGTCATATCTTTGCAGATCCTGCCAAGCCTTCCTGCTCTGCACTTCACTTCCCACTCACCTGTTACTCTAGTTCTGAGTCATTACAAAGTCATTGGGATGGAAGCTTTCCTTGTTTCAGAGGTGATTTTGGTACATATCTGGAAATGCCACTCAAAATTAAGACTGCCGGAGCTCCAGCAATCCTCCATTCAGAGCTTATCCAAAGTTATCCAAAGACACATTTAGCCACACATACAAATACATGCTCACACACACACACACACACACACACACACACACACACACACACACACACACACACACACACACACACACACACACACACACACACATGATCATACATACACAAACACACACATAGACATACACACTGGCTTGTTCACCTGCATGCTTGCTCTTTATTTTTGTGGTTAGTTAATCGCGGCGTTTTGGTCGGCTCCGTGTCGGTTTTGTGTTTTGTTTGTGTTTTTTTTTACAGATTTCCAGTGCTTGGCGTGTGCCTCCGTGTGTTCTTGCTTCCTGGATTGGCAGTGGATGTCACCCCCCCCCCAAAAAAAAAAATAAATAAATAAATCACTGGGTTTGTATGTGTATATATATATATATGTATGTGTATGCGTATATATATGTATTTATATTACAGTAAATATAGTAATAATGCACATATATATGCCTTTGGCATATAAAATTTGCCTGCAGCCATCCATTTGTAGCTTAGCCTACTAGGTATACCAGCTAGGTAGTTCAACCAATAAATCTGATGATCCAACTGCGACACGCATCAAAGTGGACTTGCTCTCCTGGAACAGGCAACCAAAGCAGTGACAAACAAAGCCGCAGGCCAGCCAGTTGTCGGCAGTCACACTCACTAGAAAGCTACTGGTTTGGTTGTTTTGGTCATTGGTTCGGCTCACTGTTAAACCCTTGGAGGCAAAACCGGAGCTGCCTGTGGCAGTCTGTTAGTGCAGGTCACATCCCAAGTCATATCTTTAAACTGAAAGTCGTTTGCGCTCTTTTAATTTACTGCTCTCATGTCAAATGCATTAAAAATGCTAAGCATTTAAGTTAAGGGATGATAATTAGCCATTAATTTCATAGACTGCAGTGCCCATAATTATGCATCAGTCTGGGGTGTTATATAATTTAACCTCGCTCTTGGAGTCTTGCAGAAAGACAGTACTATACCTTTTGTCAAATCTAAAGTTTTATATATCTGGATGATGATGACAACAATGATTTTACATGATATTAGAGAGAGAGAAAAAAAACATCTTAATTTGACCAAACTTTTCATAAAAAACATACATAATGCAGCTGATGTGAAACTAACTCCTCCAATGTTATTTGTTCAGCTAGACTGCAATTGGCCTACGTGATCTGTGTGTGCTCCACAGTTCCTGACTTGGTCTTTCACCCAGAAATACTGGAAAAACAAAACGCATACAGAGAGGGAGACGGAAAAGAAAAAAAAAGTGTATGAAAAGTACGAAGCTTTTTTGTTGCGTGGTGCAGTAGTCAACCAGAAGGGCCAATTTATGAAAATTGACAAGCTGAAACTGGGCACTATTGCAACCTATCATGGTGGAGTCTGTTATACTTCTCTTAGTCAATTCCCTTCATGTGCATGTGTATTGGGGAAAAATAAAAAGGAACTACAATTGAAATGCATAGTCCAAACGACTTAGGCTTAGTTTGTATTCAATAACTGCCAGTATGGTGTTATCTGTCTTTGGTGTATAATTTGTTCTTCTGTGGATTTATTTCACAATTGTTGATACCTGTTGAGGATGACACCACCCCCACCTAATGTATATTAATGGTTAATACCAAATTTGGAAAAAACCTTAAACCACATATACATTTTGATCTTGCAGCAAAGGTTTTGTTGTTTGTTTTTTTTGTTTTTTTTGGTGTGCAAAACCTCAGAATTGACCGTGAGTGTCCTTTCTTTATCTGGTGAATCCAGTGTAGATAATTGAATAAGCTTTACACGCGCCTCTTTCTGCAAGTTGTGAATTCCCCACATGTGCAAACACCTGTCATTCGCATGTCACATCCCTGCTCAAGATGCAGGGGCTGACCTTCTCGCCAGGAGGCGGAAGCACAGTGACGGTAAGGAGACTCGTGTAGCATTAGCACATCCCAGGTTGTGCCTTCAGTGATATTGTGAAACACTCTGGTATTTCACACTGAATCCCAGAGAAATGTCTGTTAGACCTACAGAATGATAAATATCTAGGTGCTGTTTGCAGGTTACAGTATATGAGGCATATTTCATGCCAATAACTTTGTTTCCTAATTTCACTCTCGCTGCAGGTGCAAGAGCCTTATGTTATTTAGATTGGAGAAAAAAGTAATGTAAACCACAAATATTTAAAGTCCAAAATGTAATTAGTAATAAGGCCACATAAAAAAATTATTTTGATCAATACTTGAATGAATAAAGCGCCTAATTATCATAAAACCTGTAAACATATACTACAGTTAAGGTAGTATATCACGTTCTATTGATGTGACTGTGACAGAAATATGAAACAAGAAGTAGATCTACGCAGAAAGTAGAAACTATGATAACTAAATGATGCACAACATTAGAAAGTCAAACAAATGAGCATTGCGAGGAAACTTTATCCTGTAATCCTCACACACACCCCGCCTCTATAACTTCAAAAAGGTTTATAAATGTTTTTCAAAGCCAGTTGAACTTGTCAGTTCACCACTTTGTTCATCATCTATTCCTAGTCTGAGATCATCACTGTGTGCAAGGAGCTCCAGAACAAAAACCCACAGAGCAAAAAAAAAAAAAAAGACTGTTTTACATTGATTAAAAGCCTATGAGTAAATCCAACCCGATGGGCTGCATTCATCTTGCTAGTCTGAAGAAAATCAAGAAGAAAAGGAAACTGCAGTTATCTGACAACACGGGGGTGGCTCCTAAGGCAGGTTAATCTACATTGACCCTATTGTTAAAATTTTAAGATGTCCAATACTGCAGAAATATACAGCCTGATTAAAAAAATAAAATAAAAATGTATGCACAGCTAAATTTAACATCCATAAAAACTGTAGTGGAGGGTGAATTTGTATATACCTAATTTAGTAAAATTGTATAAAGATAGACATTTGTGCATGTTTGGTCCTTTGATTGATGGCTGGCTATGGTCAATGGACAATAGTCAATACTTTAGCTACTTCGCATTGTTTCTACTTCTGAGCTTTGAGAGTTAGGGCCAATCCCAATACACCCCCTACTTTCTACCACTAGCCCTCCCTCACTACCACTACCCCTAAAAAAGAAGTCACAGATTTTAGGGCACCTGAAATCTTCCCAAGGCCCTGTCCCAATACACCCACTACCCCTACTTTTGAGCACAACCCCTAAATTTTGCGTGCTACATCACTGCGTGGTCACTTTCGGGTACGTAAGCGACTGCATAGTTACGTTTGCACATACGTCACACCATATCAGGAAGCCGAGAGCCAAAAGCTGTTTTAATTTCAGCTGTAGCTTTTAATATTTTTTCAGCCGTAAAAGTAACCGTTAAGATCCCCAACCTGGGCTCAGTTTATCCAAATAACGCCTGTTAAGAAATTTGATCCGATGTTTTCGGAGAAGGGCTGCCGGCTCGGAGCAGCAGCAGCTCACGGCCGGGTCAACCTGCGCCGTCGTCCCGGGGGAGAAACCTGCAGCTCTGTGGAGAATTACCGCTGGCTGAAATAAATCATTTAGGAAAATAAATGTTGGTTTAATAGATGAAATCTAACAGTTGTAGCTACGCCTGTTAAGAAATTTGCTCCGAAAATTTTGGGATGATGATGCCTGCCGGCTCGGGAGCTGATTTATGGTTCCGCGTTAAATCGACGCAGAGCCTACGGCGTAGGGTACGGCGTAGAGTACGGCGTACGGCGCGCGTCGCCGCGTAAACTACGGACATCCACCCAGCGGACGAAGAAGAGCTACGCGACTGAAGTCTGCTCCGGAGGCCTGCCCATTCACCGACCCCCACTACTGCAACCAGCCCAGAGTGGAAGCCCCGCAGGAGATGTATGAGAAAGCAGAAGCGGGGAAAGTGCACACACCCAGCACACTCCACTAACCATCAACGGTGCTGCAGTGGAGAGGGTGAGCAGCAAGTTTCTGGGTCTGCACATCTCTGAAGACCTGTCCTGGATCAACAACACCACATCACTGGCCAAAAAAGCACAACAGCCCCTGTACTTCCTCTGTAAATTGAGAAGAGCAGGAGCCCCGCCCCCAATCATGCACACCTTGTACAGAGGCACCATTGAGAGCATCTCGTCCAGCTGCATCACTGTGTGGTACGGCGCCTGCATCGTGTCCTGCCACAAGACTGTTGAGAAGATCATTGCGTCTCTCTCCACCCCCGTCTGGACATTTATAACACCCGCACCACCAGCAAAGCCATCAGGATTGCAGGTGACACAACCCACCCGTCTCACAGCCTCTTCAGCCTGCTGCCATCAGAGAGGAGACTGCAGTCTCCGGGCCAAATCCAGCATGCCCGTCCAGCAAGACAGTTTCTTTCACCAAGCTGTCAGTTTAAAATCTCTCTCTTATTTTATTTCATCATGTAAATACTGTAAATATTCAAGTTTAGTTTGTGTCTTTTTAATTACTGTGAACTCTTTATTTTTTTCACTTTTCATTATTCTTTATTCTTATATTTTATCACTTGTATTTTGCACATACTGTATAGCATCTGTCAATAAAACTAGAAAATTGATAGATACACACTAGAACACGTACTGTATGCAAGCTGTCAGACATAGTTCTGTTTGACAGGGGCCCCAGCCCAAAAAAGAATATGTTTCTCTGTTCCTCTCCATCAGCCACCATGACAGCCAACTTGCAGTTCGCTACACCAGATGAGAAGGGGTTGTATCTTGCACTGCGCACAATTTGAAGTGATCCCTGCAGAACCTTGATAAGACATTATACATACCATAGAAACAGTATGACAAACTTTGTTTAGTGATTTCGAAACGGTGACTTTCAAATCATGCTATGTCATACTATTATAAAACTGGCCCATGCTTCGTGAAATTGCTGCAAATAGTCGTGGGTTGGCTTAGAAGAATTTGGAGGTGAACGCTAGCTTAGCAGTTATTTTTAGTTGAGGAGACAAGCTGGACTGCCTCTTACTTATCAGTTTATACCCTTTGTAGCAACCATGTCCAAAGTCAAGTAATCACTTTGGATTAAACTCGAGGCCTGTGGTGAAAATTTGGCCTGCAAGAACTTGCAAAGATAATATGGAACACAATTCTATGGTGTTTTAGAATAAGAAATAGACCATGATAATATTTCCCACAATACATTTTGATTTATTTACTGTACCTGCACTATGATGGCATCTATCCATTGAATGGCAGTATTTAAAAATTAAGCTATGTCCTACAAACGTTTAGAGGTTAAGTCATGGGTTTGAAACAAAAATATCCAAGAAAAGAAAAACTTAAAATCAAATGCACTATAGAATAGGAAGAAATAATGAAAAACCATGTTTCTTAACCTCCTAAAAACTGCCATCCATATGAATGGACAGTCATTTTTGGATTGTCTCTACCATAATACAGTGTGGTTATACAGATGTTCAAAAACACTCTTCAGAAACATTTTTGTGACATAACTGGGGTTTTCCAATTCTTTTTGTGCAGTCTATGATCAAACCTTCAGAAAGCAAGTTTGCATCATCTTTGTCTTCTTTTCTTTGTCTATAGCTGAACATGTTGTATCCTCTGCAGGATGCCCAAGTGTTTTTTCCCTCAATCAGAACATGACTAAGAATAATAGAGCTTAGTGATGCACTGAGGCTTTCTGCAATGTTGTGTACAACAATATTGATTACATTACAACCCTGACTAATGGCTGCTTCCCCACCCTGAGAGGGAGAAAGTGAATCTCTATCTGATAGCCAGTCTTCCATGTAGCCCTGGCTCTGTCCACCACTTCCATAGCTTCAGTGCATCCATCTTAGATGACAGGGAGAAGGAGAAATCACTGAACTTTATTTGATACCCTCATTTTTCGTCAGAAAGTCAATGAAATATGTGTATACAGGGAATGGTGTTGGTGTTTCCATGTCTAAGAAGATACTGTATTTGACTACATGGCCACAGTGTTGTGAATGAGGAAACACTCTTTTAGATCTAAAGTTTTAGATACTACGAATGATATATTTTAAAAAGGAGGGGAAAAAAAGAAAATCCTAGTTCTTTTATTTCAACCTCAGATGAATGTCACATGACTTATTATACTGTGCAAATAATGTTGATCAGTATGTGAAAAACAGTACTGCATGATTCAAATCAATCGTAGAGCCACATATTAGCAGCTATAATTTAATAAAAGGTTGTTGTGTCATTTTGGGCCATTTCTTACCATGTCAATTTCAGCTCATTGAGGTTTGTGGAAATTTAATTATGTACAGCTGTCTTGAGGGGATGTCAAGTTCCCTCCAAAGTCTAACCACACAATGCTCAAAAAAATTGCAGAAGGCCAAAGATCTACATCTCATGGCTGCAAAACTTTAGTCCTGTTCTGGTTAATCCAGGCAATGTCCTTTTTGCACCAAAAGAAAAAAAAACATCAACAGAAAAATAAATTAATTCATCTTCATTTGCTTATCTTATCTTATCTGGGTCGGCAGTAGATGGGATGCCCCGACATCCTTCTCCCCAGCCACTTCATCCAGCTAATCTGGGGTTATCCCAAAGCGTGGCCAGGACAGTCGAGAGACAGTCCCTTCGGCGTGTCCTGGGTCTTCCTTGGGGTCTCTTCCTAGTGGGACCTGCCCAGACGACCTCACCAGGGCACCGTTCAGGAGGCTCCTCACCAGATGCTTGAGCCACCTGAGGAAACATTCTTGATATGGAGGAGGAGCAGCTCTACTCTGAGCCCCTTCCGGATGACCAAGCATCTTAAACTCTCTCTAAGGCAGAGGTGTACCTGACGACCATAGGTGAGGGAAGGAACATAGATTGCCTCGTAAATTGAGAGCTGAGTCTAAAGGTGAAGCTCCTTCTTTACTATGACACACTGATGCAGAGTCTGCATCACTGTTGACACTGCACCAATCCGCCTATCAATCTCCTGCTCCAGTCTTCTGTCACTGAAGAAAAAAAAATGAATGAAAATAAATAAAATAACTTTACAAAAAGAAAACCAAACACAGCATATGGTGGAGGAGTAATTATGTTGACTTCTTCTAGAGCCAGACACCTTAGAGCAGTGATTATCAACCGGGAGTCCGCAGACCCTTAGTGGTCCGTTGTGTAATTGCAAGGGGTCCGGGGTGCCTTGGGTCCTTTTTTTTTTTTAAAGATCCTTTAAAAGATCCTAACATTTATAGAAATAGATTATTATTTTGTTCAAATGTGACCAAGACCTTTACCTAAACTACAGAAGGTAACATGACCTTGTTTTTCTCTTTCACAATCATCATTTATTGTATGTTAATAGGAAATGTTGCACCTGTATGCATTGTTGAAGTTACTGCATGACACTGTTAATACAACCTTAAAAATCCTTCCAATCTGCATCCTTTTCAAATTATGCTCCCCCTAGCGTTTCAGTGGGCATACGCCATTCAGTTCTCAAAAAAGGCTTTTATTGTGAAATGTAAGCAGGAAGCTGTTGAGGGAACGGTAATTAACTTGCATGGTTCAAATTAGTGCTTAAAATTGCAATCATGTAAAAAAAAAAGAGAGAACAAAGAAGAACACAAAAAGTACAGTGACATAAAGAAGAAAAAGGAAAAAGGGAGTAGACGATGATGCCTCGTATTAAAAAAAGTCCACTTGTTCCAAACATAGCAGATGACGAGCCACCGGAGGAAGAAAAAAAAAAGACAGCAAAAAGAAACTTTATAAAGAAGAATATATCATATTGGGATTTACAACTGATTCGGTCTTAGAGCAGCCTCTATGTTTTTTATGTGAAGAAGTACTGTCAAACCACGCCATGAACCCAGCACACATGCAGCGGCATCTGAGCAACAGGCACCAATCAATGAGCAAATCTGCTCACTTTTTCACTCAAAAATGGTCCGAGTTGAGGGCAGCGCAAAATCACATAAAACTTCAGCAACTTCTCTTCAAGCTTTCTACCAGGTAGCTATTTGAAATTAACTGCATCTATTTCATTATTTCGTAATGTTGAAAGGAATCTGCATATATATCCTGTTTTGTTACATTATAACTGAAAGCTCATATTTGCCTCAAAGAGTGAATAAATAAATGCCACAATGCAATTTAAAAGGCAATTTCCGGTGTTTCTGCATTAATAAATTGTAGTCAAACAAAATCTATAACTTTGCTTGATAGTGTTAAAACTGATCTGGTTTTCTGAAGTAAAGTTATATTTTGGATTTAGACCCAGTTTTTTTTTCTCTTTTTGTCTTGGATATGGATACTCCACTGTGACATCAAATGTGGTAACAGCATTTTTAAAAAGGTACCTCATTCAAGGGAGCTAAAGTCTTCACTAAATTTATTGCATTAATTTCCATTCCGCCATAATGTCTGCAACAAACAGTAGTTTGTTCACTGCATTTCTGCATTTTTAAATCATTGCCTTCTTTGATTGTTCACACCTGTGACTCATAGTCCTCAGTGATTGTCCGTCTGCACAATGGTACAGTAATTGTTGTTAGGTTAATTTCATTTGGTGATATGCAATGCACTATGAAGTAGCTAAAAGCTGGGTCATGTGACCAGATTTTGAAGTATTGGTCCTTCAACTTATGGGATGCTGTGTGCGAGGTAGGCTGCTCATTTGATACTGGATATTTTCTATGAAGAAACCAACAATTTGGGTATGTTTCACATACTGCAGATTTTTTAATTGTTTGCCACTCCTGATACTACCTTTTTACTTTTATTTTGAATAAAAAGGACACTTAATACTGCCTGGAAGCCTCCCTGGCCTCGTGCAATTGGGTCCTTCAGACACCCCCCCTGACAGATCAGCCATCTCATAGTTTCTGCGTCATTAAACTTAAGGCATGTTGCTTTAGGGATAAAAGCCATGAATTAAAGAGGAAAAGTAAGAGGTTCATCACAGTGGGGAGCCTTTATTTTTGAACCGAACCAAAGCCATGTGATAACCATGGGCGCAATTTCCACTGGGGACAGGGGGGACATGTCCCCCCCACTTTTCAAAATCGTGTTTTTGTCCCCCCCACTTTTTATAGTTTAAAAACTAACGGTAGGCTCAGCCTGTAATGTGCCTGTGCGACGGCATCCCGCTCCCTCCTCCCCTCCCCGCTCCCCTCAGAGCTGTTCAAGGCTGATTTATGGTTCTGCGTTACACCAACGCAGAGCATACGACGTAGGTTACGCGGTACGCGCACCGCACAGTACGCGTCGCCGCGTAACCTACGCCGTAACCCTACGGCGTAAGTTCTGCATCGATTTAACGCAGGACCATAAATCAGCCTTCACAGACAGACAGCCAGGACGCGGCAGCAGCAGAAATGAAGAGGAGCCGGCAGCTCAGTTTAAAATCCATTTTTGCAGCGGGACAAAAAAACAGCAGCACTGCTGTATTGCAGGTAGGCTGTGCAGAGATGAGTAGCCAAATATTACTCAACTTAATATGTTGTAAATGGTTAGGTGATTTTGGTTTGTTTATAAGGAAAGGAAGGAATGAACATGATCTATTTTCATATTTCATAGGAGAAATATGTGGAGACAGGCGCAAGTGAAGAAGTGCAGGCAGGAACCCAACCATGTTAGCCCAAAAGTGATTGTAGAACAGCATCTCAGCAACAAAACCTTAAGATCAAGAGAAGTGAATTTCCTTGGCTCCATTATAAACAAGGAGTCAATGGAATTCTATGTTTTTTCTGTGGCCAAGCTTTTGAAAATGAAAAATCAAGCCTGGCCAAGAACTATGTTTATCCAGAGGCCTGTATATAAGCCTGTAATGCTTGTATACTGTCTTAAGGTAAGAGCTGATTTGTTATGTGGCATGTTAATGTTGTGTTGTGTCAAAAATAAAGGATGCCCAAAGAGAAAGAGGTCACAAGATTAAAGACAATTTTTTATCATTGTATAGCACTAAACAAAAATAATAATAAATACATATATCAGGGAAAAAAAGTTAAAAAGTGTCTAAAAAAGTAAATCCATATTAAAATTGTTTGATTGTTTGCATTCACACACACGTAGTCTTACAAAGCCACACTGCACATCCACGCTACAGTTACATGCACAAATTTACCATTCCTACTTGTGTCCCCCCCACCTCTGAAACTAAAGTTTCGCCCTTGGTGATAACTGTTACAGTCAGGACCAACGTACTGGATTTATTGACTGATTTCCATTGCCGTTCAGAGAACCAAACCCATAGCCATGCAAAATGTTTACAGGTCACAAGAAATCTTGTAGAAATCACAGCCATAATGACCAATATGATTAGTCAATATTGTGAACTTTGACTGTTAAGCAATGGTAAACATGTAATGTTTGAAAGTCAACAGCATTTAATAGTTGCAAAGGGATTTGTATCCTAATTGTTACTGTACACATAAATCAAATCCGTTTTGGACATGTTGTCATCTGAGCAGGAATTTGTTTCCCCCGTGACAGATAACTGCCTATTCATTGATCTTTTTCCTATCCATTCTATTGTCCCTTTCTCATGGCTTTAATACACAAATAAGCATTATGATGTCTACACACACACACACACACACACACACACACACACACACACACACACACACACACACACACACACACACACACACACACACACACACACACACACACACACACACACACACACACACACACACACACACACACACACACACCCTGCTTGGCCCAAAGGCACTTAGCTCCACTCAGCACTACAGATGGACGATATTCCTCAGCACAGTTATGCAGTTTTAATTTGAATACAAATTAACATACATGGTCAATGAGGTGTGATGGCAGAATGCCTCTGAAATCTGTGATTCATTGATCATAATTTGATCAAGGTCTAGGTTGGATTTAAAACACTTCTCATAACAGTCGCATAATGTTCTAATTTTCAGTTCATTATAAATGGTTGTTTGATGGGAGACATCTGTCTCAGTTCCAATGTATTATCACCAACAGACTGTCGGTAGAGTGGACGGAGTGTTGGTTTGGCTGGATAATACCCTGCAAAAAATGGACCAACATATTCGAGGGGGTCTATCAGGCCACCATCTGCCATTTCCCTCAATATCTGCCTGTGTGTGTCTGTGTGTACATTTCTGTGCAAATATTTGGTGTCTCCATCTAATGTTTGCTCAGTTAATCAAGAGCAGTGATGCTCTGCTCGGATGTCTGTAGTTCAGGCATCGCCATCAACTCACCTTAATCAGATTAACACTGAACTCCATCTATGTACACATTGTCCTCCTGGCCAGGATTTGAAGCTCTTAGATGTTGGCAGCCTTGCAGCAGAAAGAATAGGAACCCCACAATCTGTTGGGAATTTTGTCAAAATAAAACCACATCTAGATGATAAGCAAGCAATTACAACACTTCTCAATTTGCATTTTCTGTAAGTCAAACAAACATGCATGGTCAAGGCAACAATTCCTCAAGATGCGGGTGTGTAATCTCTCACAGGAACTTGAACTTGAGTCAAATGCACAAATAAGCAGAAGAGATTATATTCAAACTGCCAAACAGCTGAATGCAAACATTAGCTGCAATAATGAAAGCCATTTCTTGAATGACTTCTATCAGCAAGAGACAATTGTGCACAGGGGAGAGGCATCGACATGAAACATTATTTCCAATGGATATGACAAAACACTTCTCTCCTCTACATTTGGAATTGTTTCATAATTCTATCCCTGCCTCCTCATCCATGTAATACCATTCTCTCATAATCAGTTGAGGATTTAATTTCACAGAAAGGATTCAAAACAAATGGCTCCAGCAGCCATTTGCTATTCACTTTATTCATCCATCTCCTTCTTATTGAAAATCATTCTGAGAGCTTTCCCTGTTCTCCAGAAATCCATTTGAGTCACTGAACTGGTTCTTCTGCCCCTCGCCCCCGCCCATCCCAAATTGTCTGCAAAGCATTCATTTTTTGGGGGAAAAGAGTATCAAATCAAAGTTCCATTGGTCTCAGCCTCTTCACTGGGAATCAGATCCTGTCGAGATGGGAACCGAAGTATACACAGGTTGGCATTGATTCAAATGAAAAGGAAAGGCTGCGCATCTCCAAATTATTACTCTGACAGCCATCACCCAAGTGGGAACACCTTTGCATATTCTATGTTTCTTTTGTCAAACGCTCCAAGGGAATCATCTGACACCTGCCAGTATACAGTATGTAAGATTTATTTTTACGTCTTTTGATTGTTATATAGCACTTAACATAAAAATTGCTGAAAATTCTAAGGGGGTTAATTATGTCTTGGTTATGGCACTGTGTGTATGCGTGTAGGTCTCTCAATGGTTGTCATATTCACCTCAGATGAAAATATGAGACACTGAAGCAAATGACTGCAATACATTTTCTCAAAAAGTTCATATTCCCCAGATAAGTGCCTCTTCCTCGGTTCTAATCACATATCAAGAGCTGGCAGTGACTTTTTCCTATTGCTTCTGCATTAATTATCAATTCTCTCATAATTTTAATTTACAGCAAAAATGCCTGCAGTTAATCATCATTTTTCTTTTTGGGTGTTTGGGTTATTTTCTGTACTCAAAAGGTCACAGAACTTGAAAAGAAATCATCACTGGGATCTTCAACACTGTGGGCATGAATAGAAATCAGCTTTTGGGGCAGAAATATGGAGAGGCCGGTGGCGATTTAGATGGCTATTAATTTGACCTCTCTGTATTAACGTTTCCGTGTGTATAAATGTGTGTGTCAGTGCTGATTTATAACAGTATTTGCGAATATTTCCTTGCAGTGACATTCACAAAAGAGCAGAGGGTGTGTGCTGTACAAGAGGCAAATAGTGCATAAACTATAATATTTTCTCCACAAAATTTTACTTTATTCAGTCTTGACTTAAATATTCATAACATGTTTAAGATTCAAAGTGAGTGATTTTTGTCTTAATCAGACCACTGATACCTGTAAATTCAGTCGTTCACTTTATATTGCTTTTTTCTTTTTCTACTTTAAATCAATGTGTGTGCACTTTAAAGGTGACCTTGAGTGCCCTGAAAGGCACCTTAAATAAATCAAATGTATCATCATCCTCATCATCATCATCATCATCATAATCATCATCATCATGCGTAGATGGAAAGTAGACCAAAACACCTCACCAGACTAAACTTGTTTGTGTCATATTGGACTCAAGTTTCAAATACCCTACAGAGCAAAGTTTTTTAAGTTGGATTAATTGGGACAAAGCATTTTACTCAAGTTACAAAAATGTGTAAATATCTTGTCTTCGGCTGTATTTGGACGGTAGGCTTTGATGATCAATTCTGCTGTATTGCCTTTGTCTGATTTCTCAGGAGTTGCCTACATCATCTTTGAAAGATGACCCTTATCTGATATTTGCACTTAAACTGGTTACCAACAATGTGCAATATAAACATGGGGTTTGGCTACTGGCGTGTACAAAGTTTGATGAGAAGAGAGAAAAACCGATGTGCTATTTTTCAGTAAACACAGGTGAAATGAACACAGATGAGATAGAAAACACAGCATATTGGCCTACTTCCATGAGTGCATTGACATGTCTCTTCAGTGTTTTGTGCGCATTTATAAAACTATGGTGTCACTTGGTTTAGGAAAAAAATAAATGGCTTTAATGGAAGCTCTGAGTCCACCTTGTTATCCCTGTTATTCCTTGTCTATTGATGAAAGACAATAGAAGATAGTTTATTATCCAAGCAATTGTCTTCTGATAACTTCTTGGAGGTCAAACACAAACTGTATTCACATAACTGGACAAACTCCCTGTAACATCATCCACAGGCTTCCTGAAGAGTGCTTCTGAAGCTGTATTCTTCCTTGTACTGCGCAGCAACATGTTGCAAATGGGTGGAGCGAGCAGGCCTGGAAGTCCATTGGAACACTTGTCTGGTTGGCCATTTTAGCTAGGGTGATTTAGCTTATACTCAACCTGTGATGCTAATTAATATCACTTTACTTTAATTCATATCTGTTTTAATAATCCTCATTTCAAGCATCACAACTTAAATAAAATCCAAAAACGAGTGATTCCATAACTGAAACAAAGACTAACACACCTCTGCTGTGACAACAATGGTGATGATGACAATGACAGAAAGCTATATGCAAAGCCCACTGTCAACAAACCCATGCCCTAATGATAAATACACGTGTTGCTCTATATATAATTTTACTTTGTTTCATAATTGATCCAAAATATTTACAAAATCACTAATATTACCTCAAAAATACAGCCACGCCATTTCCTGCATGCTAGACTATTCAAGATAAATGTGGGGAGTAAAATCTGCCTCACACATCATTGAAGACTGTAATGAAGTCGATATGATCAACTTCTTTAGCCATTTGACCTTGGTTTTAGTCTGCTACCTTCAGGAACTCAGATAATTGGATTTATCAGCCAAGTAACAAGGTGGCTACAGTCTACAGGAGACAGGACTTCAGAAACAACTGACTTGCATGTCACACTTTTTGCATAGTACTGAAGTGGGTGACTTTGACATTGGAGCTGTACAGCTGCAGCTAGGTGTGCTTCAGGGAGATGTCTGATTTTGGAAAGCACTAAATATGAAATAGTTTACCCTTATGTGAACATTTGTATTTCTTCAGTGTACCTATGTGTGGTTTCTTGGTCATTTGAGGAGGTTGATGGATGTGTGAACTGAACAGGACTAACAGCAGGTGAATTGCAATGTGAGAAAAGAAAATAATGTCATATATCTAACATAATATCAGCTTTCTAGAAAGTTATATTTTATTGCAAGTAAAAAAAATATTTCTAATGTCACATGTGAACTCTCTGCAGGGAAATAAGCCTCAACAGCATGAGTCCACCTTATCCAATTAATATTTTTTGAATTGAGCAATTGAGTGTTTTGAGTTTATTTTTATACATTTTTTGTTGTGTTTTCTATTTTTGGGGGGTACAGCAAGTGCTGTTCTGTGTCAATACACCCAATTCCAATAAATAGATCACCTCTTGCTTGCCATCAAAGTCTGCATAAGTCTGTAAATGACCCCTTCATTTGAACCAGGTGTGCTAGAGCAGTGAAACTCCTAAAACATGTAGGGCAGTGATACTGTATGGATGTCTGGTAGATGCCTACTGACATCCTGACCTGCAGTCCCACCTTCTGACCACCTCTGTGTCTGCTGTCTACATCTATTCGTATAGTCATCCCTGTAGTGCAGCAGTTAGCCATTGCGTCTGTGTCTCTCCTTTCTGTTATTCATTCTCTCTGTCTGTTTTCTCCTTTCCTGCTCTGCCCAGCTGGCCTCCGGCAGGAGCCCCCTCCTTATGATCCAGGTCCTGCTCAATGTTCCTTCCCTCCTAAAGGGGAGTTTTTTCTTGCCACTGTTTTGCTTGTTTTTCTCCCGCTTGGGGAGTTTGTACCTGCCATTGTTTATGTTTATGTAATATTTGCTTGGGGGTCATGTACTGGGTCTCTGGAAAGCACCTAGAGACAACTTATGTTGTAATAGATGCCTATATAAATAAAATTGAATTGAAATGAACACTTTTCTGGGCTGTGGCCTAGTTGGACAAGATGTGCGTGCACATGGTACAACTGCACAGTCGCATGAGGAGGAAGGCATGTTTTTAAGCATTTAATTGATGTGTCTGTATAACAGTTACTCATGCCATTTTCCGACATAATAAACAAATTCAAAACAATGTTGAAAAAAACTATTCAGAAAAACTACAAAAAAAGAAAATAGTCAGCAACATCACCATCATATTTTCTGTGCCAATTTCCATTTTGCCGATTCTCAGACTGTGCACTTCAAGTAAGCAAACTGGTGTTGAAATTAACACGATATATGTACTGTACAAATGCCACGTTTCTACAGACGGACCGCGGCCCAGGCAATCCCCGGCCACCCGGTCCGGGCCGGAAACGTGGCCAGGAGGCCCTCACCCTCCAGGCCAACGACCCCCAGCCGGCGAGGGGCCAGCCTGCCCGGAGAGACAGAGCCGCCCCGGCCGCCGACGCGGGCAGATGCACCCGCCCCCACCAAAGTGGCCCTGCAGGACCAGAGGGGCGCCCGCCGCGGAGGCAGCGGGGGGGGCCGGAGACGGGCCCGGAGAGAGGGAACCCCCCAACAGGGCGACACCCGCGCAGGCCCGACAACGGAGGGCCCCAGACCCAGGCATCCCATTCATTCATTCCGCCATTTTCTACGTGTCATTCAGGCAGCCAATCAGCACAGTGCTTCATTATCATAGCCTCCCTGCCCACTCAGAATCCCGCATAGATAATGAGGTTAGTGACTGGGAGGCTAAAGACATGGCTCAGAGGCTGAATTTCTAATTTATTTAGCAAAAAAAATCAAAAGCTTGTTTTTAAGACATTCAAGGCCTGTTTAAAATAGGTATTAGATGCCATATTAGGTCTCCTTTAAGTATTAGCCAAAGGAGAACTTGGTAGGAAGGGTCAATTGTGCCTGGGAAAGGCACAACTTGGTTAGTTCGTCTGCCTTTTATCACATGAACCTGGCAAACAAAACTAAAAGATGCCTCCACGTTTTTGTGGATCTTTATTTAAAAAAGGTCCACAGAAATGGCTTTTACACCAGAGTGAATCCAGTGTTAGAGCCAAACCTGAAACCAGTTTCTTGCTTTTTGGCATGATGAAAGCATTGGTTCATAGCTAGGAAACCTGGAGCGAGACTGACCCCAAAGACCTTACTGGGTGAGATGCAAGAACCATTTACTACAAACCGAAATACTGTGACTGCTATCATTGAAATCATGTATGTGTTGAACTAGCCAGGCAAAAATGAAATGGAACTAACAAAGAATGACACCAAAATCCAGCAGTGGTGGTCTGCGGAGGAGGCCGTATCTCTGTCGGATATCACTGTAGTGATAGACGATCAACTTTTAGCGTTGTAAAATCATTAGTGTTTGTGATCCTCAATGCCTCCACAAAACACTATTCACAATGGATTGTTTTCTACAGTTTAAAAAGAAACTGTGTTGGGATGTTCTAGACAATGTTGGGTGCTTCGGTGTGTTTATGGATCCCACTCAAACATCTAGTATAAGTCATGTTTTTAGCATGTCGACATTTGGAAATGCTCGCTGGCACAACAAGTGATCAGAAACAATAAACTACATTGACCTTTGGGGGAAAAAAAGCATACTGGCAATACTCAGACTTGTTTTAAACAGGAAACACTAATCTGTGTGGAAAAACAAACACGTTCTTAAAATAAGGCTCCAAAGTAGAACCAGCTCTGACCGGCATCTATCACTAGCCCAGCTCCAGTTTCAAATTGGTGGAAATAAAGGAAAAAAATGTTGCAGGGCTTTTCATATGCAAACGTTTGCAAAGACACGAATGGCTTGCATCATTAAGTGTCAAGGCTTCAGCAAAACAGTTGGGCAAATCGCACCCCATTGTTGTGCTGCACTAATCCATAGCTGCAAATTCATTGCACTTTTCCTTAATTAGCATATTTGATTATGCAAAGGAATTCTTTTGATTTGCCTTGTTTCCTGGGAGCCTTTATTAATTTCCACCAATCTAGATAACTGATCACAATTAAGTGGTAAATGGTTAAGTGTTGCAGACTGAAATCACAGCTTGTTTTGTTTAGATGCAAGCCTTTTTGTCTAGAATGAATAGCAGGGAATTAGCATGAAAGGTCACATCCACACCGGGTCGAGGATTTGGCACTCCACACTGCATGGTGATTGGTGTTTTACATAAATCATGTAGTCCTTCAAACTGTGTTGAGACAAAACCATGCACTCCTTTCAATGATTTCCTCTGTAAGCAAACTTTTCCTTGCAGTTTTTGGATATACATTGCAAGGATTTGTCTGTCAGTCTCTGCAGGTCTATGTCTGACATCCTAATGCTAATTAGACACTCTTCTGCATGGTTCTGCCAAGCACCTGTGCTGCACAGCCTTGTTTTTTCATGGCTCATAAGGTATAGTTGAATGCAGGGGAAATAAAAATAGAATCTCAGGGTAAATACTTTGCTATCAAAATTGACTTAAAAAAATAAATACATCTTTCAAGTTCCCCCTGCACACACGTAAGTTCATTCATGTGTTGATATTCAATCAAAGGTTAATGGCATCCAGTGAACCTGAGGCAGATTAAAGGAGATGATCGGTCTCCACTCAAACGTTTATAAAAATCAATTAAAGAGACAATGTACTTTAACTCAAGTGAAAAATACTGTACCTAGCTTTGTGAGCAATAAAAAAGGGGTATCACTTTAAAAAGGTCTTCAACTGAGCTTCTAGTGAAAAAATGTCTGATTGCATCATCTATCCATTTCCTCGACACCCTGTTCGGGGTAAGATCCTGTCCCATGCATCCTGGGCACCAGCATAAGCCCTGTTCACACACACAGTTTATGTCACAACTGTAGCACTTTTATCCTGCCCAACTGTGCAGTGTGAGTCACATGGGGGCTGGACATTTTTTTCAGTGGCCCGTTACACATTCTGACATGGGAAGTAACAGGACAGAGGTGTAAAAGTGATTAAATGATTGCTTATTCAGTGCAGATTGAATAAAGGAGCCAGTGACTGGCGACATATGTAGTCCCTATATGGGGACCTTCATGGGGTGGGAACACCATAATACACAGTGAAAGCATGCACGGAGGAGAGAATACTGTGCTTTCATGGGGTCACTGTGAATCCCTTAGCGGGACAGCAGAGACAGAATAAATGCAATTTTATAGAACAACCTTTGTGTGAAAATGATTACAAACTTCCACAAACCCTTACTCTGTTATATTATATCACTAATGTAGATGTTTGGACAGGGGGATCTATAAAGGGAGACAACCCACACCAGGAATAGAGAGAAGATGCAAACACCACACATAAAAAAAAACCCAGAAGGCATTGGGATGTGAACCTTCTTGCTGTGAGGTGATGGGGTAAGCACATCATGCCACGCCTCAGTTACATCACATCTGGCTTTTTTCATTTAGGTAGATTCATGTTTTCGGTTGTTAAAACCAGTATCTTGGACAATTTTAGTACTGATAAAGCAAAAAAAAAAAACCCAACATAATTACACATCTCTCCTGTGACGGAAAAAACTCAACATGGGTTTCGTTTTGTTTTAAGAAATACGGTTTTGCTTGTACATAATTCCTCATGTTACTCATGTTTTTATGCGAGGTTCGGGGTGAGGTTTCAGTAATCCCCCAGCAGGCCAAAGACTCTGATCTTCCATTACACATTGTATTGAACAGCTTGTGAAAAGGAAATACAGCTATGCTTTGTGTTTTGCACATGTCTTTGTGCGTTATTGGAAGAGGGGCACAATGCAGAACCGGCTCATGTTGAGTATGACATGTTCTCTATTGTTTCCATCATTCAGTACCTGGTAATCTGTTTTTATTATTCGAATGCTGGTGAGGTACAAATGAAGAGAAAACTGTAGGCAAAAGCCAAAGGATGCAAAAGACAGCAGTTAACAGGTGGAAGAGAAACCAGACAAACCTCTGAGAAGCTTTGAAAGACCAACCCGAAAAAGGGCAAAATGGAAAGTTAGAGAAGGTAGGAACATTCTTGTATATCTAAAGATGGAAGCTGCATTAAAATTTCAACAAGTGCATTTGTTAAATCGTTTATCACCTCTAAATATGTAACACTTAATCATCTAGGTCAAAAGAGATTGTGGTAATCACTCAATTTAAGTCATGTGGTGGTTCAAATTGAATCCAAATCCCCTTCCAACCCCGTCATCTTAGGTTTACCAAGCTTACAAATGACACAAATCATTACCTAAAAAAGGTTTTCATAGCAGGAAATGGGCAGAGCAAACATTTCAGAGCAAGATCAAAGGATCCAGTACTGAACAAAGGAACTATCTGAGTTTAAATACTGGGAGACATAATCATTAACATAGTATCGTATCAGTATGTTGGGGTGATATACTTTTAATTCAGCAACACTGAATTTTTTTATAATAGTTCTTTACAGAAACATTAAATTACAACATTTTATTCTGGAGTGGACTTCAATAATTTAAATTTAGAGCAAAGACTGAGTTGCTGCTATTCTAAATCATATGCATTTATCTTGTGCTTGAGTAGAATTAGTTGTTCTCAAATCAAGCAGTCCAAAACAAAGAAATAGACCAAGTACACATGTCCATACTTAGGCAAAACTGTCATAGGTGAGAAACACAGGACACAACTGCAGGAGACTGGAAGCAGGAGTTTGCAAAACAGGTTTTTATTAACCAAAAACACTGCAATAAACAGGAGCTCCTGAGAGAAAACTCCAACAAAGCATCGAAGAAGAACTAACCAGAAACCAGGGCATGACCCAGTACAGACATGCAGGGAGGAAGGAAAAGATAAGCCAATATATACAGAGACAATCAAAGGAGTTGATGAGACACAGGTGCAAATGATCAGGCAGGGGGGGTAAGGGAACTAAAGCAGGTCAAAGCAAATGAAAAACAGACTTTCAAACTAAGACAGCAACTAACAAAAACCCAAAACGAGAGAAACAATTATTAATCCATTCACAATCCACACTAGTAAAACCATGACAAAATTAACTGCATCTTACATAAAGAGAGAATATGCCAAAACACAACAAAGTCATGTTTCCTCTGGCTGGCTAAAGGTTATTAAATTCAGTTGAATTCATTTTATTTGTGGTGTGCCAGTTCACAAAAGAAAGGTATTTCAAAATGCTTTGGACAGAAAAAAGCTTAAAACTAAAAATTCCATCCAATTATATTCCAATTTGATGCGACTTGTGACAACAGAATCCAGATTCCAAATTGATATAATGTCCATTTATCTTTAGTAATTCAATTTCAGATCAACATTTCATTTTCAAGAGAAACCCAAGAGCAAATATCAAGGACATTTTAACAAAAGTAAGACACAAAATACACACTGAACTTATAAAGAAAGATGCAAAAACATCACACAAATACAAAGTCTTTAGAGTTGAAAGAAGTAAATCAAATAATTGATTTTAAAGAACTGCTATTTGGTCAGAAAATCACTGAACGGGGGAAAGAACATGCTGCAGCAACACTGAAATGTTGAGTAATTGGACAGCTGAGACTACAGAGACAGTGAACACACCAAAGCACGTACTCCAGAGGGGGTCATAACCCATCCCTCCCATTTTACTGATGGTACTGAAACAAATAAAACTCCACCTGATAAGTTAACCAAGATGATTGTGCACTTTGTGTGTCTGTTGTTTGTTGTCTATTTTTATTACTATTTTAATGATCACCCTAGTACATTAGTGATTTCATTGTTTCTGCACTTGGTATTGTATTTTCTTTTGGTATTGTTTCATTTTAATGTATACTGTACAGCACTTTGGTCGACCTCGTTGTTTTTAAATGTGCTATATAAATAAAATTGACCTTGACCTTGCTCTACTGCTCAGTCACCTTCTTGTTTCTATTCTGTCATTATGTTCTGCAGTCTCTTCATCGCATCTGCCATACTGTCTTTCCTTGACTTGTGCTGTTTTCCATAATATATTTTACTCAGTTGCATATTAATCTATTGCAATATTTTTATTTGTGAAGGTCTGGGTTGAAACTTAACGTTGGAACAGGGACAACTTCCTTATTGGTGCTTTGAGCCGATGTGCCTCCATTACAGTGATGGACTCATTAGGACCCACTGACTTAGCAAAATACTTCATACCATTTGGTAGCAGCAATGCACCAGACTCCCTGTTCATTGATCACCAATAAATAAAAGAAACAGAGTACACATGAAGAATAACAAACTGGAAAAACAAGATCAACAATGAGGGAGCTGAGATGATTGCTGCGTTCCTGCTTTCCTGCATGGTGATTGTTGGGCCACAGTCTCATGTGGTTATGAACTCATGTGAATTGTGTGTAATAATATGAACCTTAAGCGAACTTTAAGGCCTTTAAGGCGTTAAGGCCTTGTTCTGAGACCAGCCTCGATTTTCCTTACAGCTGACCACATGTTTGGAAAAAAGGAAAACCCCTAGGCGTTACACTAAAGCCGTTAGTAACTAATACTCTAACGCATTACTTTTTAAATTCAGTAACGCAATTACTGTTCAAAAACATGACCGCTCATGGCAAGCCAAGAGAAGGCAAGTTTCGCAACATGGAGATATATAATCCTGAAATCCACGAAGTAGCAACCTTTTTTTTTTTACAATTATTATAGAAGGCTTCAAATTGCGGAGATCAGCACCGCCTTGCACGTATTTTACTGCTCTTCTGACTGCCGCTGCATCCTGACTCCGCTCTGTAGCGTCTTTTTCTTCTAAAGCCCGTGGTGCAGGTGTGTTTTTCAAGAGAAGAACATAGTTATGGGTCGTTGTTGTCGGTCTTTTTTTTTCTGGGCAAAAAGATTCTCATAAACCGACATGCCACCATTGATTATATTTGAGAACTGTAATGAACGATTCATCAAAGGGTCTTGAGTTGCTTGCTGAAGCTCATTGGCCGTTCTCAGCACTGTTGCTAAGCGACCAACGTTATTGACGCAGGAAGTGAAGAAGCGGTGAGACTGTTTAGAATGCAGAACACGATGCACAATGCAAATCCATACAGTACCATGCTGAAATGAAGGCTAGAGGGGCATTAAATGGGAGCATTTAAAATAATGTTTTTTTTTTAAGTAACTAAAAAGTTACTTTTCATAGTAACACATTACTTTTTGGTCTAAGTAACTGAGTTACTAACTGAGTTACTTTTTAATGAAGTAACTAGTAACGGTAACTAGTTACTATTTTTCAGTAACTAGCACAACACTGCTGATTGGAGACAGACCCCAAACTGCAGGAAGGGCCGCATCGACTTCCTGGGAACTGCTATAAAGAGCAAAGCTCTCTTCTCCTCTGCTCCGCTTCTCTCTTTGCTCTCTTCCCTCCAGGATCGTTGACCAAAGAAGCGTCTGTCTGCAGCGCTGCACGAGTGACCCACGAGGTTCCGAGCCCCAGAAAGCCGAACCAGGGACCCTGCATGCCTTCAACGTGAACGTCTTTGGACCGACCTGGAGCTGAAGGAGGCCAGCCGCTGTGCCCATGCTGCTTCCCACTCATCCACATGGAACTACCCTTTGTTTCATCAAGGAACACTGACCAAACCACTTTTTCTTCATTTACAAAGATTCACGTAAGAGGCTGTTTGGTGTCCTGTCACAACTGTGCTCATTAGTTGAGTGTTTGTTTATTTAGTTGTTTGTCTACTGCTGCATCCACGTTGCTGGATCTTGATGGCATGTTCTCCCACAACAGAAAACAAAGCCCTTCCTCATTTCCCAGTTGAACGACCAGAGAACACCTGTGAAGTTAGTTTCACATTCGGGCGCCTCTGTGTGGGAAACATCAGAAGAACTTGGTTTTCTGGTAGTGAGAAATTATTTTAGTTTCGTTTGCTTTACTTTTCTCCTCTCATCTACTAACCCCCCCCCCCCCCCCCACACACATACACACACATACACACACTCTTATCTATCCTCAGAAAACCCCCAAGCCATTTTGAGTCACGTCACGGCACACACACACACACACACACACACACCAACACACACACACACACACACACACACACACACACACACACACACACACACACACACACACACACACACACACACACACACACACACACACACACACACACACACACACACACACACGCGGATGATCGGAAGTTTTGCGTTTATGTTTAGTTAGTTGTTGTTTTTGTGGACTGATTTTTGCTGTTTAGTTGTCATTTTCCTGATTACATCAGGTGGTGCCCCGTTTTGATTAAGTCATTTTGATAATTCAATTTGATAAATAATCTACTTTATTAATTATTGAGGATCGTCCTTCGACAATCATTTAATAACTCTTTGATAACTGAACCAGCACACCCCCCTTTGGCACAACATGATGGTGGCCATGAATGAGAACAGACACCTCATACTCAACGTGGACATCATCTATCAAATTTGTATAGTTATTCAATATTTTACACCAAGTTATATAAAGTGTGCTATAACAATGCCATTAAATAAACCTATATTACCAATGCAAAAAATTAGGATTGGGAATTTAACCCCACCGACACAACCTTAAAGAGCAAATCATGATTAAATAAAATTGGCTTTTGTTTTATATTGAGTGACATGACAAATCTGGCTTCTTGAATCTAAAATTCCAGCAGCTTATTAGAATACAGGACTGTTGATATCTTAGGAGGCTAATTAAAGCGTTACATAAGGAGATGCTACTTTTGGATGCGCTCTGACATGTGGAGGTGAGCAGTCTAATGTAGACTAACAGGCTCTGACAGGAGATAAAACAGGGATAAAATTGCAGCCTGGTTTTCACTGATAAAAAAAAAGAAACTTAATTGGAAACGATGCTGAGGGTCTCTGAGAGGGAGCACTCGCTGAGCATTTTGCAAGCAATGAGTGTGCCGAAAAGGTTATGTAAAAAAGTGCTTATTGAGGCATAAAAAGTGAAACATCCTGCGCATCCATATTTCCTGTCCATTCATACTGTGTTTTCTGGAACAGGTCCAGACTAATAAGTAAGTTTATGTTTTAAAACTGTGAATACACTTACTGTGCCGTTTGTGGTTGGAGGACAGACACAGTATTTTGGCCTGTGCCTTATGCCATAAAATACATTCAATTATTGTGAATGTGCTTCAGTCTGCAGCAAGTTTGAATTAAATGCACTTGGACTATAAAAATAAATGTTTTGGCATCAATCAGTGTTTTAATTAAGAATAAAAAGTACCTGGTAGACAAAAAAATGCACTGAACCTGTTGTGGGATACATCAATAAACATACTTTCTGGTGGTTGGCCTATATCCCTTTACAGGTGAATGCCTATTTTTTTCAGTTTCTTTCCCATCACTCCAGCTATTTCATAATGTCAAATATTTTATATTTGCACACTCTGACATCACACAATCAGACATTTGCTCTTTTTACCTGTCATCTACAACCCAATCAGTTGTCTTTTACAGAAATTACCCAAAAGGCTTCACTTTAATACCATTGAGCAGTTCTGATTGTGGGGAAGTTTTTAAAAGCTTGTTCTGTGATTTTCTTTTGGAGCTACAACAATTTGGACTCAGCTCATCAACATTTTCATAAAACAGCAAATTTCAGGAGAGCCTGTTCTCACAATATCAGGCAACTAAATATCTGTGCAACTAAAAAAATCCCCAGAAAAACAGTTCAGAAAAGTCAACGCTTTAGAAAAACTTAACAGAAAAAACTACTTCAAGGAAAAAACAAAACAAACAAAAAAAACTTGAGAATACTTCAATCTTTAAAGGAGCACATCAATAAAAGACAGCTCATTGATATGGAAATAAATGCAGAAACGTTGTGCTAATATACCATATGTTCTGCCTCCCAGACCTTTGATGCTTGGGATGCAGTACGTATCACAAAGAAATAAGTGTGACTGATATCTCAGCCATGATGGTCAGAGTTCAATCACAGGAAAAGCCATGAACAGAGAATGACAAAGAGGAAATGTAGTGCTGGTATTTATAGATTGATATCAAAGGGTGAAAGATGCCAGGAAAAAGCATGATGGTTACAGTATAACAAGATACACAATAGCTATGTTCTAGAAAATCCCACTCCATTCTTCAGAAAACAATGAAATGTCATAAAAACCTTTAAAATAGAAAGAAGGAGAGACAAAGCCACTTAATAAAGTTTAGAAAGTAAAATACTTTGAGTTGGCTAATAATTAGGGGTGTCAAATAAGCGCATTAATTGCAATTAATTAATTACAGGCATATTTAGTGCTTTATGTTTTTTTTTTTTTATTACCTTGTCTGCATGTATATTAATGGTTAATACCAAGTTTGGTAAAACTTAAAGTATATATATGTATTTTAATCTTCTTAACCTTTTTTTTTTAAACAAGTAGGGTGGTTGTTGAGGGGGGGTCATACGCTGCAAATCTGAAATGAGAGAAACACAAGGAAACACACAATGGGCACACCGGCCTTTGGCATCTGCAAGAGAGAAAACAAACGAACAGAAACAGGAACAGGCAGAGACACAAACAGCAACCATTTCAGGTCTCTAAAACTGAATCAAGACTAGGCTACTGTGATTATCTGTCCCCCAAAACTGTGGGATGGGTATGTAGGTGAATGAGCAGGTGTTTATGTCTATGTAACTATGTGTGTGCAGGCGGAGCCCCCATGACCACTGGTGGAGGCAGCCAGGAAACATAGGGTGATGGACCAGGACCCAGCCAGCACCAGCCACCCGGCATAGGCTGATCACATGGTCAAGAGGTCCTCACTCTCCAGGCCCACAACCCCCACCCGGCGAGAGGCCAGCCTGTCCGGAGAGACGGGGCCACCTTGGCAGTCGACGCTGGCGGGCCAGCACCCGCCCCAACGAAAGCAGGAACCCCAGAGCCAAAGGCGGGCCCAGCTACAGCGGGAGGAAGCAGAGATGGGCACGGAGTGCGGGAACCCCCCAACAAGGAGCTGCCCAGACACGCCCAACAGAAAAGAGCCCCAAACCCAGGTTAGACAACAGACACCCATTCATCCATCATCCATCCATCCATCCATCCATTTTCTATACCCGCCTTATCCTTTGCAGGGTCACGGGGGTCTGCCAAAGTCCATCCCAGCCAACTACAGAGGCAAGGGCACACCCCGGACAGGCCGCCAGTCCACCGCAGGGCACCCACCCCCACAGACACCAACATACACTCAAAAGATATGGACAATCATTCTCTCACCCCTCCCCTCTACCCCCTGGAGGCCCGGCACAGCCCAGCAGACCCCCCCCCCCCCCCCCCCCCCTGGCAGCATGGCGAGCCCACACCAGGGTCCGGTCATCAGTCCCTCCCAAGGTCCCCCCGCCCCAGGCTGAATGCGGGAAAAATGGGTGGAGGAAGTCCTCACTCCCGCCCCTGGTGATGAGTGTGAGTGGGTGTGACTAATGCAGTTAAAACAGAGAGGGAGAGGTCAGGGCACCATGTGGCTGTGCCAGTAGCCACAATTGACAGTGCCCCCCCTCCAAAGACCCTATGGGCAAGTGTCCTTGTTGAGTGTATATCTTTTGAGTGTAAAGATGTCTAAGATGTTATTAAAAACTGAGGAGCAGGCAGTCCCGGGGTATGCCACGCCCCAGTTCGTGAATCATGTAGGGGAGCAGGAGGAGGAGAGGGGCACGAAGCCAGGAGGCTGTTCTGGGTATGGGTCTCTGGAAAGCATCTAGAGACAACTCTGTTGTATTAGACGCTATATAAATAAAATTGAATTGAATTGAATTGAGGCAGGGGCAATGGTACTGGCCCTGATAGGCATCCACATTCCCCACAGGCCACTCCGGGGCGGAGGGAGCCCCTGTCCGCCAAGCCAGGCTGGCGCCACGCCGCACCCCCAGGAGTGGGCCCCCGCCACTGTCAGAGCCCCCAGTGTGGAGCACGTTATGTTTTTTTAATAGCTTAATCTATTTTTTATCTCTAACTTTACTTTTTCTGTTTGCGAGTTGCCTTCATTTTGATATCTGTGTTTGTGCGGTGGGCTTCTTGTGCCAGCGGCTTCAAATGCTATCAGTCCGCTGACTTGTGATGACATGTGGGTGGAAAACAATGTCAGTCAGTCACACCTTGATAGGACATTGATTGGCTGTCCCTGTGTTTGGTCTTGTTTAGCATACGCTGGTAGGCTCCCGTTGTAGCTGGACAGACATGGGGAGGAACGGTGAGTAGCGGAGAAACAATATGAAAATGGAGCAGCATGTGAATGTTGTCAACCCAGTGAATGGGGAATTTATATTTCTAAAACGCCCTGACGGCACCATTGATAAAGGTAGAGTGATATGTATTCTTTGTGGAATGGACACTTCTTACCACCGAAGCAGCTCAAATTAAGCCTACCACATAAATGCAAAGCACCCATACGCGAGCGCAGCCACAGCTAATGTTAACAGCAAAGATCTTAGCTATTTATCAAGCCACAGCAACGCTCTTACCCAAACTTAACTTGAGGAGAGCACCCCATGCATGAGCAAGTCTGCGACCGAGAGGCTGGCGAATGTTCTTGCCAAGTGGAGGTATGGCTAGTAGGACTGCATCTATTCAAGTCTGTTAAAAAAAAAAAAAAAAAACTTTATCAAGCTACTTTTTTTGTTGTTATGATCAATCTTTTGATCTGCCACAATAATGTAATGAATTTAAAGGAAAACACCTCAAGTTGAGGGCTTTTCTCACCAATTTGCAGGTGAGATTAAAAGATATTAATACAATTAATTAATTACAGATCTTAATTAATTGATCTCTCAATTTTTTTAATCGCTTGACAGCACTACTATTAATATAGATGAACATTTTTCATTCCTTGAATAATCTGTAAAGGTTGCGTAAGTGAATTCCAGATTATGCTGATATTTAAACAAAACTTCAACAAAATGTAGCAAGCAAGTTGCCCTGCCTCCAGTGATCCCCAGTAATATGCCACATTATAAGCACAACCCTCCCCCTGTCTGTGATTCGCTGGGGCAATGAGTGTTATGGTTTGCATGTTTCTGGGGTAAAAGACCCAAATGCAGGAGATCAGATGGCAGGAATAATAAATAATGCAGTAAAATCATCTGGCAAAGAAGTTTCTCAGTTTCAATTGTTTCTCAATTCCAATTACATAAAGTCTGGTCCAAGAAAAAAAGCAAAAAAAACCCAAACATACATGTCATGTAACCCATCTGTTTATGAAGAGATGTTCTGAAGCCTATTTTTCTTCATACTGGGCACAATTATCTTGCTTAAGAAGCCGATGGGGACATGCCCACCATATGACAATCAGAGTTAGCTGTGGCTACCACCTCCTTTAGCAGATCCCCACTGTAAAAAACTCCAGAGCTGCCAGCAGACTTTTACAGCGGAATATCCAGTTAAACATATTGATTTGACGATTACATGAATAATTAGTCACATTTAAATGATGCTGGGTTAGTACAATTGTCTGCTTGTTTCGCTAAGTACAGTAGCATGACAATTGTGGATGAGGAAGTGATAATGGCTAGCCATTGGCTGAGCTGACTGTCAATCAAATAGAAAAAAAAATCTGTTGGTGTGGTACAACCTTTTTTTTTACCCCTCTCAGAGTTGTAATGGGTGTGAAATCAAACAATTGAGACTAAAACAGCTTTTATTTAACATGATATAAATAATTAATGTGCACAGAGCATGACAAAAAGAGGTCTGGGTTAGAAGACAAATCAAACTGCTTACTGTATCGTCAAATGCCTACATATTTAGATATATTTGACTTCCAGAAACATGAAATGAGAATATCTTTTTCTTGTAACTAATCTCAGACAATACAGTAAAAGGCTTTCACAATAAAGGCTCAAAATATTATATCTGACTATTAAAGTTAAAACATGAACAAGTTTCCTATGATGATCCTAATTCCAATGCCCTAAAAATGTCACATACCGTTTTTTTTTCCTTTGTAAAGCCGAACAGTGTCAAAAATGTAACACTGCCCAACAATATTGTAATCAAAAACAGTGACGAACACCAGAAAACAAAATCTGAGGTTTCTCCCCCAGAATTTCCTGTGATGTTAGTTGCATTTGGTTCAGGCTCAGTATTATAACGTATGCGATCACAATTTGGATAAAAAACATAAAACATTGTGTTATTTTTTTGCTAAATACCAATAGATATGATAACAGGTTGGATTCCTGTCATGTGTAAACTTACTTAAACCAACAGATGTTGAAAAACTTTGCCATTCCATCATTTCTTCTCTTTCATAGCAAATACTTTATATTTCATTTTTGACACGTAAGCTATTGTACATGTTAGATGATGTCTTGTGAGACTAAAAAGTTTTATTTTTGTTTTACTGCTTTCTAAAAAAAAAACCCTGTGGTTTGGTTCCACTGTTTTGTTTTGCTCTGGGATGACATTCATTGGACAAAAACATGTGGAGCGAACTGATGCAGGTTAAATGTCATTTCAAATCAAACAAGATTCTTTCACAGTTGAACAGTTTTCAGTATATCCACTGCTACAAACTATCTCCCACATCTTTTTCTAAGCTTATCATAGAAGTTAAACTTGCTTTTTTTTATTGTTTTCTTGTATAGGTCTATTTGAATAAAACAGAATATATAAAGTGGAGAAAAGAAACTCGACTTACCATTTATGCAGGAAAACTTTCTGCTTCCAAGCTTATGAGAACTCTTGGGGCAATAAACGAATCTGCATGTTTGATAATGTGCAAGAGCCTTAGGATACTATAAAACGAGTCTGGTGGCAGGAAGCATCCCTGAGGGAGAACAACTTTCATCTGCAGCGGTAAAACACTGGCTATATTCTGTGTTTTTGGTTGTAGTAGTGTTCTAATGGGATCACTATAGTTTTTGGCTTTTTTTGGGGGGGGCTAGGATGATTTGTCCCACAAGCAATGTGAAAGCAAGTACCCAAAGTTTTTCAAAAATCTTTTTATTGTAACTTGAAACACTAATTTCAGTAAGCACCGCAGGGTGAATTTAATCATTCAGCCAGCTTTGGGTAATTGTTTGAAGCTTGAGGGTATTTGGAAAGTATCCCCTGCAGTCATTCTCAGCTGGAGCCTCAGTTTTGTGTCAAGCAGACCAATAAAACTCAATAACTTTATTGATTTCCCAAAGCTTAAGTGACCTTGTACATGTTGCCTTCAGTTAGAAGGATCAGACTGCAAACAACTCAGCATTTGAGTTGATAATAGGTTTGTGACGTTTTTTTGTCCCTCCTCATACTTATTAGTGCTTTAGCACAGCTTTGTTGCAGTAGCATAGACTCACAAACACTTTCAGAAGAGAGTCCACATGTGGAGGTTAAAATTCAAGTTTGAGGTCTAGTTCTTAGGCCAGCCATGATTTCTTACAGCCGACCGCATGGTTCGAAACAAAGGAACCTCCATAATGACTCAAAGCCCCGGCAGGCTGTGCATTTATGGCCCTTCAGTGATAAGGAATAGCACCCTCATTGGGCATAGACCCCAAAACGCAGGAGGGGCCATTGTCGATTTATGGCAGCCCGGACTCGGCTGTAAAGAGCAGGCTCCCCCCTTTCTCGCTCCCTTTTCCTCCTCTCTTGCTCCCAATATCTCTTCTACCTTGGACCTGTCCACAGTCCCATAGAGTTCTTTGTGAGCTGTGAAGAAGGCCACAGCTCCTATTTTAGCACGAAGAGCTACTAGCTATGGGCCGGCCTTCTCCATTATCGTACCTGAAGAAGCGTCTGGTTGCTTTGAAATGGCAACCATAGTCTGCAGCACTGCAACGAGTGACCCACAAATGTTCCAAGCCCCAGATGAGCCGAACGAGGGACCCTTGTATGCCTCGACGTCAACGCCTTTGGACCGACCTGGAGCTGAAGGAGGCTGCTACGCCCACGCATTCCCCTTATCCACACTGAGATGAAGAGAGCAGGAGAGAGAGCCGCTCTTTATCAGGATCACCTGCGTAGCGTAACCATCCATCCCAGATCCAGAGGCTGTTTTGTGTCTGGGCAGCGAAACATAGTTAACACATTTAACTAGTGTAGTTTTGCGTTGTGAGCCGGACCGCTTATCCCGTCACAACTACGTTTATTAGTTTAAGTCTGTTTGTTTATTTTATTGTTTGTCTACTGTTGCATCCACGTTGCTGGATCTTGATGACATGTTCTTCCACAACAGAAAACAAAGCCTTTGCTGTTCAGTTATTATTTTCCTGATAAGTCAGGTGGTGCCCCATTTTGATTGATTAATTTTTATAATTAATTTTGATAAGTAATCTTCTTTAAGATTAATAACTTAATTAATAACGTAAAATAATCGTAAAATGATTAGTAAATACTTTCTAATAACTGAACCAGTACCCCCTTTGTGGCACAACAGTAGTATTTGTATTTAGCCTTACCTGTATGGGACTGACGTGAAGCTGTGTTGTCTGAAACAAAGAGCATATTTTGTATAAAAGCAGGGAAACACTGAAGAAAATCTTACAAAATATTTTACAAAGAAAGATTTTCGTTAGCATTCCATCACAAAATAAACAACCCAAGATGACAATTCATGTCAGGCATCGTTCCTCAAACTGTTTTATTGACCAGAACTGTAGTTTTCAAATGGAATTAATCGTCAAATATCACCTAAAATACAGAGCAAAAATAAACCACAAATCAAATCTACAAATGTTAAATACAGAATAATATGTATGTATGGATACATGCTCTACATTTCATCAAGTAAATTATGGGGTTCCCCAAGGATCAATTTTAGGCCCATTACTTTTTAATCTGTACATGTTGCCACTTGGGAACGTCATCAGGAGATGAGTTGAGTCAAGCCGAGTTGAGATGAGTCGACCCGAGTAGGTAGGCCTACTAGTGGAAAAGTGCCATTAATGTGTGAGAAATCTGGGGGTCCCAGAGGGGCTGTGTGAGGATGTGCGTGATAATGATCTGATGTCTGTTCTTAACCATCAGGGGGGGGAGGGGGGGGGGGGGGGGGCATTGTTTATATGTTGGTGTTGATTTTATCATGTAAAGCACTTTGCACTACCATTGTATGAAAATTGCTATATACATAAAATTTGATTTTATTTAATGATTTAAACTCAATGTTGGACAGTGAAGATAGAGGGAATTTGGGAGAGGGGCACTGTTGTTGCACTGTTATTTTGAAACTAAGGACAAAAAAGCTGCATGTGGCTTTGATGCCTAACTGTATGAAGTTGTTGCCATCTTGAAAAGTGTTGAATTTTCTGAACACCTTTACAAAAGGGACAATGAGTGGAACAATAGGTGGTTGGAACAGGTCCACTTCACTATTTTAGCCTATGACCACCACAGTAGGTAAGCTTGTGCTAACCAACAATGCTAATTGATAGTACCTTACATTCCTTCTGATCAAACCTGGCCATCTTTCCCCGTTTCAGATATTGTTTTGAGGCCGACATCTTACAGCCCTCTGACTCAGAACTTTGTTCTCCATGGCAGCTCAGCGCATGTCTGAAGCAATGTTTAACTGTGTATAGCTTCACTGGGCTTTACGGTGGCTAAGCTGCTGTGGTGATGTCAGCCCATCTTAAAATACCGACCGAGGTGTCTCACACTTGCCACCCAAAGACAGAGCCACTAGCTGCCTGTTTATGAGTTGAAGCTGCAGGCCACCTTCACTCCATAACCATCTCAGCTGACCTAAAACTAGTTACATACCAGTGCAGATAAAATGTACCTGGTGGGGGCCATCCAGCACCAGGAGGGCTTCATGTGGGCATTGTTCTGCACAAAGCAGTTCTGCCTCGACCCCAGGCAGACGGAAACTCTTAATCCATTTCAGGCTTAAAGTATGTGGCGATATTGTTGTGTCACTCAAGAATTGAATAGCCAAATATGCCAGGGACCCCAAAAGCAAAGACACGCTGGTTCCTCACATTTGGTGTCAGGAGTGGGATCTTTGGCGCCACCTGAAAAACTGGAGAGAGGAGTCTGGGAGACCCGGTGACCAGGAGTCTGGGAGACCCGGTGACCAGGATGCGGCTTGTAACCGGCAGGATGCAGCTTGTAACCGGCAGGAAGCGTCCTCGGCAACCGGGAGGAAGCGTCATCGGCAAGAAAGTGCTCTACTCCTCTCAACCTCTCCACCCTACCTGGGTTTATAAACAGCAGCTGCATACCAGAAGGGGGGTCTGCTGAATGGAGGAAGCTTGTTGAGAGGCTATGCCCCATTGTGCCTTTTTTTTAGAATATTGATTTTGCCCTCTGCCTGTATTTGTTTTTTTTTTTACATCAAATAAAAAGCCTTATTTTTTGGCATTCTACGCTCTGCAAGGTTTTTTTACACCTCATCACCCAGGTCCAGTTTTGCCTTGTCCCCTTGTACGTGGGGAGGCCGCTCTGGTTCCTCACATTTGGTGTGAGATACCAGTCCTGTACCCAGTTGATGTTTGGGCCTTGGGGTTGGAGGTGGGTGGATAAAAGAAGGGTGTCGGCAAGAGAAGTTCCAGTTTTTATCAAAAAGGTTTATTTTTTATTTTTTCCTCAGGCATAAAAAAAACAGAGACACATGAACTCAGAGACTGCCTCCCTCTAGCAAAAGAAAAAAACATCCAAGACTGTCAGGTGAGCCACCCTCTTAAATAGCCCAAACCAAATTGGTCCAATTGGGCAGCTACCATCTGCAGGGGTTTACTCCCCTCCATAAACATAACAATTTCAAATAACAGGGTAAAAAAAAGACAAGACCACAAAACCTTAATCATTTAACAATAATCATAACACTTAAACATAATCCCACATAAATCCCAAACTGAAAAATGACAATAAATTGGTACATTTACAAATCCAATCACCCCTCAACTGTCTGACACATTCACACCTGTCAGCACTCAGCATGAATAAAGGCGTGGTCCCACTGCGGTGCGCGCCTCAGCAATGGGACCCAGCTGCCTGACAGCTGCGTAGCATCCAGGTGAGCAAATGCTGACCAGTTTTATTCAACAAAAACAAAATGAATTGTGACTAGTTGATACCACACTACATTGACTGCAACTAAAAAACATTACAATAAACCTTGGTCCCTGAGCTCATGAGGGGGGGAGAAATGTGCATGTTCACTTTCTCACACTTCCCTCCCAGACTAAAGTCTCACTACCAGGGAGGCGAGACAAAAAGTCTGCCACCACATTTTGCTTGCCCGCCCGATACTGGACCTTAAAGCGGTAGGGCTGCAGTGCCAGAAACCACCTGGTTATTCTGGCATTAGAGTCCTTCATCCGGCCAAGCCACTGAAGAGCTCGGTGATCAGTCTCCAACAAAAAGTCTCTGCCTAGCAGGTAATACCTAAAAGTGTCCAGAGCCCATTTCAACGCAAGGCATTCAAGTTCCACGGCGGCATATTTGGTCTCCCGGGGGAATAGCTTGCGGCTAATATAAGCCACCGGCTTCTGTTCGATCCCTTCCCCCTGGAGCAGTACCGCACCCAGTCCTACACCCGAAGCATCCGTCTGAACTGTGAAAGTCCTATCAAAGTCAGGGCTCTGCAGCACTGGATCTCGACACAGGGCCCCCTTTAGGTCATTGAAGGCTTGTTCCTGCTCAAACCCCCACTGCACCCGGTTAGATCCAGTTCCTCGGACAAGATCAGAAAGAGGGGCTGCACGGGTGGCAAAATCTGGTACAAACCTCCGGTACCAGCCCACCAGACCCAGGAATGAACGTACATCCTTCTTCGTCTGTGGCTGGGGAGAGTCCCTGATAGTGAGACTGGAGTTGCAAACAAATGATTTAATAAGCAAACTTAATCTGGGGGGGGGGTTGAAGGGAGCGGTGGAGCGGGGAGACACTGGTTTGGGTGGAGGGAGCTATTGTAGCAGAGCTACAATAGCGCACGCACGCGCGCTAGAGACTAAACTTGCTGCTGCAGGTACTTGCCACAGTAGTCAACGTCTAAGCGCCGAGCATCGTCTCTCAGCAGCTTATGTAGGCAGCCCTTGATGATGATGGTGGAGCAGCTGGGCTGATTGGAATCAGCCACATTTGTGCTGGCTGAGGGAGAAGAAAATTATGAAAATGCTATGGTTACGGTTCCATAAAAAGAACCAAAAGCCAAGTAGAACTGAAACTACCTGCTGGATGATCTCCATTGTTATAGCTCTTCAAAGCTGTAAATTAATAAATAAATAAATAATGTCCAATAATGTCCAAAATTACACATACATTTATGGTTTTGTAGAATTGTAACTGATGAAGTGGATAGAATTCACCTCTGGTTCAGTTGCCATGGATGTGAAATAAAGCTATCGAGACCAAAACTATTGTTTGTATCAGGTTTGAAATGTGTTAATATCTGTTAAGTGAGACATTTTAACACGTTGACTCACACTCGGAGCCAATCCCATTTGGTCATAGGAAGAATTGCACACCTAAAAAATGTTTCCTTGGAATTCAAAAACAGAACTGGCATTTTTGTCTTTTTGTTGTTTCTCCCTTTCCGGAATATATTTGATTCAACTCTGCAAGATGGTGTTTCAATTCTTGTTTGGCATTACAATGGTTAAGAACACCTTAAATCAACACCTAATCTTAGAAATAATGTTGTAGGCATGTATTACTAGATCTTTTTCTCTCAACAAATAAAGTTTAAATATGTGTTCAACTACTGTATATCCTGTGTGCAATACTTATTCTGCTTTTAATTTTTCAAGGTCCACTCCATCCCTACCCTAGATAATGGATAATAATTTATTTGAGCACACACAACGTAGAACCATTACAAGGATTTGAGAGAGAGGGACGGATTTAGTTTCACGGGCATGCGTTGTTTACGGTTTCCATCTGTCCTGAATTGCATGTCCGTGAGTCTGGGAGAAAAGTGGAGCACAAGGCTTTCACGGAAAGATCATCTCACAAAAGTGCCACAGCGACAAGGTACTAGTCCTTCGAGATGCAAGGTGAAAGTCCTCCCACTCAGCCACAGATACCTACATAAATGTGGCTAACACGGAGCCCAATGTCTACTGCTTTGTCCTCTGTGGCTTTATTCATCACTTTTTAACATTTGAGACAGACTGCAGAATTGTTTTTACTGTGGAAAACAAATGGCCTAAAATGTGGCCTTTTTATTTTTTGTGTCTCAAGTTACTGCAAAGGAAATATGGGTGTAGGCACAATTTATTAGCTCAATATTTCTAGACATCGAGTTTTGAAAAGACGAAGCACGGGGACATACATTCAAACCCAGTTCTGCAAAAACTGTCATGGGGAGTAAAATGTACACAAAATGAAAGAAAATGATCTGCAAATACCATAATCCTATTTTTCTCACAAGAGAAGACAGAGACATTTTAACATTAAAGAAAAATATTACCTCAACTTGTCTTTCATATTATACACTTATTAAAGAAAAGCAGGACATGGGAATCTAAAGGTTGCATAAGTAATTAAAGCTGCAAGCAGCGATGAACGGACCCTCGCACCCTTGTGCACGTGGCGTGCTGCAGTGGAAGCGCTTGTATGACTTGCATGTAGATGTCTTTAGGCCTGGACATTTAGCGGATGACACCAGCCACGACTCTCTATATCAAACCATTCAAAAGTTATAGCAGAAAGTAGGAACTATCAGATATCGACCAATCAGATGAAGGGGCGGGGCTAATTTGCAGCAATTATGTTCAAGGACTCAAAACTGAGTCCGGTGACACCACCCACGAGTCTTTATGTCAAACCATTCAAAAGTTATTGCAGAAAATCGGAACTATCACATATCGAGCAATCAGAAGAAGGGGCGGGGCTAATTCATGCCAATGAAGGTGAAGTACCCAAAACCGAGTCAGATGACATCACCCACGACTCTCTATGTCATACCATTCAAAAGTTAAGGCAGAAAATAGGATCTATCAAATATCGACCAATCAGAAAAAGGGGCGGGGCTAATTCATGCCAATGAAGGTCAAGTACTCAAAACCGAGTCCGATGACACCACCCACAACTCTATGTAAAATCATTCAAAAGTTATAGCAGAAAATAGGGACCATCAAATATTGACCAATCAGAAGAAGGGGCGGGGCTAATTAAGGCCAATGAAGGTCAAGTACTCAATACCGAGTCCGATGACACCACCCACAAGTCTTTATGTCAAACCATTCAAAAGTTATGGCAGAGAATAGGGACTATCAAATATTGACCAATCAGAAGAAGAGGCGGGGCTAATTTGCACCAATTATGTTCAAGGACTCAAAACCGAGTCCAATGACACCACCCACGACCCTTTATGTGAAACGATTCAAAGGTTATGGCAGAAAATAGGAACTCACATATCGAATAATCAGAAGAAGGGGCGGGGCTAATTCATGCCAATGAAGGTCAAGTACCCAAAACCGAGTCAGATGACACCACCCATGACTCTTTATATCACACCATTCAAAAGTTATGGCAGAAAGTAGGAACTATCAAATATGGACCAACCAGATGAAGTGGGGGCGCGTTTTTTGGCATCTATCGTCGCCACGGTAATGCTTTTGACTCAGAAAAGTAACGTGTGTCGTTGCATGATCGAGACGCACATTTTGATGTATGACACACCTGGGTGCACGTTACGGTTCGGGCCGTATTAACGGCCGAAGACATGGCATAAATTGCGGCAAAATTACACGTTTAATTCAAAATGGTCGACTTCCTGTTCAGTTTCGGCCATGGCGCCAATAGACTTTTCTTTAAGTTGCGACATGATACAGGTATGTACCGATTTTCGTGCATGTACGTCAAACCGTATTGTGGGGCTTGAGGCACAAAGTTTTCTAGGGGGCGCTGTTGAGCCATTTTGCCACGCCCATTAATACAAACCATGAAATATCGAATTTTTTGCCAGGCCTGGCTTGCGTGCAAAATTTGGTGACTTTTGGGGCACGTTTAGGGGGGCAAAAAGGCCCTCCTTTCGTCAGAAGGATAAAGAATAAAGAATAGAGAATTCCTACAGATACAATAGGGCATTCGCACTGTAAGTGCTCGGGCCCTAATTACTGAACAGAAGCAAAGTGGAACCTTTTGGTGAAACACATGAGTGAAACCATGGAAGCCAAGTCTTCCAGGCTAAAGACAACTGAGACCATCCTATGTGTTCCCAGTGCTCATTAAAAAACCTGCATCTCTCATAGTATAGAGGTGCACTAGTACATCTGGACATTGAAGAAACATCAATGCTGAAAAATGTATTCATGTTTTAAAGCAAGTTATGTGTTTATCTAGGCAATGTCTTTCGTTTTTAGCAAGACAATCCTAAAACCGCACAAAGCATCCAATGACAAATACATGGAGCAACAAAGAAGATCCAGTACTCAAACTCTTTATCTGACAAGAACGAAATATTTCTCTTCCAAACTCCAGGAGGACTGTTGTTAAAAGAAAGAGAGGATGTAACACAGATTCTTTCTTAAAATGGTAAATTTCCATAGTTTAAAAGATGACACATTTTCATCAATTGTACCATGATTTTCACACGTTACAGTGAAGAAGTGTACTTTAATTCAAGCTGAAACATTTTTCAACCCTGCATCGTCATGGATAGTTTAAGGCGATTGATACAACGCTCAGAAGGAGTAGAGTAAAAGAAGGGGACAGAGACAGAACAGACTTTAAGCACTCTACTTCAGAACAAAAAGGAATTATGCTGAAGGAGAGAAGTAAAAAAGATGTGATAAAAATAAGAGGTTAAAAAAAAGTTGTACAGGAGCAGTAGGCAATCCTGACAAGTACGATTCCTGCCATCACAAGTCTTGCACTCAGATCAGATGCTGAAGTCAGCGCATACGAAGCAGCAGACGACACCATGGGAATAATTTTCTCCAAAGCAAGGCAAGATGAAAAAAAAAGCACAAGGCAGAGGAGAAATGATGATGGAGAGAGGGAGGACAGAAGGATTTTCATCCCCTGCTGGTTCTTGAATCCACAGTGGGGAAAAAAGTTGATGAATCTCAGGGATTATTGAAGATGAAACAGAATGAATAAAAGAACAGCAGGAACGAGAGAGAACTGCTAACAAGTACCTTTCATAATCAACGAGAACTGCTGTGTCCTGCTAGTGAGAGTATTGAGCTCGGAGGTTGTTTGGTAATGAGGTCTGCACAGTCTTGGAAAGAAACTGACATTGCCAATTTAGATTATGTGAACACCCTTAATTGGAAAAAATTTGATAATTTTTATATTGTTGCAAGTTATTTTGTACAGGAGAGCAAATGCATTATATGAAATATGATACAAAAATATTGATCTCGTCAACTAAAAATCTAATACCAAATAGCTGATGTCATTACAATACCTATCCTCATACAGGGGACTACCATGTTTCCCACATAATCAAATCCAAACCCGAACCATAGGACACTGTTACACTGTTCCCAGACCAGCCAAGAGCTATACTCCCCCCAGTGTGTCTTGGGCTTCCTCCCTGTTAGACGTACCGGAAACACCTCTCCAGGGAGGCATACAGAGAAGAAACAGTGACGTTTCACCTAATACCCCTTTTCCACCAAACCGGTTTCTAGGGCTGGTTCTGGGCCAGTGCTGGTGCTGAACTCCTTCAACTTGCAAACCAGCTGAGAACCGGTTTGCTTTTTCATAGTTCGGGTGCTGAGGGGAGCCACTTCATTATGTCACTGCAAACATCTGTTACATTGTTTACAAACGTCAGTTACATCGCCGCAAACGTCAGTTATGTTGCTGTGTTTGCATTGGCACGAAAGTTGAAGCAACAACAATGTATTTGCTCTAATACGGAATTTGTCCACGTAGCAGCCTCAACACTGGCCAAGAACCAGGCCTGGAACTGGTGCATTTTATGAGGCGGGCGGGGAGCGGGTCTTCGAGGGAGGCAGAGGTTGCCTCTCCCTCTCTCTTCCTGAGGTCACACGCCTGCTTCATGCTGGCGGGACCGAACAGGCCCTTAGATGGGTCGAATTCCGCGTCCATGATGTCCTGCTTCTCCTTATCAGCCAAGCTGGACAGGTTCAGCCATAACGACCGCCCGCCTGCCACAGCAAGGCCCATGGAGCGGCAACACCCCTACACAGTACCCCGGGAGCTGCAGAGGATGAGGTTGGTTGTAACGCAGATCTCTTCCCACACAGCCGGGTTGGGGGAGCCGAGCTGTTGCCCCATGTCAACCACTAGCTCTGCATGATAAGCAGAGAGGAGTGTGACAACATTAAGCGCCCTCACAGCCTGGGCTGAGGATTTATAAACCTTCTGGTAAATGGAAGCGGTGAGTCTGTCCATTTTCCCAGGGAAGGAGGGGCCGGATGCCGACAAGGTTGGGGCGGCGGTCGGGGTGGAGGTGGGAGGCAACAGACGGCTCCACAGGCGGCGGCCCGGAGAGCCCAATCTCCTCCATGCCCTGAACATCCAGCCCTGAAACACCCTTGATGGGCACTCTGTGTCTCAGAAGTTTATCCCAGTAGCGCTTCATTTCTCTGACGCACGCTGGGACCGCAGGCATGAGCTGGCCGGCCTGGGGGACCTACCAGTCCGGGATTGTGTTTATAATACACAATATTCCTCAGCGAATGCTGACGGCAGAGCCGTAGTCCTGCGCTCGGCAACGATGTCCTTTACAGCTCGTCTGTGAGCGGAAAGCAGGGGACAGATCTGGTTGGGCTGACTGAGGAGAGCTTGTAGTTAAACTCACGGGGAAGAAAGCGAGAATGTCGGTGCACTGACGGCAGTGAGAGTGTAAGGGAGAGGGGCGGGCTCTCCTGTCACTGCTGTCATTGGTCTGTCTCCGACAGACGGAGTGTCATTGGAGCTTCCATAGTTCGATCGCTGAAAGCGCTCTCCTTTAGGCTGAGATACCGAACAGAGTTAGAAAGAGAACCCACAATCATCCCTGCCCAGGTTGAAAACTACCGACAAGTGCCTATTTGATCCACATCAGCCTGGCTTTAGGCAGGGCTACTCAACCGAAACTGCCCTTCTGTCAGTTACTGAGTCACTATGGGCTGCCAGATATGCTGGACTATCCTCAGTCCTCATATTTATTGACCTCTCTGCTGCCTTTGACACGGTCAACCATCACATCCTCCTCTCCACACTCTCAAAGCTTGGCAAAGCTTTGGTTCATGTATTACCTCGTAGGAAGATCCTTCAGAGTGTCATGGCAATGATGAGTGTCCAGATCGCATTAGCTGGCAACAGGGGTGCCACAGGGATCGTTGCTTGGCCCTCTTCTCTTTTCACACACATACACCACTTCACTAGGTGAAATCATCAGCTCTCATGGGTTCTCCTACCTCTGCTATGCCAATGACACCCAGCTCTTCCCTTTCCTTCCCACCTGGGACCCTGCTGTCTCAATGCGAATATCTGCCTGTATTTCTGATATCTCTGCATGGATGAAGGACCGTCACCTTCAGCTAAATCTGTCCGACTGAGCTTATTGTCTGTCCAGCCAGTCATTCCTTACCTCCTGAGATAAGCGTGCAGCTAGATTCCATCACACTTGTGCCCACGTCTTCTGCTAGGAATATCGGTGTCATATTAGACAGCCAGCTGACCTTTAAGGACCATGTTGCCTCGGTTTCCCGGTCTTGCCGATTTGCTCTACAACTTCAGGAAAATCCGAGCCTACCTGACAGAACATACGACACAGGTCTTGGTTCACTTTCGTAACTGAGCCTCATTTGTAGATTGTTACAAATAAATTATTTCCTAAATGCGTAGAACAAAATGGAAAACAAACTTCAGACGTGTAGCCCTTTCTTCTGGGAGATTGCCACATGGAGACTGGTTGGACCCTGATGCAGAGTAACTCTCACCACAGGGGTAGAGAGGCACAGGTGGGGCCCGCTGTGCAAACAGCCAGGTGGTCGCTTTGTTCCTCACCTCTGAGAGAAATTAGTTCAGTCTCAAATAGCTTTCCTGTCAGGGGTCTGAATAAATTGTTTCACCTACCCAGTCTGTTCTGTTTCTTTTTGCAATGAAATATTGCTTCTTGATTTTTTTTCCCTCTGCCTTCATTTCCCTGCACATACAGAAGCTGCATTTCACTCACTAACAACAAACTCTGTTTTTGTGAATACATTTAAGAAACAAATATTCCTACCCAAGAGCCCTGAAAACTGTACATAATGCTGCTCGCTTGTAGATAAGACATGGAAAATGAGAACTCTTCAGTTTTTACTTCTCATAAACTTGATGAACACTGATATTCAATATACTGTGTACTATTCTCTAATTGGGCTGATGTTATCAAGCTCAAGTCTGCATCTGTTAATAGTTTTTAGGTAGTCACACTTCAAACCTTCAGGGAAATAGTCTGTGTTTGATTTCTCTAATTGTTTTTTCTTTTGCTTCGGTATTTATTTGAAACCTGTAGTAATTAGAAGATGTTGAAATATTCAGTTTGGAATTTTCAGAGTGTTTGTTCCCCATAACGGATACCATAGTGCTGATGAATGCAGGTATTTTAGTTTAATAAGGCTTTTATTTTACACTGAGATGGTCTTAAGCAAATTATTCAAAAATGTTTTACCCGTAGCTGACACATGGGCACAGTAATGCATTGGGCTGGCTATGCTGCACCGACTATGGCGAAATGCAGAATCCAGTGTCAATCCGCGAAAGTATTCTTACAAGAAAAGTCATGGTTCATTTCAAAAGTGTCCTGGAAGTGGCCATCACTAATTTTGGTGCTTAACTGGCAGCTTGAGATGACAGTAACTCAGATTCAAGAACAGCTTAGATAAGCTGGTCAATTTTCAAAATAAAAAGACCACGCCTAGATTCCAAATTGTATATTAAAATATAAAATGAGTCAGGAGGCCTCAGAGGAGATTAAACCACACAAAGTGAATTGAAGCACATCTTATTTGACACCATCCATGCTGTGTGGAAAGATTGTGGTGAGGACCCAAATGCAGGAGATCTCCAGGGCTGTTTCACAAAAGTAGGATTCAGACATACATGAGAGAAAAAATAGATAAATCCAGGCTTGACATAGCGCAATCAGTTCATCCTGGCTTCATCGGTTTCCCAAAGAAACAAAACAGGCTGAGGAGGCGTGGCTTTGTCAAGCCAGGTGTAAGTAATTCAGGTAAATGCGCGTCCACAGATTTCTTCAAAAGACCATGAGATCGATCACAGATTCACTGATTCTACGACGGATAAATTGCACACACCATACTTCTCACCAAATGAGCAGCATATTTTGATGGAGGCTTACGAAGAAATTAAGCACATACTAAAGTATGAAAACACTGCTGCTATTATAAAGGAGCGACAAAGGGCATGGTAAACGATAGCAGATTGCCTGAATGCGCAAACAGCCTAAAATACACATTTTATTACCACTACTCTTAACGGAAGATGTTATAATCATATCATTGAAGAATATACCTGACATTTGGTCAGATTAACAACTTTAAACTTATAAATGAACAGTGGAAGTTTTTACTTTAACCTGTGAATCTGAGAGCGGATTAATTCATGTTACTCTGGACCCTGTGACAGACTCACAAGGGGGAACCCAAGAGCGAGACCGTGGTGGAGTAAATAATTAAATCTATTGTAGAGAAGGGGAAAAAGGGGGTCCGATTAGGGCAGTGGTTGCTGGCATGGGGAATGGCTGGCGTGGGGAGGAAAGTAAAATGGAGGGCTGAGCGGAAGGCAGGGATAGCTTGGAGCTGGAGGGTGGCTGGGAGAACAGACTGGTGGGTAACTGGCAGATGAGAATGGTCCACGGAGGTTGGACAACAATGGCGAGGAGTGGTGGAAAAGCCAGTGTAGAAATACTGCAGTGGAGATGAGATGATGGATGGCAGGTGTGGAGACTGAGGGAGCTGATGGCAGGCAGGTGTGGAGGAATCCAGGAGCTGAGAGGGAGTGGCAGATGACCACACCCACGCCAGCACACAAAACAAAACACAGGGAGAGACACAAGGGGCCTGTACTACGAAGCAAGTTCAACATACCCAGGATATCTTTTCCTTATCCAGATACACTAACCCGGACAATTGCAATCACGCTAAGCGGTCACACGACGGTGGTTATCAACTCGGTATATCAACCCAGGTTTCTCCAATCTGGATATGAGCGCGTGCACATAAAAGGGGCAGTGTTTTCAGCGCATGACCAATCGCAAGCATGGAGAAGTCCGCTGTCAGAGCCGCTTATTTCAGTAGCGAAGAGCAAACAATAATTTTACGGAAATATGATGATTATAGGCATATAATACAGGCAAAAAGCAACACAGTTGCAGCTGCAAAATGCAGGAAAGACAGCTGGCAAAAGATCGCTGACTGTATAAATGTGTAAATTCATAGGGATATAAACATATATTTGAATATTCTGGGAATCTTAATCTTAAACTGTAAACCATGATCAGCAATATTAAAATAATAAAAGGCTTGCAATATTTCAGTTGATTTGTAATGAATCCAGAATGTTTGACATTTTTTTGTTTTTGTGTTTGCATTACAGAAAATCACAATATTCTAATTTTCTGAGACAGTCCTGTATATATTGGTTCTATAACTATTGTTGTTGACCGATAACTTGTGCTGATGCTGTACCAAAGAATTGGGTTTATTTATTTATTTTATTTTATTTTTTATTTTTTCAGGAGGGGGGTGTTTAGTATTTTAAAGTGACTTCTCAGAATGTTCGAGGGACGAAATTGAAAATCCCTTTTTTGCTATCCCCTTACAAATGCATCTTCTTTTTGATTTCTTCTTGATTTATTTATTTAATTGGTATTAGTTTTGGATTGACTGTACATCGGATTTTGGGTGATGATTTGTTTTATTTATTCATTGATTGATTTATTTTTTATTTTCTCCTCCACCTCTTTTTTCTTTTTTTCCTTTTTTCCTTTTTTTTTGATTTTTTTGGATCGTTCATACAGGGAAAGCAAAGGGGTTTTGGTGGTCCCTGAATACGCGTTCTGTTCGGAGGGATCCTCTCACGATCCGCGCACCAAGCTCCACTGGATTCTCTTCGAAAGGGCATGCCATTTTCCAAGAGAGCTGATTGGTCAGTGGGCGGTGCTTTTATACCCGGCGATCTGTATCTCGAACATAACCTGCTCCGGAGCAGGTTAGCTGTTCAGCATAAGTTACCATGGCGATGTGCCCTGATAAGAAGTGAACCACCGTCGTAGTCCTGAAAACCCAGGGTTAAACCTGAAGTTACCTCGCTAACCCCAAATCCCGCTTCGTAGTACAGGCCCCAGGAAACACAAGGGAGGGGAGAACACAGGGAAACACAGGGGAAGAGGGAGGTACAGCCATGGCTGTAACATGTCCTTAAATAAAGGCCACTAGTGCTAAAAAAATAATCAATACTACCTTTAAAAAAAAAAAAAAAAAATCCCAACTTTTCGTTACACATCTTATAAATATTTATATAGTACGGACATGACTGGACCAAAGAGGACTTGGCACCAGGTCAAGATTAAATAGAAGAACATTTTACGGAGTTTTAAGTATCTGAAAAAAATGTTGACCACAATGTACAAATGACTTGTACTGACGTAGAAGGGGCCTGCTGACATATTTCTTCCCCTTATTTATTTTAGCTGTTAAAAAAAAGGTTCATGTGTCTGGCACGGGGGGTGCTCCAGCATCCCCAGAATCCACACCAGCAGAAGAGCTTGCCCTTGATATAAATAAAAAGGAGGGCCATTTTAGAGGGGATACAGGGGAGGACAACATCTTAAGAAACTGCCCCCTTCATACATCATTCCACTACTAAATATGCAACATAATCACACATTTCTGTAGTATGATATGGACTGACTGACTGGCTTACATGAATCCAGTGAGTATTATTCAAAGGCAGATAGACTATTGGCACCTGGCCTCACCAGGCTAATATGAGTTTGGTTAATGGTGGAATGACTGAAATAAATTCATTAATTCAAAACAATTCAATGTGGGCGGGGAAGGTTATGAAGATGCATATATTCTTTTAATGCCAAATACACTCTTTTGATGGTGCAGCAAACAGTGGCTTTGCTAAAATTTTGGCATCCCCGACTGCATGTGGGAACATACTCTTGTCTCATACAGTATATGTAGCAAGATCCAGAAAATATTTGTCCACCTTTTAGACATTTCCAGAGGCAAGTTTGCACAGGTGGAAGTAGTTGCTGGATTCATTTAGGAGGAATTCAAGTGCTTTGGGAAAAACTGAGAACCACTTTAAAGGTGAGTAAAAGGGAATAATATAATGACTGAAATGACACGGGATGCAAGTGTGGAATGGGGTAGCAGAAGTGCAGGCTTTACAGGAGAAATGACTTTAGATGGAAGACAGCTGGAGTTAGATTGGAGTGGCACCGCTGTTGGTGGTATTGCACTGGCTTCGTTCATCATTTACAGTCTATAGGCAGGGGAGAGGAGATGGAGAGACAGAGCCCTGGGGACTGGAGGCAAGAAGTGTGACATAAAAGAGCTCTATATGATAAAATAATGATCTCCCTTTTCTTCCTTCTTTGAAATATTTAATGTTACTTTAACAGTCCTAAAGTTCCATTTAGCGCCAGTAAGAATTTGATAAATAAAGGTCAGTTAACGTGTTTTTGTGAGATTGATTGATCAAATATAAAGCAGGATCGAGTGTTAACACTGCAATTGTGTGAAATCAACCGGGTCATTAACAGGATCCTTTTTCTGACTTTCATCCTGACTAATCTGAAACCTCGCTGCTGCAGCTCAGCTCTGCTGTCTTCTCTCTATGTTTGATGTCAGTCTCCTTTTCTCATGCTGCAGCATCATCAGTTTTAAATCTTTCATTATGTGAGAAAATGGATGTGCGGTGGGACTGTGTGACAAAAGCGTGAATTGTGTGAGTCTCACACCTCAATCCATCAGAGATGGGAGGCCTGCATGACTACGTGGGGAGCTAATAAATGTTGAACAACAGTCACTTTGACTAAAACTGCTGCGACTCAGTCGAGAGGGAAGATGTAAGAGGATATGGCATGTCTAAGCACTGAACAACTGAGTTCACAAATGGACTTGAAAAGGAGAAAATAGCAAACTTTTGTAGGCAGAATAGTTCAGGTATTATCATTTTGAGCAAGCCTAATACAATAAAAGCCTTTGCATTTTACATTTATGTTCCACAGGGGAACTATATTTATGGAAAGCAATAAGGAGTATAAATGCATAAAGTGGACCATTCGTAGTTGCTGTGTTCTGCATCAAATGCAGTTACTGAACATTTCTAGGGAGAAACATGTCAGGCTATAAGAAAGCTTTATATGATGCATCTGTGACTCACATAAGGAGGATGCAATGGCCACTCTTGATGCAAATCATTTACTTTTGGAGGAAATTATGTAAACACAAATTCAGATCAGGTGTGCTGTCTGCAGCGTATACACTCTCACTCATCACATACTGACTACTTTTTAAGTTCTAAGTCTTTGGTTGCAAATACTTACCTTATATAATTCAAAGCAGTCCAACTTAAGGAAATATATATTTTCTTTCTAGTCTTGTGAACTACTGTAGTAACACACCAATACATTCCCAAACCATCTGCGTGATATAGTCTCTGTGCCAAGTCCTGGATCTGCTTTGAGACCTACTCCTGATGAGAAATATCCTAAACCCTAGTCTACTATTCAATATAAAGGAGTTGTGACTCTACGTGGAGGTCCTCACGGATGATTGAACTCCTCACCCTGTCACTTAAGAGCAACCTGGCCTTCAGGTGAAGCTCATTTCAATCACTTGTAAAATGTCAATCTTTCGGCCCCTACAGCTCATGGCTGAATAAATTTGGCATGCAGTTCAGAGGGCACAGTGACAATATTGCCTTTAAACTCAGACCTTTCTTCACCATGACAGGCCAAGCCCAATTCAAAGCCAAGACCCAGGATTCTTCAAATCCTTCACTTGAGGGATCAACTCATTCTCACCTCAAGTGGACTTCCACCTTTTTTCTTTTGGAAAAATTATGTTTTTACATTATTGTCAAAATGAAGATTGATCCCAGTTTAGCGGCTAAATCCACTAATGTCTTCAAATCTGTATAGGATGCAGGAACAAAATGGTCCCCAACAGGAAAGATGAAAGCTTTCCTTTGGCACACAGCTGATAAACTTTGATTCATTCTACATTTGCAGTTGTTGGATGGACTGTGAGGGAAAATGACTGTCAGAGCCCAGATCTGTGCTCTGACAGTCACCAACAGATGAAACCAAACCTATCTTGTGAATCTGAGTAATGAAAAGGCATAAGACTTGTTCCTGTCAGCACCGAAGGCATTTATCCCTCATGAAAATGTGTTACATTAAGCTGACCTTGAAACCAAAGTGTCTTTCCCTGTTAACAAAGACACACGCATTTCATAACCTACATATATCTTCCTTTGGGTCAACCAAATGGATAACAGATGTTTAAATAAACATTTTTATTTTTTCCAATGGAAAAATATGAATCATTGAAAATAGATTTTAAACATCTTAATGAAATGGAAATACTCTTTTAAGTTCTGCACAGAGCTTACCAACAACAGACCCCATTCATTTCTCCTGTCGCAGAAAATTTGTATATGTATAATTGTAATTACAAAAAAAAAAACCCTTTAGTGGGTTATTTAAAAGGCTCACAGGGAACCAGCCCACGATAAGTTCACATCAGCTGCCTTATAATTGGTGGTGAGTAGGTGGATGTACTGCTGCTAAAAGCAAACGGATAAATGTAGATGGAAAAATAAATGACTGCAAGATAACAAGTTAGTCAAGGTTATAAGATTTTTACTTCCAGTTTTATCCAGTTTTAAATCCAAATTTGTATGGGTTTAGTTATCATGCTAAACGAAATGTCTGACATTTTTTGGTCAAAACACTCCATAGATCCATATGGAACAACAGCCCCCCTTTTTAAGCATGTCTTTACAGCTGTTTATTACAGCCAGTTTTTAAGGAGTGGAATCAGATGCGTCACAACAGTGCCAAAGCATCTTTAGATTGGCGTTACAGCTTTGTACAACCAGCTTCCCAGAATATGTCAAATGTTGTGAAGTCGGATAGCGATAAAGATGTGGATGCAGAATAATTCTGCTATCTATGGTGTCCGAGGACTCTTGGAGTGCAATTTTTCAGTGAATTCAGTTCATGTTCACAATTGTTCTTGTTGAGCCATATGACAACGTCACTATTGTCATTGGTCAATGTCAGTTCTAGTGGTGTGTCATGTTTCCATGACAACTACTGTAGCTTGAAGTGAAGAGCTTGAAAACATGGCAACACAACAATTACTCATTTTACTCATTTTGACCCAGATTTGTGTCATATAAGACAAAAATACAGTTTGCAAATAGGAATATCTTGTTTCACATGTCGTTTTGGTGGTGAAACCAGAAATGACTCCTCCGTCTAGCAGACGCTGGGCTAGTACAAAATGCCAATTGTTATCATATGTCAACGATGAGTGACAAAGAAATGATAGTAACTAAACTAAACTGACACTCAATCAAAAGTTTACGCCCTATAGTAGACATAAATATACTGTATTGCTTTATCTAGTTACTGTATGTGACATTGTGCAATAAAGGTGGTGAGTTACTGCAGTTAGGTTGTTGGTGCTTTCTTACTTTCTTTTGCCTCACAATGCACTACTCAGCTGCCTATGGAAGCCTTTTTTACTCCAAACACGTGCAGCACATCATGCCGTTGTCAAGGCCTCTGAGCTTTCTCACCACAATTGGAAAGCATCAGAGATCCTGTCACTGACAGGTTGGACCCCAAATTGACTGAACAGAGTTTACACACTTTATTGTTATTGTGCTAAACCTCTTACCCAGGGCCGCCGCAAGGGGTGTGCGGGGCCTCGCATTATGGGCCGTTTTTTTTTTTTCAAAAAAAAATTTTTCTCGTTTTTTTTTTTTTCGTTTTTTCCCTTATAAATATCAACAGTCACGTTCCATTACAGAGCTAAATGTGTACTAGTCTGTGCATATCAATAAATATATGTGCAATGATGCGCGTGTCTGTTGTTCAATACAACTGCGTCAGACCAAGCGCATTGACACAAGGTGCTCTGATCCAGACGGGTGGCGTTGGAACAAACTGTCACACAATGTCGAGAGAACGAGACAGAATCAGGAAATTTCCATAAGGGGATGAAAAAAGAAAAAAAACTAAAGAAAATGGAAGAGTTTAATGCATCTCTGAAAGGCGTGTTTGATAAATTTGTTACAAAAATCACCGATCCGACCGGGTCTCAAGCAGCCGTGGGGCCCCGCGTCCAGGCAAGAGATGATGATGAGGCAGGGGAAGGTATCCAGTATTTTGCTAATTGGAGAGTTAAAATTGCGCATATAGACACTCGATCCGACCCGAAAAACCCCAAAAATTTTGGGGGCCCCCCAGCCATTTCGCACAGCCCCCCCCCCAAAAAAACAAAAAAACAACAATAAGGTTAATTTCCAACACATATCACCAGATACACCCAGGAGTATAAAATGAACAACAGCATCACATAACTGGGATTTTGCAGAATTGCTGAACATGTTTGATATTATCCATAAAAGCCCCCTTCACCTGCAAGACCATATGTGTTTACCAACAAAGTCTCTCTCCACAGCATGATTGGGTTTGATGCCTGTGTCCTGGAGTTCCTATGGGTAACTGCTGGTGAGGGGCAGGCAGGTGAGTCCAATGATGAATGTGGTTCATCCCAAGAATCTTCCAGCAGACCTGCACACCGGCAATCCGAACACAGAACACAAGAATGAGTAAACAGGTGGAGCATAGACAGATCAGAGAGCGCTGCTGACCTGACTTGTTTACCATGCTAGAACAATCTGATGGTAAATGTCATTTGTTATGTTCAGCAGGAGATGTAGGTTACTCGCATGTCTACAATTTGTTTCTCCTGGGATTATTGTGAAATGTTTGAACATTTGTATGTTCTTCTAACATTGTCAATTTGCAAGAGAAACAAACCATTTCATATGAGAAATTTCCCCCCTAAACAACACCTAATTTTCTTAGTCTGTTGGTCACATGACTTCCAGCATCCTTTGCGGATCTGTCATGTATCCCTCAGACAAGCCGGACGGCTGCAGCGACATCACTTGTCTTCACCTGGAATACATCACGTTAATTAAGTTAAGTCCCTTAACTTAATTATGTACAAAGATCTAATGACGCTCTTGGCAGAATCAAGATTGAGATACTCAAATATAAATGTCAGATGTAAAGACACACACACGTACACGCACAAACACGTACATGTACACACACACGCAGGTACTGACTAAACAGCAGAATGTAACACTCTAAATCAAGATGCTGAACTGGAAGTCCAGGGAAAAAAGGGTCCTGATATTTTAAGACAAAGTGTAGCAAAAATTGCTCTAAAAGAAAAAAGAAAAAAAGATCAAGGGCAGAGCAAAGTCAGTGTGATGAGCTTTAATACTGTAAAATAAGCAATTTTTCACTGCTCTGTGTCCCATTACAGACATTCTGATTTGTTGCCGCAGCCGAGAACCGTACGAAAAATATAAATAAAAATTCCTGTATATCCTAATACTGCCCAGATAATCTCTGCAGAGCTGCCATGCACTTCTCCCCCAGTTCTCTTTTTCATTCTGGAAGCATCCTCAGGACATGGAGAGGAGAGCACTGTTACTGGTTTGATTTAAATCTGAGGTTTGTTAAAACGGCTAACATCCTAATAACAGATTAGCTTTGTTCTCCTTTTTGCTCTCCATGCAGGAAAGTTTTATCCTGCAAGAATCACAGCTTTATGACACATTTTATAAGATACCTGCAAGACAGAAGACTGGATAATCTCATTCCCCTTCATCCCCAGCTGCCAAGTGCTTCTACCAATGTTGCTTTCAAAACAGTCTGGTTCTCCATATTTAGCACATCTGGATCAATGCTCAATGACAGAGCCACTCTCTGGCTTTGGGCATTATTGCAGCCATTAAAGTTCTTCTGATGCAGCACTTTTTTGTGTAAGTGGACAATTTTGCTGACTTTTCCACTGCAGGTTGCTGATAAATTGGATTCTAAGTAAACAGTGATGAAGCACCCAGAGCAGCCGGTATTGACAGTCATAAACCCTGCTCCATATTCCAGTGACTCCTAATCATCAGTGACAAATTTACTTAGTAACACCTTTGGGTGTTACTAAGTATCTGAGATGAAACCTTCTTATGCTGGTTGATCAGCCAGCCAACCTTTTTGGACCTTTTTACCTCCTGTTGACATTTAGGGACTGTATTTTTATGGTAATCCACTCATCTGACAGTATCTTCAAGCCCCCTTCATAATAATCTTTAATAAAGGTGACCTTCAATGCCACAGACAGCTTCACCAGGTTGTCTGATTTCCCCGTAGCATGCCAACGGCCAACTAATCCTCCTCCCTTATCTATTCCCCATCTCATTTGACATCAAGGCTCGCTTTAAAAGAAAAATAATCCAGAGTTAGGAGTGAATATTAAACATTTTCAAAAAAAACATTTTTATTATAGAGACGTGAAAATGAAGACGATCCAGTGACAGCAGGGACGAGAGACAGGAAAAGCTCTGGATGAATCCTAAAAAATAATCAGATTTCCCTTAAAATGAAATTGAAAGAAATATTTTAAAAGACATTCCTTGTTGCTTTCAGTCCCAAAACCAAGCTCAGTTATTCCCATCAATTTCTCACAGTACTGCCAGTCTCAAAAAAACTGAAAGTGAAATTAAAATGTATAAGTGTGAGACCATGCAACTGATTTTTATCAAATTTGGGATACTCTATTTACTCATCCGGTTGGTGAAAGCAGTTAAAAGAATGAATAGTTCAATGATGCAATCAATGTTATTCACCAGTGAAACGTTGAGGCACAGTCACCTTTTGGTCCTTATCTTCAGATGTTTGATCAAGGAGTACAAAATTATGTGGACACACAGCAAATCTTCTGAAATGTCTTCAAAGTGGTGCAAGAAAATGCACATTAGTATCTCATGAACCATTTTAGTTAAAATTATAAATTCAGTATACTTTCTCCAAGGCTTCAGTTGTTGGCAATACCTAAAATGTTAAGTGGCTGGTTTTTCAAAATGACTGCTGATGAAAGCCTATCAAAATTCATTGGCCATTATGTATAAAAGGTCAATGTTTTTGAAACTATAGGCTAAATCTGCCACGGTGTGGTTGTTGAGGACCCAAAAGCAGGAGAGCAGGAGGCAGCAGTTCACAAAACAGGGTTTAATTAACAAAAACCAAAAGCGCCAAAAGGACCACTGCCGGAGCAGGAATGGAGGGCAATGCGTCCAGGACGACCGCCGGAGCCGGAACAGGGGGCGATGCGTCCAGGACCACCGCCGGAGCCGGAACAGGGGGCGATGCGCCCAGGACCACCGCCGGAGCCGGAACAGGGGGCGATGCGCCCAGGACCACCGCCGGAGCCGGAACAGGGGGCAATGCGTCCAGGACCACCGCCGGAGCCGGAACAGGGGGCGATGCGTCCAGGACCACCGCCGGAGCAGAGGCCGATGCATCCAGGACTACCGCCGGAGCAGAGGCCGATGCGTCCAGGGAGCAGGGAAAGACAAGACCAGATATACACAGGGGATAACGAGACACAGGTGCAGACAATCAGGGCAGATGGGAAACAGGAGGGACAGAACTGAAACTCAAAAACTGGGGGAAGTATCAAACCCTGACAAAATCATAACGGCATGTGTCAAACTGCAAACCAATTGGTCAGTCGGGGGAGACGATAATAAGCAATTTTAGGTTTTTCTTGATCTTGGTAAATAAATGAGCTGCTGGACAGTTGAATTTCCAGATGAATAAAGTTCTATCTATCTATCTATCTATCTATCTATCTATCTATCTATCTATCTATCTATCTATCTATCTATCTATCTATCTATCTATCTATCTATCTATCTAAGGATGATAGAAACATTGCTCTTTTTTTTCCTCTCACTCCATATATTGGCAAATCAAGTGGCTTCATGATATCATTTGTATTCCTATTGTGTTTTTGTACCAATACCATAAATAAAAAAAGTGGCACTCAGGTGCTTCCACTGATTGTTATGAACTTTGCAATTTCTTATGTTTTGACAGCATAGATGGAAAATCATCAAAAGAGCTGATATTTTTCAAACTGTTTTAACATTACGGGCCAGTGACAATTAAGAGCCTTAATAGGTTGAGTAGCCAATATTTTCTGATGCACATGTTCAAGTTTTTAAAAGACTGAATTGATTGTTGTGACATGGTTTTCAACCAGATTTGGTTAATTTCCATGCAAGTAGGGAGCTGATAAAGCCATTCAAACATCGGCTGCTGTTGATGATCACCAGTTGTGGCTGTTCCAGTCTCTTCTTGTGTCCATATGATTTACGCTCTGTCTTGTTGAGGGTTCTGAAATGACATGTTTTGCTGTTGTGTTTTGTGAAATGTTGCATTTTTCTCCACTGTCACCTTTTAAATAGAACATCAGGCTGCTGTTGCAGAGAGGGTAATAAGAAGAATAAAAAAAAAAATTAAATAGAACTGTACAAGAGTTCTGTATCTTAGAATTTCTTGTCAGGGCTGTGTCAGCCATGCCACTGCTCTGAGCTGCAGACGGCCTAAGCTGAGCTGATGGATGGTTGAGCTTCAGGCATTCAGGACTGCCAAGCATCAGCGCTGCATTCTCGAGCCTCATACTTGTATCTCTGTGTTACACCAAAGAGTGGGACTACTAGAGCATTATAAGTGTTCTCTGAGATTACAATGTCATTACAAGCTTCTGACATTGAGATTTGTGCCTGGAAAACACACACACATGCACACACACGCACAATTGTACAAGGGGTATTTTAAATAAAATTGTCTGCCGGTGAATTCCGACAGACAGGTAATACTGTAAGTAATCCCATCATGGATGTCACAGCCAGTCAGAGTCAAGGGGGACACACCACTCAGCCAACATAATACCCTTGAGTCTGGCAACAGTCTTATGAACGGGCATTAGTCTTGGCTCATTTTGGACATCATAATCTGGAGAAAATTGCATATTCTGTGCATGTGTAATTTTTCAAATTTTGTAAGAAACTTTAAATCAGTCTGTAAAATTATTTGACCCTCTTCCACGTGGCAACGACACAGACAAGATGATGGAAAAGGAAAAGGAAGAAAAAACAACAAAAAGGAACCTTCTGGCAAGTAATTTTAAGGCCATTCGTGGTAATCAGCACCCACAGCTGTTTGCTCCAGGGAAGCAAACAGCCAGTCAGCACCATATGTGTGGGCTATTAGTTTTCAATGTTTTAATTACTGTACAAATCACGACTCTTTCTATCCTGAGCTGGGAAAACGTGAAAATGTGCCCTACTGGTTCACTTTGTAACAGATTGCAGAGTTACATCTAAATCGAGCTTTGAGGGTGTCTGAGGTTAATGGAGTTCAAAGATCATGTTTGGCCGTTTAACCTTAAGCCAACCAAAATAATAGAACAAAAACAATTCCCCCCCAAAATAATATGCACTTGGCTCTCTGTCTAGTGGGCGATATATGGTTTTGTGTCTTTTCCCCCGTTCCCTTCATGGCAATTGAAGTAACGGCAACCTGTAATTCTCTTCTCTCCTCCAGATCACTTCAGTGACATCAAGTAAAAAAAAAAGTCCATCTTTCCTGCCTCCAGAGGCAAGCTGCCAAATAGTTCCATTAGCATGCTTCTGAAGGAGCTAGGCCAGGCAATAACGCTGCTCATTCCCTGCAAGACAGAGGGGAAAGTGTTACCAAGGCGCTACAAGTCACTTTAGCAGAGTGATTTGATTAAAAAAAATCCTTGACAAATGGTTCACAGCTATATATGGATGAAACCTTTGTAAAATCTTCCACTTTTAATACAATCTTTTAAAGATTTTTCCCCTTTAAATCAAATTCAGAAATACATCAGTGCTTTGTGTTGCAACATGATTCAACAAATGTACCGCAATGAAGCATGCTAAAGATATGCAGGGACGTTGTACTCGTATCTTATTCTTTATCATGTGTAATTTACCTTTGAAGTTTAATAAAGTACTATTAAATTTAAATTAATTTCATCTGAAATGTGAGAAAAAGTTGAGATTTTCTGAAAATAAGCATGGGAAACCCTTATCCATTAAGACTAATGTGGCCAAACGTGTAAACTTTTCTCTTAACCATATATTTTGTAATATTTAAACTTCACCTTATGTGTCTAATTCTTTAGTTGGACATATTGAGAAGACAGCAGAAAATGTAAAGACTTTGGAAAAGGTCATGTAAGATGGGTCTTGATCCCACCAGTGTCTTGAATTGGAGTCAGGAGACCAACATCATCCTCTCCTTGCACTTGTCCTTGTAAGTGCTGGAAAAGTGTGAAATCTGGGCCTGGACAGGCAGGTGAATGTCATCTCGCTTGGCCAGCCCTACCCGTTAAGTTAAGAAAAAAGTCTCTCTCCTAGGTTTTTACTTGTGATTATTCCCACCATATTTAGGGTCTTCTGGAGACTATTCCAGCTGTCTTTGGACTAAAGGAAGGGGTATACCCTGGACAGATCACTAGTCCATCATAGGGCCACGTACAGACAAACATACACGTACAGACAAACACCATGTGACTCAAATTCACTCCTATGGACCGTTTAGGAACTCCAGTTAGCCTAACATGGTTTTGTACCGTGGAAGGAAGACTCTGGAGAAAAGAGAGAACATGCAAACTCCACACTCCCCTGCTGGGATTCAAACCAGGAACCTTCTCGCTGTTACCCAAGAGTGCCAACCACCAAAATGAAAAAAAGAAAAAAAATAGGAGGGCTGGTCAGGTTATGTCATCATAATGCAGTGACAGATTTGCAGATAAGTCTCATAAGTCAGCAATCAACATCCGTAATAGCATTGTGATCATGGAAGGAGGTGGAAGCTGCATCTCTGTACTGAGAGTGAAGTAAGTAAAGAAAATGTAGGGTGTTCAACATTTGTGAGTGCAACATTTCGCCAAAGTTAGCTGGCCTTCTGCCATGGGATGAATTTGGCTGATCAGTTACAAACACATGACCCAAGTTTGATGGCACATAATCTATGAGATCACACAGAAATTCCTTGCATTCATTATATATTTATATATTTAATATTTTAAGTGTTTAATATATATTGAAATAAAAAAGAACACCCCCAATTTTGTCTAACGGTTTCTAAATAGATTTTTTTGGTATTTGTGGCAGGGTGGAGGAGCTGCAGCCACTCAGGTTGATTGGGGCACAGGTGGCCCCAATCAACCAATCCACCCTGCCTGGCTTGATAAGTCATGGCTGCACAGCAGAAAGGGGCTGCTGCTGCTGGGAGAAGGTTCTGCACGTGTGTCTTGGGTGTGTCTGGAGAAAATAAACGTTCCTGCACTGAAACCTGTGTCCTCTGTCCTGTCGGTCGGCCCCGTAGCACTCGCCGTGCTACACTGGCGCCCAACGTGGGGCCCGACAGGATGGAGGCACTGGCACAGAAACTGGCAGACCTGGCGGCCCCGATCCGGAGCCAGGCGGAGCGGCAGACTGCAGCGCTGGAGACGCTGGCAGCGCAGCAGCCGGCAGGGTGGGGTCGCCCGCCTACTCTGCTCGCAGAGGACCGCCCCTTCACCTTCAGCTACCCGGACGTGCGGCGAGGGGTGCTGGACTGTCCAGGGCGGTCCTCGGAGGACGACTCCTTTTCCTTCACGTGCCCGTACGTGAGGCGAGCGGCGCGGGACCGTCTAGGGAGGCCCTCGGCGGTCCTGGAGGTGCCGGTCCTGGAGGCGCCGGTCCTGGAGGAGGCTGTCCTGGAGGAGGCTGTCCTGGAGGAGGCTGTCCTGGAGGAGGCTGTCCTGGAGGAGGCTGTCCTGGAGGAGGCTGTCCTGGAGGAGGCTGTCCTGGAGGAGGCTGTGGTCCTGGAGGAGGCGGCGGTCCTGGAGGAGGCTGTCCTGGAGGAGGCTGTCCTGGAGGAGGCTGTCCTGGAGGAGGCTGTCCTGGAGGAGGCTGTGGTCCTGGAGGAGGCGGCGGTCCTGGAGGAGGCGGCGGTCCTGGAGGAGGCGGCGGTCCTGGAGGAGGCGGCGGTCCTGGAGGAGGCGGCGATCGAGGAGGCGCCGATCCTGGAGGCGCCGATCCTGGAGGCGCCGATCCTGGAGGCGCCGATCCTGGAGGCGGAGATCCTGGAGGCGGAGACGTCGGTCGCCGGGGCGGTCCTGGACGTGCAAGCTCCAGAGGCGGACCAACGGCTGGAGCAGTGCTGCGTCGGGGAGGGGGTGGTCCTGGACGCGCCGCAGATGCCATCTGGCCTGAGGCCACCCTGGGCCCAGTCCCGAGAGCGGCGTTCTCGGCGGTCGGCCCGTCGCCGAGGACGACCTCCCGACCGGTCTCTGTGGTCGGCCCGTCGCCGAGGGCGACCTCCCGACCGGTCTCTGTGGTCGGCCCGTTGCCGAGGGCGACCTCCCAACCGGCCTCGTCAGCCGGCCAAACCGGGAAGGCCCGGAGGCGCAGTCTGCGGTTCCTGGCTTCCTCTCCCGCTCCGAGGGGGGCGGGGGGGAGTTGGCTCGGCCGGATGGTCCCCGGCCTGAGGTTGGTGATGGGGGTGTGTGGCAGGGTGGAGGAGCTGCAGCCACTCAGGTTGATTGGGGCACAGGTGGCCCCAATCAACCAATCCACCCTGCCTGGCTTGATAAGTCATGGCTGCACAGCAGAAAGGGGCTGCTGCTGCTGGGAGAAGGTTCTGCACGTGTGTCTTGGGTGTGTCTGGAGAAAATAAACGTTCCTGCACTGAAACCTGTGTCCTCTGTCCTGTCGGTCGGCCCCGTAGCACTCGCCGTGCTACAGTATTGTTATGAATATATTGTATTATATATATATATATATATATATATATAGCATTATTTTCCTATGTTGTTTTTAAACTGTAACAAATTTGATATTTGAATATGTTGGGTGAGGTTTTCATATAAGCCCTCTTGGGTGTCATACCTCCCCTTTGCACATCCCAGTAATGTTGATTGTTCATGTTGTTTATTTATATGATACTGTTTGTGCTAAATAAAAAAAATAAAAAAATAAAAAAATATTGCACAAATTGTACGTATTTTTTAGGTCAACGCATAGTCAGAGCTCAGGGGGCCGTCCTCGGGGCCTTGGCTTGGGCTGTGGCGCCAGAGTCCTGGGCAGAGTCCTAGGGACCGGCTTTGGGGGACACAGAATCCGAGGGGCCGGCTGAGGGGGACACCGGGTCCTCGCCGTCGGCTGAGGGGGACACCGGGTCCTCGCCGTCGGCTGAGGGGGATCCCGGGTCCTCGGCACTGGCTGAGGGGGACACCGGGTCCTCAGCGTCGGCTGAGCGGGACACCGGGTCCTTGGCAGGTGCCTGGGTGTCGGCTGAGGCGCAGGCAGAGAAACGGGGACAGGCTGGGGGGCGTCCAGAACGTCTTCGGGAACAAGAACATGTCGAGGTGCGTCCGGGACCACCTCGGGAACAAGGATGTGAAGAGTTTGTCGCCGCTGCCGACATCGTCTCCATTCTTGCCTGTATTTAGCCCGATAGCTCTTGGGCCTACCCACGGGCGGGGCTTCAGGGAGGACTGGGGGGGACTGTTAAAGGGGACCTATTATGAAAAACAGGTTTTTTCTTGCTTTAACATACAGTGGTCTCCCCTCAGCCTGCCAACTCAGAGAAGGAGGAAAGCAGCCAAATGCAGTGTCTGTATAGCCGCCCGGATGAGCCGTCCAGTATGATGTGACTTCTACGAGCAGTTCAGATTCGGCGCATTTTCGTTACATAACCAAAATGCAAACCACGCCCACAACTATAAAACCGTGTCCTAATCCAGCCTTCTGCATGCGAGCGTCCGACTATCACGTAGCACTGCGTGACATCGGACGCTCTCTGTCCATCTCCCTCCAGCCAGCTGTCACTTTATTGAGGTTTTTGTAGTGAAATGAGGAAGTATCATAGAGATAACTTCTCATTTCAACTAACTGGATCAGCTGTTCCTCATCCATGACTGTTTGCTACAGCGCTTTCAACCGGCTTTCAACACGAGCGACAGGAAGAGAATAGAAGCAGGGCGTCTGACAAATGTTCAGCTCAAAACGGCGCGCCGCGTCACTCTGCACAGCGCTGCGTCGCTGCGGCCAGTTAGGACAGTCCAATAGAAAATAAAGCAATGGAATTGATTTTGATGCTGACGCTCACTCGCATCGCATGGGACACGGTTTAAAGCCTGAATTATGGTTCCGCATTAAATCGACGCAGAGCCTACGCCTTAGGGTTACCCGGCGACGCGCACCGTACGGTGTGCGTCGCCCTACGCCGTAGGCTCTGCGTTGGTGTAACGCGGAACCATAAATTAGCCTTAAAGGTGTACGCAGCCGGGTGCTCTTCTGCCCAGAGCGAGGCTTTGTGCCCTCCCCTGCTACACGTCATTCAGGCAGCCAGCACAGTGCCTCATTATCATAGCCTCCCCGCCCCCTCAGAATCCCTCATAGAGAATGAGGTTAGAAACGGTAAAAATAAAGACATGGCCCAGAGGCTGAATTTCTAATTTATTTAGAAAAAACTATCAAAAGCTTGTTTTTAAGACATTAAAGGCCTGTTTAAAATAGACATTAAATGCCATAATAGGTCCCCTTTAAAGCAAGAAAAAACTTGTTTTTCATAATAGGTCCCCTTTAAGTTCGGCACACTTTTGAGTAAATATCAGTAGTACGCATTAATTCGGACGTACTACTCAGAGCGCACAAGTCACTTCCTGCCGTTGGGAGGGGGAGTTGTTACCATGGTAACAACTCCTGTCACAGCAGCAGTAGCACCGCACCGCTCTTTCCCGTTTATCCTGGCCGAAACAAGATGACACGAATATTATAATATTAATATTATATAATAATATTATTATACTTAATATTATACTTATGCCATATACGTAACTGCGCAGCACTTAGCAACCAAACACTGCTGCATTGCATTGTGGGAAGTTTCTGCTTAGCTAGTGTCCATCAATCCATACTAATAAATTTCTCCAGAATGAGTATGGATAGCGCATACTATTGTGTACGTAGCCTACTAATGTTTCGGACTCACTAAAAAAATCTCACGTACTGTTCTTGCATACTCATTAGTGTGGAAGTATGGAATTTCGGACACAGCCAAAGACATGGGCTTCCATATAAAACAGGAAGTGACAAAACCGTGACAGCGAATGTGTATGAGTTATTTATCCTTTTTTTAATGCTCCAACTTGGTAACTTAACTGAAGTTAGAAGAACTATATCTTTTAACAAATATGTTAAAATTTTGTTCTGCTACACAATAACAAAGTTGTGACTTCGTCACGTACAGACTAGAACACATACCGAGAGATAGCTACTGACTACCACTCAAGGGACAAGGAGACACAAATGTTAAGAATAGAGGAAGTCACTCACCAGGGAAAGGATTTTCAAAATAAGACAAGAAGTAATGCCACATACAAAGCAGGAGTCCAAACAACAAAAGCACAATTAAACCAAAGCTAGAAATTAAAACAAGACTAATAAGACTGAGACAAACTCATATGAACTCATGTGAATCTGAACATGGGCTACGACATATAGGCTACAATAAAAAGCAATTAAAGAAAAAAGTATGTTTTATTATTATATATGTTGTGTTTTTAGGTAATCCAAGGTAAAGATGAAAATATCAATTTTTCCCTGGAATCTAAACAAACTTATATTCTAATGTGACTTTCTGATTTTTTTTCTTAGTTGCACTGAAAGTCTCTGGCACAAAGCTGTCTTACATCCTCCTTCCTACTCTGCTCATTTTCTTTTAATCAGATATACTTCCTTACCTTTCAGGCATGCCTCAAGGGCTAACATGTTCTTGGATCAATCTGCACCTTTCTGATTGTCTCATTTTTTTTCCATGTTTGTCATTATCAATGTGTGCACGGTTTAGCCAGAGCATGCTATGAGTGCTGAACTGAAAAAGCAGTGGAAGCACATGCTCTCAAACCGCAGCTATATCACCCACACTTTACAAAAGGAATTTGCAAGCATTAATAGGGAGCCTGGAGGACAGACTTCTGACAGGATCTTTGCAGAAAAATCTTCAACCCTCAAACAAACAGCTGTGATAAAAACATACATGCATTTGTTACAAAGATTGTTGATGAGAATAGTATACATTTATTTTTGTTTCCTTTAAAAAAAATACATTTTTAATGCGCATATCTTTCAAAACATGCTCTTTTTTGAAAATAAGTAAAACAGAACAACCATTTATATTCCATTCAGCCTTTTGGAGTTCACTGGTTGTGAATTTTAACAAGAATTTTTCAACAATTATAATTTGTTTACAGTCATAACAAATAGTTATTTTAATGAACATTGTTAGCCGATCAGTTAAAAGAATGAATTTAGTGCAGAGTAGGAGGACATTTTGCTGTTTTCCACTATTAGCAAATATGACAGTTTATTATAACTAATGTATATTCATGACTATATGACTATGCAGCCTCTACGCTCCACTGAAGGACAAATTTAAATTTTCGCAGTAGTCTTTTAGACCTTTGAAAGGTGAAGATTTTTATAGGTTTTTGATGGAGTATTGTTTTAATTTAGGGAACCTTGTCTCCTTTACAGTCATATCTCTTTCCTGTCAGACTAAAGGTACTGACATGAACCTTCCAGTCAGAAATTTCCATCCATCTATTAATTTTTTCCCCATCAGAATGATCCTGTTCAGGGTCATGGAAGGGGCTGGAGACTGTCCAGCTGTCCTCGAGTGAGAGGTCCAATACATCCTGCACAGGTCACCAGTCCATCACAGGGCCACACATAGACAAAATGAGTCAATCATGCGCACCGACACACGCATATGAGGAAAAACACAGACTCCACACACAAAGACAATATCTTTTGAAAACCATTCTATAACATCTCACAGTTGAATAATGCATAAGCTGTGCAGAACCGATGAAAAAAGAAGCTAGTTTAAGCTACAGAGGAGAGGTTACCATAAGTTGGGTGGAGAGGGGAGTGTTCTGCCCTCCAGGCATTTTTGTTGTTTATATTGGGAGGTAGCACCCTTTAATGCCTTTTATTTGTTGCATGCTTTTATTTTGACAACCACCTGTCTATGGGAAGTAGGAAAACCAGGAAGTAGGCACAGAAAAAGCACATGTTGAGCAGAGCAGATCAGGAAAGTTCTTCTGTCGTCATCCAGCTGCGTGGTGCTGTTGAAAGCATTGTCTGTGAGTTATCTAAGTTGACATGCATTTTGTTCAGGAATATTGAAGAGTATTTTTATGACTTTGTGAAAGAAAAGTATGTTTTATTTACATTTTAGTGTGGGACTCTGAAAGGTTATTTTATGTGGTCAGTGTAACTTTCAGCCAGTTTGTAAGCTAATTTAGATTACCTTTTATTCCTTATCTCTTGTTTACTGTAATGTAAAGCTGAAAATACCTGTGTACTTTGTTTTTCTTTACTGATTTTAACAATGTATGGCAAACAGTGATTTTACTTTTTTCTTATGTTACAGTTTCACTCCAATTTTGCATCTGCATGCTTCTTGAGTCTGCATTAAATTCCGGAGCTGAAGGCTATATCCTGACTCTCATGTCTTTTGTGAATGGAGTTTGGCTTGCTGTCTACTTTTAGTCATCACACTTAAAGGAGGACAGTATAGTGAAAAGACAGAAAACGAAAGAGCACCACAACTGCTTACAACAACGGATCAACAAGCGAGCTTCCAAAACGGCATCATGAATGAACACGAAGACGACAAAGTGTCAGTTAGAAGCTCAAGGAGCTCCCGTTCATCTGCATCATCAGCAAGCGCCGCAGCAAGAGCCCGGGCCAGAGCAGAGGCAGCGCGGGCGCGCGCATCATTCGCAGAGAAGGAGGCGAGATTAAAAATGGAGCAAGCAGAAATGCAGGCTAGGTTGCAGCTGGAAAAAGCTAAATTTGAGGCTGAGTTAGGGGCTCTCAACCTGCGGAGAGAAGCGGCTGCCGCCATAGCACAGGCTGAGGTTCTTGAAGCAGCAGAATTGGACCAAGGATCGGACATGGCTGATGTAGGCAAACCTCTGTCTGAAAGTTACTTTGCTGAGCGTACCAGTAATTACGTTAAATCACAGTCTGATTTACACTGCCAGACAGATGCTATCTCACCTCAGAGAATTCATGCACCCTCACCTCTCGACCCTGAAGAAACCGCCATCACACACAACCTTCCAACCGACTCTGAACCACGGACTCTCCCTGGCAGTCAGCCCATCCAGCAACCAAAGGCAGAGGATAACCGAATGGATGTTACTCCTAGAAATCCAGCCACTGTCAGACCTCCTTACACTCATCGCGAATACTGGGCGGACCCCGCATCCACTAACCACCCCATGAATCCCAGGGCTCAATCTTTCATTCCCGGACCGAGTGGTCTGTCACACCAAACACAAGGAATGGAAAACTTTGCCAGGTATTTGGCTCGCCGAGAACTGGTCAGTACGGGTCTCACCCAATTTGACGACCGTCCAGAGAGTTACAGAGCTTGGCAGTCATCGTTCCTAAACGCTATCAGGGACCTGGACCTCATGGCCAGCGAAGAGCTGGATTTGTTGGTGAAATGGCTTGGAAAAGAGTCAGCCGAGCATGTCAGAAGGATACGTGCTGTTCATATCCATGACCCTCAAGCAGCGCTCAGGAAAGCCTGGACCAGGCTTAATGAATGCTATGCCTCACCTGAAGTCATCGAATGTGCCCTCTACAGGAAGCTGGACCACTTTCCAAAAATTTCTAACAGGGATTACATTAAGCTCAGGGAGTTCGGAGACCTCTTAATGGAGTTACAGGCTGCTAAGGAAGACGGATACCTGCCAGGTTTAAGTTATCTGGACACTGCTCGCGGAATTGGTCCTATTGTGGAGAAGTTACCCTATAGCCTGCAGGAGAAATGGCTCACCTGTGGATCAAGGTACAAAGATGACCACTATGGACAATTTCCCCCTTTCTCTTTCTTCACCAATTTCATCTGCTACGAGGCCCGTACCAGGAATGACCCAAGCTTCATGCTCCCCACTATCAGCAGTGCAGTGGAAAGAGGAGACAAGCCCAGTAACAAATCTTTTTACCCGAGAACTCCCATATCTGTTCACAAGACAGCTGTTTCCTCCACAGAAGATGCTGGTGGGACTGCTTCTGCAAAAAATAGGCCTGGAACAGAGAAACATTGCCCCATTCACGACAAGCCGCACCCACTCAGAAAATGCAGAGGTTTTAGAGCAAAGCCCCTGGAGGAAAGAAAGGCTTTTTTGAAGGAAAAAGGCATCTGTTACCGGTGCTGTGCCTCAGCTTCACACTTGGCTAAGGATTGTAAGGCAATGGTGAACTGTGGTGAATGTGAGAGCGACCGCCATACTACAGCAATGCACCCTGGTCCAGCCACACAACCACTGAAGGCACCCCCAGCAACATCGGGCGACATGGAGGAAGAGGATCCAACTACGCTGACAGTTGACAGTCGCTGCACTGAGGTTTGCGGTCTAGGACAGGTGGGCAGATCTTGTGCTAAGATCTGTCTGGTCAGAGTATACCCACAGGGTCAGCGTGAAAAGGCCATCAAGATGTATGCCATATTGGATGACCAGAGCAACCGCTCATTAGCTCGGTCATACTTTTTTGAAGCATTTAACATCCAGGGTCACTCCTTCTCCTACTCACTCAGAACTTGCGCTGGGCAGGTCGATATGTCTGGAAGAAGAGCAGAGGGCTTCCAAATTGAGTCACTGGATGGAACCATCAGCCTCAATCTGCCATCGTTGATTGAATGTAACGAAATACTCGACAACAGGTCCGAAATACCAACACCGGAAGTAGCACTTCATCACCCCCATCTAAAGGCAGTGGCTGAATACATCCCGCAACTGGACCCAAAGGCACGTATTCTCCTCTTGCTAGGGAGAGACATTGTTAGGGTACACAAAGTGCGCCAGCAGGTCGACGGACCACACAATGCCCCTTTCGCACAAAGGTTGGACCTCGGTTGGGTTCTGGTGGGGGATGTATGCCTTGGAAAAGCACATAAACCAATTGTGAGCACCTTTAAGACAAATGTGCTGGAGAATGAAAGAACCTCCTTCTTCACGCCCTGTGACAGCTTCATACAGCTGAAAGAGAAACTGAGTTACGGCGGGGAGCAACGAGACAAACTATCCGACGTGGCTAAGAACAACAGAGGTTGGCACAGAGGTGACACGGTCCGCACACAGGATGAACTGAGTCTGGCTAGACATGTCATCATCAAATCAGTTCAAGCTGAGGCTTTCCCAGACGAGATACCTGCACTCACCAGTGGGACATCCATTCCAAAGAACAGCTCTCTCATCAAGCTGGAGCCCACCATGGACAAAGGAATTGTGAAAATAAGAGGTCCACTCAGGAACGCCCAGCTGGAGAGCAGCGAAAAGAATCCCATCCTCTTACCTAAGCGCCACCACATCTCCATCCTGCTCGTTCGTCACCATCATGACCTGGTTAAACACCAGGGTCGTCACTTGACTGATGGAGCACTCAGAGAATCCGGTGTATGGCTCATTGGAGCTAAGAGGCTTGTGTGTTCTGTTCTCCATGCCTGTGTCACCCGCCGAAAGCTTAGGGGCAATCAGGGCCTTCCGAAAACCTTTTTGAGACCCGTCTCACAAGTTGTTCTCATGTTGCCAGTAGAGGACTGAAGGAGTATTTCAAAGCCAGTTAGCAGTGACCTCAATGAGGCCAGGCGGGGAGTGTTCTGCCCTCCAGGCATTTTTGTTGTTTATATTGGGAGGTAGCACCCTTTAATGCCTTTTATTTGTTGCATGCTTTTATTTTGACAACCACCTGTCTATGGGAAGTAGGAAAACCAGGAAGTAGGCACAGAAAAAGCACATGTTGAGCAGAGCAGATCAGGAAAGTTCTTCTGTCGTCATCCAGCTGCGTGGTGCTGTTGAAAGCATTGTCTGTGAGTTATCTAAGTTGACATGCATTTTGTTCAGGAATATTGAAGAGTATTTTTATGACTTTGTGAAAGAAAAGTATGTTTTATTTACATTTTAGTGTGGGACTCTGAAAGGTTATTTTATGTGGTCAGTGTAACTTTCAGCCAGTTTGTAAGCTAATTTAGATTACCTTTTATTCCTTATCTCTTGTTTACTGTAATGTAAAGCTGAAAATACCTGTGTACTTTGTTTTTCTTTACTGATTTTAACAATGTATGGCAAACAGTGATTTTACTTTTTTCTTATGTTACAGTTTCACTCCAATTTTGCATCTGCATGCTTCTTGAGTCTGCATTAAATTCCGGAGCTGAAGGCTATATCCTGACTCTCATGTCTTTTGTGAATGGAGTTTGGCTTGCTGTCTACTTTTAGTCATCACACTTAAAGGAGGACAGTATAGGGAGTAAAAACAAGGACAAGAAGCTACTTGGTGTGTTGTGGTTCTGATGTGAAGACAGCAGACCTGACTAGTTGTTTTTTATAGTTATCATAGTGATGTATTCATTAAATATCAGCCCAAATTTGATGGGAATAGGCCTTTGGGTGAAATCAATACATCAAGTCACCGTGGGAAATCCTAAAGAAAAATTCCTTTACTGAGAGAGGCGAGAGCAGCTAATAAAATATAAAATGTAAATCATGAATGGTATTGATTTTTGAATCACGTAGGCTACACCCTGTGAATTTGTTCTTTGATGACTCTTACGGGTTTGTGACCAGGAAATAGCTACTAATAGCTTGGAACAAAGACTTGGAAAAAACAGAGGGGAAGAAAGTACTTCAGAGGCATGGCCACTTTTCTCACAGATCTGCATCTATATCTATAGCAGTCACGTCACAAAGAAAACTCACAAAACAACACACAGCATTTTGTGGTAAGTAAGGGCATCGCAACAATGAGTTATCTTTTGGCTGCATAGACAGATGATTATGCAAAAATGCAGAAGAAGAGTAATGTTCAAACAATATTTACTGTGGTATGCTGAACAAATAAGCAAACAAACAAACAAACAAACAATCTATTGTCGAGCTCGGCGGCGGACGAGAGGGCGGCTGCAGCGGCGTTTGCACTGCGCAAACCCTGCCCGAATTGAACATTTTTTAATTTCACCGTGCCGCGCTGTGACAACATCTCGGCACGACCAATAGGAGAGAAGGTGGTGGAGGCTGCGCCGACTCTTCTCCTTGCGCAACGGTCGCACATACACAATGAATGGAGTTGTGTCGGTTGCTGTGTCGATTACGTTCTCACTACAAATAAAAAAAACGCACCGCTCCAGGTCTCGAATGGAAGCGAGCCGAGACCACCTCTCCTAGGCGATCTCGGCTCGCTTGTTTTGTGGCATCTGAGCGCGATTGCTGTGTTCACATACACCAAACGAAACCAATCTTGCTCCCTGTTTCGGAACAACTTTTCGCCAGGCCTGGCTTGCGTGCAAAATTTGGTGACTTTTGGGGCACGTTTAGGGGGCAAAAAGGCCCTCATTTCGTCGGAAGAAAAATAAAAATGAGGAAAATAAAAACGAGAACTCCTACAGATACAATAGGGCCTTTGCACTGTAAGTGCTCGGGCCCTAATTAAAAAAGTGCATATGCATTAAAAGTGAATCGGAATGAATGCACAATACAAAAAGTGCAAGTTGTCAAGACAATGGGTGTGGAAATAGGGGACAGTCGGATAAGGGGGTTGGAGTTAAGTTCATGGAAAGGTGAGGGATAAAAACTGTTCCTCGGTCTCATGGTGTGGCTTTTTAGGGCCATGTAGTGCCTTATAGAGGGCAGCAATGTGAAAACATGATGAAATGTGTAAGTGTTACCTCTGATCAGTTATCTGATAGTTCTGCATGGATTGCTGCATTAGCATGTTCTGTAGATGTCTTAAAGAGTTCTCTTTAAAGGAGCTTGAGGCAGGATTTATGAAAAAAATGCGTATACGTTTTAAGTTTTCTAGTAATAATGTCAGATGAAGTGTTCCAAACCCAAAAGAATGAGCCCTCTAGCGTATCTCTCCGTTGCCTTGAACAGGCTGTGTGCTGCAAAATGCGCTGCAATTCTGGGCCCGAATTTCCCGCGCTGTCCTGCGTATGTGACGTCACATGACGCTGCATGTGCGTGCTCCCGTGCCGGCTTCGCTGTTGGCTGCATAACCCCCGACGGTCGTCGTGGCGCTAATGAGTCTCATTTCTTATTCTTGCCTCATGCTCCTTTAAGAGAAAACCAAAGATTCTGATTTTTAGGCCAGGGTTTGAAGAAATAGATAGATGTGCTGTTTAAGACTTTACCTAGACAGATATACTGACCTTTCCTAGATAGGTATGCTGTTTATAACCTTTCCTAGATAGATATGCTGTGTAAGACCTTTCCTAGATAGATATACTGTATATGACCTTTCCTAGATAGATATACTATATATGACTGTTCCTAGATAGATATGCTGTATAAGACCTTTCCTAGATAGATATATTATATATGACTGTTCCTAGATAGATATACTGTGTAAGACCTTTTTTTTTCTAAATAGATATACTGTATAAGACCTTTCCTGAGCCTGATAGTACTGAATGCCACTTTTTCTGTTCTCACAGCAAAATTTTCACTAATGGGACCGCTGTGTGATGATGCATGCCTTAATGCAATCTTTTTGCATACATTTAAATGAAATGAAAGTTTTGTAGTAGGGGAAAATGAGCAGTGTTTGCAGGTAGACACATAGGTGGTGGGAAAATACTTTTATGGCCTGCTGGGAGTCTCATCAGATATGACAAAAACACATTAGACTGCACACTTCGATGGTGCTGTGCTGATGAATGGCAGCACGGACGTACAGCAAGAGTCCAAATCAAATAACACATGTTTTACTGTAAGATAGGTGCCAGCGGAAGGGGAAACATGAAGACTGTGTTGGACATTCACTGGTTTGATGGCACAGCAGGACTCACTGCACAAACAAAAATGTTGAATACGACTTGTACCCCTGCGTGAGTGTGTTTTAACATGGAAAGACATTTGTTAATGCTGCTCTAAGTTCTCTTTTTGATGACAGCTAATGCAGAGGTGGAAGACAGATGTCTAATAATAGCCTAGGAAGGCGCTCCACTCCCTGATGACAGAAGGACAGATGAACCTCTCCTCAGTCCTTGACACCCTATTTAAATGTCGAAGAGGAACATCACTGAACTTTAGCTTTAAACTATTATCCTGCTATGCTCTATTGCTACATCCGTCTGTCATTTTCAGTGCAAGATGAAATAACTTCTTTCATTTACCAGTGTATTGTAACATGACTGTATGCTTGTGTGGAAAATGAGCTGTGAACTCATGTACTGTGACTCTCAATTCACAACAAATATTACTTAACATTTTAACCAAGGGGCAACATTCGGCTTTCAGAGTTGAAGTCATTGCAGGAATAAGACAAAATGCAGTTTATTTAATTACCAAAAGGGGCTGATTTCAAATTCCAGTCAATCTCGCCCTGATGTTGAAGTTCAACTCTGCGGCTGAAAATAACATATTTAAACCCTGGTTCAAAAAATATTTTGGGTCTCAATAGCTTGATTCAACTTTCATGACAAGTGTATAGGCATTAAAGTACTTGTAAAGTAAAAGCTTAGCACAAAAACACAGCAAAACAGTCAAAAGCAGCTATTTTTGCTCTCATTTTGAGGCTGGTAGCCAGGGCTAACCAGAGGATGCCAGCTGGACTGCCTCTACCTTATCAGCTTTGACCTTTAGCAGCAACCAGACGTTTCCCCTCTGACCATTTCATGACCCTTCTAAGTGGACTGACTGGATTACTAGCAAACACTCAGCTACCCCTGCTTGGTCGCCTAGGCCACCGTGCTTGCCCGCGACTGCAAGTCCCAGTGGAGTTGGTAGAACTTGTTTTAGATGTTGTCCCCGTTTGTCCATTTTTGGATTAACAAAAGTCGGACTGTGTCAGTTCCTACCAACAATGACACAATGCAGTAAAAAAGAGAAAAAAAGCCATTAAAACCACTGATTGTCTTAAAACGTTTAGAGGGGAAAACAGGCATAAACCAACACTCCAGAAAACAAATTCAAAAGTAATACAACAAATAACTTCCTAGATAGATATACTATATATGACTGTTCCTAGATAGATATACTGTGTAAGACCTTTTTTTCTAAATAGATATACTGTATAAGACCTTTCCTCTCGCCCTGACTCCCATGTTGAAGTTCAACTCTGCGGCTGAAAATAACATATTTAAACCCTGGTTCAAAAAATATTTTGGGTCTCAATAGCTCGATTCAACTTTCATGACAAGTGTATAGGCATTAAAGTACTTGTAAAGTAAAAGTTTAGCACAAAAACACAGCAAAACAGTCAAAAGCAGCTATTTTTACTCTCATTTTGAGGCTGGTAGCCAGGGCTAACCAGAGGATGCCAGCTGGACTGCCTCTACCTTATCAGCTTTGACCTTTAGCAGCAACCAGAAGTTTCCCCTCTGACCATTTCATGACCCTTCTAAGTGGACTGACTGGATTACTAGCAAACACTCAGCTACCCCTGCTTGGTCGCCTAGGCCACCGTGCTTGCCCGCGACTGCAAGTCCCAGTGGAGTTGGTAGAACTTGTTTTAGATGTTGTCCCCGTTTGTCCATTTTTGGATTAACAAAAGTCGGACTGTGTCAGTTCCTACCAACAATGACACAATGCAGTAAAAAAGAGAAGAAAAAAAAGCCATTAAAACCACTGATAGTCTTAAAACGTTTAGAGGGGAAAAAAGGCATAAACCAACACTCCAGAAAACAAATTCAAAAGTAATACAACAAATAACTTCTGTGCTACTTTTTGAATTCTAAAATGAAAATTGGAATTCTGTTGTTAAAATAATGTGTTTTGAAACAAATCTATAAAACTGATTTATTTCAGAATCTCTCCTGTCGAACTTTACTGGTTTTATGTTTTTTTTTTTAAAGAGCAAAAACATTTTTCACTACTATCATACCAAAAGTGTGCTCAGCAGGCTGCTGCTCAGCCAGAGAAATAGTTAGTTGCAGCAGTTAGTTTCTGTTTTATGGAGTGAGAATTTGTAATTCCTCCTCCACACCATCACCACAAAAAATTATTAATATTTCTATCCGTTTTTTCGAAAAAATGCCTTTAGGTACATCCAGAAGTATTTTATATGTGAAAGTTTTTATAATTTTGCATTCACACACCTACACACTGGATTTGAAATAACCCAAATCAGGATGTGATCACAGTGTACCTTTTTAAGCTTTAATTTAAGAAGTTGGGTTTCACAAAACTATGGAATTACCATTTAGGAATTACAGCCATTGTAAGCAATGTCACATAGGTGTGGATTTCTGATTTGTTTGCTGTGATACATTGCATCTCGTTAGCTTTGGTTTAGATTGGCTGATGAGTTGGTACACCACTTTTTGATCAGTTTTAATGGAGTTAAGAATTGATAGCACTTTCACATACATTCAGATGTTTATTTTATAGAGTCATAGGCTGCAGGTTTTATCAGATGCAGTAACAGTAATAAAATTATTTTCTATAACCTTCAAGTTTGGTCATACTTTCTTTGTCTGACTTGCATGCTAGCATTTGGATATGTTAAATGTAAATTAATTGAAAAAGAATGTGTTATAGTTTGTGCAGTTTGTGATACTGAAGCTAAAAAAAGACAATTTTGCAATGTGGCATGCGAACAAACCAAATAATTGACAGTAAGATGGCTATAACATACATGATAGGGGCTAAATCGGAAGTTTTGTCCTGAAACTGACAAAGATGATTTATCAACCCCAATATGTATTGAAAAAAAAAAGAAAAAAGTTTATTCATCAGTCTCTGTGTGCCAAATAGCATCTTCAGAACTTGGTGTATGTTCTTGTGGGTTGTGTCAAGGGGTAGTGACAAACAACCTCTCTACTCAAGGTTTAACTACTTCTTTTGACCTGAGGGCATATTGTGCAGACAGACAGAGCTCAAGAGCTTCTGTTTCTCTGCTAGCCGCTGTTCATACTACACTCCCTTTGCAGAAAATGGTGTTTCACTACAACACAAAGCCTGAAAGCCAAATATTACACAATTGGATATGCACTAGAACATTTATTTACACACTGATTCATAGACACTGTCTAGTGCTGACAACAGTTGTTCATCTTTGAAATCAGCTTGAGCCACATTGTCACATCCATTCAGACGCAGCTCTGGACTCATTTCCAGCACACAAAAACCCATAAACCATTTACAGTGAATCCTGCATCGGAGCTGGCGAGTTATGTGCTGTAAAATATGCGCTGCATCACAACAATGTAATTAAGTTACAGGGTGCCTCATACAGTCTGAAATGGGCTTATCTCAGACAGCAGAATGAGAATAATTGTTACATTTTACAAGGTGAAAATGAAGTGACTAGAAAATCATCCACATTGAGGTTTCATCACCCCCAGCTCCTCACACATACACCCCCAACGCAGAGGTTACATGAGGGTATAGATCCACTAAGCCATCCTGCTTTTCACATCAGCCCATGTCTCCACAAGGAAGACTGTCAGAGAAGTGACTGGATTACCACTCGTCTTGTGAATAATGCAGGCAGGATGTCAGTAACATGGACCGGAGAAGGCTTTCTGCTGAGAACAGCAGGTGTCTTTCATCATTGTGACGCCAGCAACATATGAGACACAGGCGGGTGGGTGTTTGGTCAGCGCACAAAAAGAAATAAAGCACATAATCATGCATGCATGATTATGGGGAAAACATGCACATCTTGGGAATGTGGAATTGAGTGCATTTTACTTCCACAATTGTGAAAGGGACAGTGAAACAAGCGCAGAAATGCAGAAACCAAAACTATTGTGCTTTCAGACCTCTGACTTCAGCTTATAGATGCTGCCATTTCATGCACAGAATAATACATTAAGATTTTCAAAAATGTTTAGGTATGGATAATTTGGAATGGAAGAATTGTACCTACAAATGTTTAAGCAAACTTGATCACGTTATATTTGAAGTTATATTTTTCTCAAAAGTTTTGGTTTGACTTAATGAAGTCCTGGTTTCTAGTGTTTGCATTATACACTACTACAGTACTAGATAGATGTGTAGTACTACAAGTCAGAGCTGAGGAGTGAGCTGATAAACTGAGTTAGTGTTGGCAAGCTGGAATTCTGTATAAAAATGGCACAAAAGTATTTCCATGTACGAATCATGTTGTATGAGTAGAACACGGCCACAACCTGCCGATGCAGACCAGCACCAGACTGTAGACATCTTATCCATGAATGTATTTGTTGCACACAGGAAATTCCAAAATCCAATGCAGATGCTGTAGAGCAGGTTGAGGGAGAGGCAAATCGATATCCAGGGGTTCTGGTGAATCTAAAGATCCTTGATTCTAAATTACCAACCTGGCAAATGACAATAATCTAGTATCAGAGGACCAAATTGAAGAACTTGCTATTTTGGACATGTGGAGGGTGTTGAGGTTTGTTTTCTTCTTAACCAATAGCCACCCCAGCTTGAACTGGTGGGTTTCCACTAGCAGGGCTTCAAGGTAGTTTTAAATTTATAGGACTCTGATTGGCACACACGTCCAGGAACCGCCTCGAAACAATAGTTTTGCTCCACTGCTGGGTGTGGACACGGTGTTGATGATGCTGACTGGCTCTGCAGCATCCCAGAGAAGATGCACAGCCATCTCAATGTTTACTTAAAGTTGTAGTCTTTTTATTACCTGCCACCATCACAGTGTATAACACCACACGAAAAAGAAAGCAACCACCTCAGCTCCTTGCATGCTTATCTTGTTGCTTTTAGTTTGCTTTTCTTCTTCTCAGCCTTGTTACATTTCCAGCCTCCTCAGATCCTTTCTGTTGGAAACTTGCCACGTTGTAATCTGGCTGCAGTAAAGGGACTTCAAAAAAAAGTGCAATTGTTAATACAGATAGGCTAAATCTGTCCATACCTTTATTAGTAACCAATCTATGCCCTTGGTGTAGTGTCGTGGGACTGATCAACGGACAAATCGTAGTGCACTTAAGTGCATCACGCAAAGATTGGAAGATTTGTCATTCCTCTTTAAAGATTCAGTTTAACTTTTAAACACCCTTGAAATTCCCTTTGATATGAGTTACTGAGAGAAAAAGGAGCAAGATGATGAGACAAAGCAGGCTTTCAGCAGCTTGTACTGTATGATGATGCCTGATGTAGATAGCTCTTCTGACTAATTACCAAAACTTCAGCTGCAATTTCCTTTGAAGATGACAACCTCATGGGCATGATCAGACTGGAACCGCGGGCTAAATCTTTCTAACATTCATGCTCTCAGGACTGTTGGATGAAAAGCTGCTGGAGATTTCAGAGATGATTTGTCATTTCTATGGTAATTTTAAAGCTGAAATTTGGGGATTGATCCCTTTGAAGCTGCATTTGTAAAGGGTCACATCATCATAAGGAATGCAATTCATTTGATCAAAAAAAAATACTTTAAAAACACAGAATGAAATCCAGACAGAGAATTACTGTTGCTGCTGTTCTGTTTTGCTCCCAGTAATTTGCCTTTAGAAAACAAATTATCCTATTCTTTATTGTTGTTATTGCAATGCAATAATGTCCCTGTTGTGCATCATTCCAGACGGTGGGGGGTCAGCAAACTCAGCCAACATTTCTATGTGGGGCCTCTGTGAGTAATAAATGGACTGAAAAATAGGCCCCAAATGGGACTGTTCACTGGTTCCATATTGGCTGAGTCTCAAATGCACACGTGGGTTTGTCTGTGTGCGTTTGCTGCAGGATTACGCAGGAGTGCTAGCTACCAGGGCCCCAGATGAGTTTCCCCTATTCATTTGTTCAAGCAAAATTGACTTCATTTGTGTGAGTCAGTTACAGATGATGCACATGTTTCCCATTACTTAACCAGTTATCTTTCCTCACTGACCGCAGAGGGACAGTTTCAGCAAATATAATTTTTGTTCATACAGCGTAGCCCTAAACTGTTCAAAGTGCCTGTCCAGCTGGACACATAATTAAACCTCACTTGTGACAATTTAACTTCAATTTTGTGAACAAATTGGGCAACATGTTCTGGTTAGTTAAAATGAACTATTTTTCTTAAATTAACAATTGCTGTACACCTGAAGGTGCCACGTGCTAAACTCTGCAGCCTGTTTAGAAATTCTTCAACAAAGTTTGTTGTAGTTTTACTCATAATTTAAAATCTTAAGTAACCTGACACTTTCTGTTAATTTGCCATGACATGTGATTTGAGCTTCATCTAAATCACAATGTGCTGACGTTAATAACACTCAAGCAATTATAATCCCTCTTGTCTTTACTGAGGACAACGAATAAGCATTTTCACCACTGGATGACAAAGCAAGTAAACCCAGAGACAAAGTACTTCAGTAAAAGGTAATAGGAGTCAGTTGTTTGAACACCTGGAACCCAGCTAAACAAAATAGTTTAGATTTGAGGTCCAGTGCTACTTGAAGTTTGCAAAAAAGTTACTTGGCAATGTACAACACTATTTGGAAAATGTTTTGTGGGCTGATGAAACAAATGTTGAATTGTTTTGGGGAAGAAATCCTGGCACGATGTATTGCATGAAAAAGGCACAGTTTACCGTGGTGAAAACATCAATTCAATGTGGAGGAGGGAGCACCATGATTTTGGGTTGCATCACTGCCTCAACAGCTGGATGACATGCCATCATGAAGGGCGAAAGAATGACCAAAATGTCTTACGGGTGAATGAATCTGAGGGATCGTGCAAAACAATGGCCTGAAGCATCAATTTAAATCTACCTGAAAATGCCTTAAGAAAAAAACAAAGTGGCTTTTGGAGTTGTCCAGTTAAAGCCAAAACCTTAATCTCATAAACATGTCCTTGAGAGAGCTGTTCATATCAGACATCCGTCAAATGAGACTGAGCACTTCTGATAAGGAACGTTTTTACTTGCAGGCAAGAAGTGTTGGCAAAAAATAAATAAAATTCATTGGTATTCAATCTGAAATGAGCATTAAATGAAAGTCAGTTTCCTCTATGTGACTTCTCCGTCCTTATCTCCATATTACTTAGAAGTTTAAATGTTTTTGTTTTTGTATTCATTAAACTCATGGAGTTTATGCACCAGTGTCAATGCCAGTCAATGGCTCTGTTCCACCCTCACCAAGGCAAGGCAAGTTTATTTGTACCACATTTCATGTACGAGAGTTCTAAGTGCTTTACATAAAAAAAAAATTAAAAAATGCATTAAAAAGTAAAAAAGAGTTTTAAAGCAGAAATGAAAGACAGACGGACATAAGTAAAAAAATAATAAAATAAATGAGATGCAAGAAATAAAAGGTTGTAGTGCATTATGGGAAATTACTGAAATGCAGCAGTCAATAAAAAGGTTTTCAGCCTCGACTTAAAACAATTGAGCGGTTCAGCAGCCCTGATGCATTCTGGGAGTTTGTTCCACAGGTGAGGAACATAAAACCTGAATGCTGCGTCACCTTGTTTGCTTCTAAATCTGGGTACAGAAAGTAGGGGTGACGCTGACGACCTGAGGGTTCTGGTTGGTTCATAATGGACCAGGAGATCAGAGATTTTAAAATCTGTTCTGTGATCCATCACGGTTACTTCAATTCGCCTTCTTCTGTTCCCCTCTATCCCCCATGGAGTTCATACTACGTCTATATTAATATCCAGCAAATCAAATCAATGTATCTTCCCTGATATTAACTCTTCCACCTGTTACCATGGTAACACAAAGGCCAGTGTATATTATAAGGGGGAGGGGAAGAGGAACGCTGCTTGACGCAAATCGGGTGAATATGACTTTGGAAACCCAAGAGGAGTTTCAGGTAGGGAAGGCGGAGGTTAGAGCTTTCCCTCCGCCATGTTCGATCATGTTGAGGGTGTCAGATTAAAGACTGGGAGGGAGAGTGTGAAATTTCACTGTACATCAGCCAAAGTCCATCACCACTGAAACTGTAGGGGGTAATTCTTCACTGATACTTCCATTTTTTTATATCCTTTTTCCCCTTTTGTAATGATTCAATGTCACACATCATCTTTGTCATATCCCACTCAGTGGAACTCCACCGAGGCTGTAAGAGGAAAACACAGGCAATCACAGACACTGTGTGTTTTTTCCTCAGAAAAACAGAACTCAGTCAATAAATAGTTATGTATTTAAAGTTATGTAATTTAAAAAAAAAAACTCAGCTAAAGGAATACAAAGAAATGTGATTGATGAAACGGCAGGAAGCATGTTCTGAAATGCAAACTAAATAAATTATGTCCAAATATAACCACATTATTGACTGAGGGTCGATAAACTCCTCTTTAAGGTTTGAAAGAAACAAATTATACCTTTTATCCACATGGTGATCCAATTTCCTGACATTTTCATGAAATGTAAGTGACATGGTTTGTTCAAGATACCATGCAGAGAGTGCAATTGCCCCTTTTTAAATTGGACCTACCGACTCAACTCCATACAACCCTTGATTGTGCCGTGCAAGCCTCGTTTAAAATCTGTCCAAAAGCTTCAAGCTGCAATAAAAATGTTATTTCAGACACAAATAACACTCAATCACCTCCAAAGCATGTTATAACCATACAAGAGAGAGAGGATTTTGCACTCACTCCTATAAAACAGAAGAATACTGTCAGAAGAATACTTGAACAGTAGTTTCGTTCTTAAATACTTTCATTTACCCAACTGCACTTTACCACAGCCCGTTGGTGCTATTTTTTAAGGCAAGATGTCATTGTTTGCGATACTTTGAACTGGCATATGTTGTTGAAACAGTGTACCATACTTAGAGGCATTCAAGTAACAGCCAGCTGACAGGGAATACACCTGTCAAAAATCTAAACCGGTTTCCTTCATCACATGTAAGCTTCAAAGACTGGGTTCCACTGTGACTCCATTTCTCTGTGTATTGTAAAACGAAAAGACATCATGATTTCTTTTTTTTTTCAAAAGTGGACTCAATTTCCTGAGGCATTTATACAATTTCCCTGACATGTTCTGCCGAAAATATCACAGCGATACAGCAGAGCAGCTCCTTTTTCAAACAATTCTTTGCAGCTCTTTTGACAGCGAGTTTTTGGAGGCGGAGCCTGCCATTTCACTCCACTCTACTCTCCTATGCAGGATTTTTTTAAATAAGTGCTATTGTTTTCTAGCCTGATAGTTTAGACCCACATCTAGATGTAGAGTCTGAAAATGATCCATATAGCCTCACAATCTTTTTAACTGTTGATGCCAAAGCTGATTTAAATGTCCTTTAATTGTTGGCTGCGGCCACAAACATCCAGATTACAATATCGCCGCTTTGTCATCATTCTGTTAAGCCCACCCAGAGAAACTCGCTCAACAAGGAAACACTCATTTGATTGGCTCCCCAGGACTTTTGGACATATTTTATGATATCCAACAGACGGCAGCAAAACATATCTCCAAAGCAAATTTGCTTCAAATGCAACGCAAATGCAGCAATATGTGAAAATTATTGGAAATAAAGATGTGGAGGCTGAACAATTTTATCCTGGTCTGGTCTGTAATATCACACTACCATGCTAATCGAACCACTCAATGAAAGAAAATCTCAAGATGTTTAGGTTTGTAGTCACTTAAGACACAAAAAAAGAATTAGCTGTCAAGCACAAAAAATGCGATTTTTCTTTTCACAACAGTTAATTCATAACCTAAAATGACATCACAAACTCACCCCCCAAAACATAAAGATAATAATAACAGCTGTAGGAAGTGTAATTTTATTAAAAATAGTTGATTTTAACAAAAAAAGTAAGAATAGAAGATCTTCAAAAGAGATTTTGAGTTTTTCATAGCGTTAGACATTCAACACACTACGTGCTCTCAAGCACAGAAAAGGTTTATTTTTTATTTTTCTCATAGTCTCCCTTTAATAAAGACTCTATTTAGCTGGCATTAATTAGCAGAGTTTGATTATAGCGATAAAATTAAAAGAAAATTAAACATTCAGAAAGTAGCCTAATAATGTGGTTTGATATCTTTAGTTCAAGTCCCATTATTATTATTTAATTTTATGGTGGCTTTGGTTTAATTTCAATTCGGTGTATGCATGTGTGTATCTGTGGGTGTTTTCTGTTAATAAAACACAATTTGAATAAATAATTCATTTTGTAATAGCAATAACTGAAAAGTCATTAATTCCCACCAGCATCCAAAGATATTGATATTTTTCAGAAAAATGAAATAAAAAGGTGTACTTCACTGACAGCCCTTACAGACTTACAGGTTTGTTAGAGTATGATTTATACCTACAATGTGCTACAAAAAAAAAAAAAACTGTTAAGGTTAAAATATATTTCTTCTCAGTGCATAGATTGTGCCTGAGGAGAAAGAGAAGAAAACAAAATAAGTTCAAAAAAATACAAAACTAAACAAAGAAACCCAGAGAAAGTAAAAGAAAGAAAAACACATTAAGATTTTTTTCCATTAGAATAAAAAATAGAACAAACGTGGTTGAGTTCATTTTGATACACACAGAGCAGTTATTTGGAGAAAAGTGAAGTTGCCAATTCCCTCTGTTTGATGTGAAGTTTCTCTGTATTTGTTGGTGAACAATCTTTCTCATGACACTACACGACCTTTCATGAGCTCACTTTGATCGGGGGCAGTGATGTGTGATGCCTCCGGTAACGTAAAACCTGCCGTTCTTGGTAAGGTAGCTTCAGCTTTAATAAAGAGTTTGAGTGGGTAGCACAAGACACAATATGTTGTGAGGAAATTCATTCTCATCATCTAGTGTGTCAAGTCTTGACTGAATGTGATGCAAGTCTGCAGACATTTCTTAAAGGGCTTAAAGGTTCAAGATTGTCTTAAACCATCATATACCCCGTTGTCAGGCCGACTAGCAGTCATTTTAAGAAGTGCACAAATGATTTAAGCAATTTTGAGAAAGCAGTCGTATCAGGAGCTTCCAGAGATGTTTCATTTTCTCATCTTTTTGTAAAATGACTCTCTGCATTAGTTGCATCTGCAGATTGTCTTTCAAAACTCAAAGTGAAGCTCAACCAAGCCCATACATCTATAGAGTTCTATGTGAGCTGTGAAGAAGGCCACAGCTCCTATTTTAGCATGAAGAGCTATGGGCTGGCCTTCTCCATTATCGTGCCTGAAGAAGCGTCTGGTTCCCTTGAAATGGCAACCACAGTCTACAGCGCTGCAACGAGTTACCCGCAAACCTTCCGAGCCCCAGATGAGCCGAATGAGGGACCCTTGTATGCCTCGACGTGAACGCTTTTGGACCGACCTGGAGCTGAAGGAGGTCCAGCTGCTGTGCCCATGCATTCCCCTCATCCACACTGAGATGAGGAGAGCAGCAGAGAGAGAGACGCTCTTTATCAGGATCACCTGCGGAGCGTAACCATCCAGCTGTTCATCAAGGAATGCTGCCGGGCCAGACCAAACCACCTTTTTCTTCAACTACAAAGATCCACGTAAGAGGGTGTTTTGTGTCTGGGCAGAGAAACATAGTTAACACATTTAACTAGTCTTACATTTAAATAGTTTTACGTTGTGAGCCGGACCACTGAACGCGTCACAACTGTGTTTATTAGTTTAAGTGTGTTTGTTTATTTTATTGTTTGTCTACTGTTGCTGGATCTTGATGACATGTTTTTTTGGCCATCGTGACACACACACACACACACACACACACACACACACACACACACACACACACACACACACACACACACACACACACACACACACACACACACACACACACACACACACACACACACACACACACACACACACACACACACACACACACACACACACAAATAATCTGAAGTTTGTGTTAATGTTTAGTTAGTTGTTGTTAATGTATAGTTTAGGCATCGGAATCTATCCCAAGTGTTGTTTCACTATCTTTTAACACTTGTGTAAATGAATTCTGAAGTTTTTTGTGTTTATTTTTTACATATTTGTCACATCTGCTGGTTGCAAAGGTCTTTGCTCAGACTCCTTCCTTCACTGTTATTCTGTAATGCTACCCCTGGCAACAGGCTGACATGTAGGGAATAATAGTTACCTTGAGACTGATTTGTGCTGTTCAGTTAATATTTTCCTGATAAAGTCAGGTGGTGCCCTGTTTTGTTTGATTAATTTTGATCATTCATTTTGATAAGTAATCTTTATTAATAATAATTATCGTAAGACAATAACTCTTTAATAAGTGAACAAGTTAATAAAAATAAAAATAACATTTTTTGAGATGGTGGGAGGCATGATTTCTGTTTTATTTGTCCGTGTTAGTCGAATTTCAGCCCATAACTTGAACAGTTCAGATCTGATGTCAGTGTCTTTCAAGGGACACTCACAAAGTTGTACCAGGCTGTGCCCAGGCATGTATGACCCTCCCTTCTGATTCCCTACTGGCCTGCATTCAAATAGAGCACCATGGTGGTCAGTCAGGCTAGGGGACAGTATGGATTGCCTTGTGTGAGAGCACCCTTATATCATTTACAACACAACAAAATATCAAGATGTCAAATCCGAAGAGATAAAAGTGCTGAGGATAATCTGTGCTGTCACTAGCAGTGACTACTAGGGATAAAATGGGGATTAAAGTCCATGGCTGGAAGCCAAAATAAATTGTGTGATGATACTTTTTGGGGGATGTCTCCTGCTCAGCTATAGCTGGAAGAACCCCAGTGTTGGAAAGCATCACAAGCCTGGCTATGTTATTACTACTGCAACCTAGGCAGTTGATGATGTCTGGACAGGTAAATGTCTTCTGATCTCTTGCAAGCTCCAGAGCATACAGTTTAACTAAGAGCAATATCCCAGAGTTAAAACAACCGAAGGGTTGTTAGAAGACGGGTGTAAAGATTTGTCAAGAACCAAAACAACATGTATCAATGTATTTTTGAGTTGGAACAAAATATATGTTTACAGCAAAAATGACAATTAATGTTAGCTCTAAGGGAAAATAGAGCTACTTCAAAAAAGCTACTGTCCAAGTCAGCTGCTAGTGCTGCAAAAACGACTGTTAATAGACACAGAAGGGAAGAGTTCATGGCATAGAACCGGTCTGGAATTATTTATGACAAAATAGGCAACTATTGAAGCAGATATCATGGACACGCCTTAGCAACTAATGATAGATGTACTGTAAGGTTGTTTTAATGTTAACTGAAAATGTGTTGCACAAATTTGATCTACTTGCAATCTAAACCAAGCTAGACTGACTTAAGTCTCTTCAAAGATTCATTGTAGATGTTCATTGCTGTGGGCAGGAAGGATCTCATGTCGCGGTCTGTGTTGCTAGAGATCTGAAGATGGCTCTGATTGAAGACATTGTTCCTGAATCACTGTGTTATGAAGAGGATGCTCAGGTTTGTCCATGATCATCTTCAGTTTATGAAGTATCCTTCTTTGCACAATCAGCTCCAGAGGCTTCAGAACTGTCCCCGTAACAGAGCCAGCCCTCTTTATCAGTGAAAGCTGTATTTGTTTCCATTGTTTTCCCTAAGCTAACCAACTTATCTGTGTTTCTTCATGATACTTTTTGCCTTTTCAGAGGAAGGATACCAAACACACGTCGTTGGACAGCAGTTCCTGTATTCCAATATAATTGATTAGGTAAATGCTCCAGAGAGCTGGGTAGTTTTTCCAATGAAAAGACTAAAATACCTTTTATGAATATACCAGCTTCAGTCATTCAAAACTTTAGGAGGACTTTCAATTATAAATTAAGCTTTATGTCTTCATATAAGGATTCCCTTGAGGAAACCATAGGCCAAACCCAGGACAGAAGTCAGCTCTCAGATGACCTGAAAAAATATTTCACACTTTAACATGGAGCTGGGAAAGGACAGGGAGTATGCTTGATGTCTTTTTTTTAGACTGCAATCCATACTCAGTGTGAATCCTGGCTAAGTGGTTGAGAAATTGACATATTAATGGAGGAATGAAATAAAGATCATAGATATTAATTCCCTTTTGTCTATACTACAACTATAAATTACTCAGTCTATCAGGCAACACAGGTCCCAGAGGAAATATGAAAATAATATGTTTGTATGAAGTACGTGTCATCACTTCAGCAGTTTCTTAGAAAGCGAGACCACTGTGACATAAAGGATTTCAAAATACAATAATCTCAGTAGTTATTTGGCTTTCTTACTTTGACCTCAAACCACAATGTTACATTTCCAAAAGTGCTGTACTTTAAGGTGTTTGTCAGACGGGGTTTTCTGTTTCATATTACTTGTTTTCTTGACATGTTACACAATGTATAAATGGCGTGTTACGCTGTCTCAAAGAATTGATTCCCGCCGGGGACGCTGTGGGTGCTGAGTGCGTGTTAAGTTCCCCCATGACTTCAGCACCCACAGCACCCACTGTGTGTGGAGTTTGCATGTTCTCCCCGTATTCCTTTGTGTAGCTCACAAAAACATGCAACAGTCCCTGGCTATACACTTCCCCCCTCTGGCCAGCCAGGGCGGCAGATGGGGTGGGGAGGATCTGGCCACAATAACGTGATCCTTCCACCCGTTACGTCACAAATTTGAAGTCCCACCCTGTCTGGTGAAAAGAAGCGGCCTGCTCACTCCTCAAGTTAAGAAGGAGACTTGAGCCAAGTGTAGGGCCCTCCTGGGGTTGGTAGAGGGAGCAATGCTCAATGACTTAGGTAGGAGCACTGATAAAAATGGGAAAAAACATATATAAATCAAAGCTGCAAGCAGCGATGAACGGGCCCTCGCGCGTGCAATTTTCACCAATAAAGGTCAAGGACTCAAAACTAAGTCGGATGACACCACCCACGACTATTCATGTCAAACCATTCAAAAGTTATGGCAGAAAATAGGAACTATCAAATATCGACCAATCAGAAGGGGCGGGGGTAATTTGCACCAATTAAGGTGAAGGACTTAAAGCCGAGTCCGATGACACGACCCACGACTGTTTATGTGAAACCATTGAAAAGTTATGGCAGAAAATAGGAACTATCAAATATCTACCAATCATAAGGAGGGGGAGGGGCTAATTTGCACCAATTAAGGTGAAGGAGTCAAAACCGAGTCCGATGACACCACCCACGACTCTGTATGTCATACCATTCAAAAGTTATGCGAGAAAATAGGGACTATCAAATATCGACCAATCAGATGAAGGGGCAGGGCTAATTCAGGCCACCGAGTCCGATGACACCACCCACATGTCTTTATCACAACCCGTTCAAAAGTTATGGCAGAGAATAGGGACTATCAAATATCGACCAATCAGCTACTAGTATCACTTCCTGTTTAACGTTGAAGTTTGACGCGGCGCCACAGCAACGCCGTTTCATGAAAACTCATGATTTTGATTACTTATCATGGTTAACGTCTTTTGTGTCTCCTGAACGAGTTTTATGTCAAATGGACGATCCTGCTAGGAGAAGTACGTTAAAGTACGACACGTGAAAATGGTGCCAAAAGACTTTTCTTTAAGTTGCGACATGATACAGGTGTGTTCCGATTTTCGTGCATGTACGTCAAACCGTATTGTGGGGCTTGAGGCACAAAGTTTTCTAGGGGGCGCTGTTGAGCCATTAGGCCACGCCCATTAATGCAAACCATTAAATATCACATTTTTCGCCAGGCCTGGCTTGGGTGCAAAATTTGGTGACTTTTGGGGCACATTTAGGGGGGCAAAAATTCCCTAATTTCGTTGCAAGAAAAATAAAAACGAGAAAAATTCCTACAGATACAATAGGGCCTTCGCACTATCAGTGCTCGGGCCCTAATTATATAAATAAAAATAAAAAATAAAAATAACATGATAAAACTTAGGGATGCCCCGATACTGGTATCAGTATCGGGGCCGATACTGCTCTCATATACTCACAAAAATTCTCCGATACCACGTACTAGGGGGAGATGTTGAGCCGCCCCGCGGCTCCCCGGATGAGTGTGCAGCCTGGGGGCGGAGCAGCCGCCGAGCCGCCGCTACTCAGCCAGCTGTTCCGTGTTTCAGTTTGTTCTATCTTCCTTAATTATACAAACTGGATGGTTGAGTATTACTCTTACTCACAGGGAACTTTATTAAACACTTCACGTAACTCACAGTACAACGTAGTCTCATCGCAGGTACATCAACTGCGCATGTGCGGTGCTTCACCTGCTGTCCGTTTGAAATAATAAACAATCCCATTGTTACTTTCCGGTTAGCCGCTAGGCGGCTAAGCTTAGCGTGGTGATGAGGAGTGATACCCGTGAGTGAGACTGGAGACTTATCACGTGTCCATGTGTGTATTAGACGTCAGTGTTGTTTCTATGAGATGCCCCTTTTACACCAAAAGCAGTCAGCAGAAGCTCAATGTTTTGTAATATATAGATGATAATAACATGTTATTATAGCTATGTTTTGATAAGACATTGTAAGGCAGAAATACACACAATGATCATTCATTGATTAAGAAAATGAATGTTGGAGCTAAAACAAGTACGTTTTGGCATTGTCCAGGCTATTTTTACTGGGTTTTCTTTTTTCTGAATACCTGAGTGTCTGAATCTTCTCAGTTATGAATTCTGCTTTTCAATTGACTTATTGATAAATCATGTACTTGCATATATATTTGGTATCTTTGTGTCCAATCAAACTGGACATGCCTATTATTCTTGGCACTCCTTTTATCCACTAGCAAATTTGTGAAACATAACAGAGTAATGGGGAAGATAGGTGATAAATCACCACTCCTCGCTGCACCCACTGACAGCTGCCGTCTGGAAGGTAACATAAAAAGAATCTCTGTGGAGGCAAAATCAAAGCTTTGAGACCAAAGCAGAGCATCTTCTGATGCCACCTGTCAGAGTTTCTACCTCCTGCTTCTTCACAGATTATTTCGCTAAAGTTGTCTTTTTTTCTTTTCTTTTTTTCATCTCAGGTTTTAAACCAAGAAGTTGAAGTAACTAACAATGAGAATAGCTTGAATCGTTTCATAGAATGAACAACCATTGGTGGCTCTTAAAAGTGTTAAAGTGAAGATTTGCACACTTATATCTCAAGGTTTTGGGGTTTAAAAAAAAAATCTCTGTTAACAGGTGATGTGTAAGGGGATTAAACTGTGGTAGGACTGGACTCATTCTGGTCAACATGAAAAAATGAAAGGTTCACACCTTTATAAAGTTGGTAAAAAAAAACCTGTTGGCAGCTGGCAAAAGCTGGAATGATAATTACAAAGTGAAAGAAATTCTATTACAAGCTCTAAGGTTAAAAAAAGGTTTTGGGCTTGTATCTAAGCTACATTATGTGGCATTTAAGAACATTCAAAATATAAGATGTCTAAACAAATACAATGAGTGATATATTGACTCAAAATTTAATGAATCCATGTTGGCATTGTAAAATGAATGGGTGATTTTTTTAGCATCCCAACACACACACAAAAAAAATATCCATCATCCATTTACTTCTGCTATCTGGGTTTGGGTCACTGAGGCAGTAGCCAAACCAGAAAGGCCCAGCAGAGAGAGAATAATCTCTCCGGCGTGTACTTGGTCTGCCTCAGGGCTTTTGGTTGCGCATGCCCAAAACACATTGCTAAGGTCCATCATGCATCCTCACCAGATCCCTAAATCTCCTCAGACAGCTCCTCTCAAAGGAGACTCCAGTGGCAGAGGAAACACAATTTTATCTTGTTCTTACATTCACTATCCATAGTTTGTGGCCATAGTTGAGGGCAGGAACATAAATCAAACAACTCAGCTCCCTCTTCATCGCTACAGACTGGTACGAAGTTGACATTACTGCAAGCGCCATACTGATCTGCCTTTCATTCTGACTCCATTATTCCTCTATTCATAAACAAGACGTAGTGATATTTGAACTTCTCCATTTGAGGCAGCACTTCACCCTCACCCCAGAGGGCATGGCCTAAGATTTTGAGGCACTGCTTCTCATCCCTACTACCCCCTTCTGGCTTCTGGCTATGCATCGTGCCAACATGGACCGCAAGGAACGTGATTGGTAGATTTATTGTTGTTCTTCTTCGAGTTTCTCACCGCTATTTCTTCTTCATCGTGTTCAAATCAGGTGGTCAAAATAGCTTGCTACAATGTGTGTAAAAGTGACTGATGCTCAACATTTTTCACTCGCACTGCAAGCGACAGTGCTGCAGAAAAAGATTCTATACTGCCACAGCGTAGCAGTTGGTTGTGCAGAAGTACAAACCAGTGACGCTGAAAGTGCTGTACGTAGCCTACTTGCAATGCTGCTGCACAGAAGCAGAATCAGGCTTTAGCTTCAAACCCCCTTCAGTGAGAAGATCACGGCTTAGAAACATCAATAGGACCACATCATCTGCAAAAAGCATATACAGTATAAAATCCTAAGGCCATCAACCCTTCCACCCATAGGCTCTGCTGAGAAATTCTGTCAATAAAAGTTACAACCAGAATCAATGACAAAGTGCAGCCCTGATTAAGTCTAACGTCTATGCTAGATATTTGCCCCAGCATAATGTACACTAGTTGCAATATAGTGAACTGTTCACAAAAAATAGTTTAGATTTCATTGCTTGACCCCTAATTAAAAAAGTGGAAATCTAAAGCCCCTTTCACACAGAGATTCCGCAATATTGGTGTAAAGAAGTCCTGCCAATACGCCGCCTTTGTTGGTTCACACAGAACCATACAACTCCGGCATAACGCCGCTCCCGTCTGTAAATTCACACAGCATGCCGGCGTTCCGCAATCAGAGGCGTGACGACAGCGTCAGCGTCTAGTGGCATGCCGGCATGCCGGCTGTGTCATTCACACAGACCCCGTTTCGTCTCTGTGACGGCTCTGTGACTACCTCCGCTGCCGGCTTATTGGTGGGGCCACTTGGCCCCCCCATTCCGCCTCCGTGACTTTCACACAGAACAGCGAGGCGGCTTAAAGGCGCAACGTTCCCGCCTCGAACTGGCTGTGTGAAAGGGGCTTAATTCAGTAAAATATAATTGTATTACATTCTTTGAGTGTCTGTGTGTTGATACAGCAGAAATTAGGCAGATCCCTTTGTAATATTGACACTCATTGACTAAAGTTTGGATAATCTTAAAGAGAATAATGCTGCTGCATGTGAAATAGACAGTGTTATTACTTAAAACACCAAGTAATACACAAGCTAATTTAAATGTGAAACGTATCCACAGGATTTATTCAAGTTAGTCAAAGGCTTTAAGGGATTTCTGTTCAATTTAGTCTTTGTGTCATTTGCCATCATGTTCTTTGCATTTACCTGGCAGCTTCCTGAAGGGAAGAGAAGGACATGTCCCATTTATGTCTGAGCGGCTCTGCAAATGCCAGAAGACTGAAAAACCCAGAAACCCCTCCTGTCTGTGTAACTTATTCTTTTTCATTTATAACACAGATGACATTTTAAAAATATATCTAGAGCACAGATATGTGCCACTGATGGAATATGAATTAAAAAAAACCCAGTGAGCTTCAGTTTTTAGAAAGGAGAAGTAAAAAAAAAGCACAAGACTCTTTTTGGATTTACTGAAAAGCTTTTTGCTTATCCCTCCTGGCTTTACCTTCAGGGGTTGTACATGCGTTCATTTGGTGCTCAGTTGCCAACATCAAGCATTTGAGCCCCTAACAAACTTGTGAACAGAGTAGTGATGTCTTAAGTAAATATGAGATATTGATATCTGTTACTCATTGTTTGTGTACATCTTTTTGCAGTTATGCTGTTGTAGGACCTCCTCACTGAATTGGGTTGTATTGGTCTGACAGATTGTAGCATGTCTTGATCTACATCAAGACACATTTTATCGACTCAATTTGAAACAGTTGATTATAATATTCTAATACAGAAGATTGAACATGTTATTAGAATTAAAAGGACCGCATTAGCTTGGTCTAAGTCATACTCATGGATTCCAGTTTGTTTACGCATATGGGAAGTCTTCATTATACACCAGTGTTGGTAGTGGTGTTCCACAAGGTTCCATACTTGGCCAGTCATTTTCACTCTATTAAATAAGTCACATAAACTGTTGTGATATGCAGTTAACAGCTTAGTAGTTTGGGAGGTGTGAATTCCAGAACCAGAAACAAGGCTGTAAACATTCCATTTCAGACAAGAAAGTTGTGTCTTTCCCAGGACACCAAATTCTACAGTCTTATCAAAACCAGTATTGTCTGATTTAAACTCATGTGAGCACATACAGTAATGTTTGACACCATAAGGATTAGTATTTCATGAACTTAAAACCAAGTCTTCAAAGATACACAGAGTCAAGCATTGGGTTTTCAAGGTTTTCAACACATTTTGGTCTCTATTACTTCAGTATGAATGGATTTCATGAACTCCATAGTCACCTTACTGTTGGTGAGTTAATTTGTACCAAATTTCAGATAATCGTCATTCTCAAATGTTTGCATATCACGGGCATGGTTTTATGAGTCACAGCTATAATGCAGTCTACTGTTTAGAACTTGACTTCTGAGGTACGAATAAAGGTTTAAGAGACCATAATCTTTTTTTTTTTTTTTAGATATAATACGGTATGTTGTGCTGCTAATTGTACTAACATACCACTGTGAAAGGGCTCTTGCTTTCGCTTGGGGGTAAAATGGCTAGCCCAGGGTAGCTAGCAGCAGCCACCTTCAACCCCCATAAAGACCACTAGCTGTGCTAACCTGAGGCTGGTCATCCAGATGGTTGGTAGTTTGTGGGCTACTAGCTATCTCAGCTGCTCCAGATCAGGTGCCGTCCCCCTTTGCCCTTCAAAGCCAACCTTGAAGAGCCTGTTGTCTAACCCCAGTGCTGACCTTCAGTCCGTGGGTAGCTAGCGGCCATATGAGCTTCCAAACTTCCAGGCTTTTTTATGCCACCCATTCACCTATTGTTGGATTAACCCGGGTTTGGTGGGAAATCGGCCTCATGGTGGGAATGTTGTGTTTTGAGACACATATAAACATTTGATTATTTCAGTTGCAAATGCAGGTGGTTGCTTGGAATACAATTAACAGGAAATATGGGTCCAATATTAAAGCTTTTTGGGCGTATCAGTGACCCACTACATGGGGAAATAGAACCCTCTTGGAGAAAGCCACAAAATATATTCTTTTGAAATACCAAGCTTTAACTGTGCATTGATGTTAAATGGTATAAGCTGCATTATAGGCCGGCAAAGGTCCTGGCAGGTGATTCATTATGTAACCTGTTGTGAGCCAAACTGAGCTCCGTCTTAATTTATTCCTTCTTTGTCCTCAATGGAACATGGCACAAAAAGTACTGAATGGAGCCTTTTCTAGTCTCATTCTGTGTTGGATAAGTTGGAAGATTTGCAATAGTTGAAAAGTAACCCCCTTTAAAGTCACTCAACGACTCCTAATGCAGCTTGTAAGTTCAGGTCATAACCACAGAAAATCCTTCTGCTGAATGTTATTTTCTAGTCAGTGGCAGGCGTAATCAGTTCCTGCGCTGTTGCTCTGACAAAGTGACAGTTCAGGACTTTGCTAAGGGGTATTTAACAAGCCAGATGTTGTTTTTACCTTAAACAGAAACAAAGCAGAAACAAATGCTGGGTCTATATTCCCTACTCACACAGGTAATAAACTTTTTTTTTTCCTGTCTGCATATACACATTACACCTTCTTATCTTACTCATATATTTCCTGTCAGGTCGTATTCCTGCAGAGAGATGCCGCTGCTACAAAACTATTGCAAATTAAATGCTTTTGTCAAAGTCAAAACAATGAACTGTTTAATGTATCTAATGTCAGATATTTTATGTTCTCCCCATCAATTCAGTTGCTGGATGTTTGAGGAGAATTAAAAACTGTGTAATTGAACCAGTTTTTGAAACAGCTTGAAACCACAATAAGCATTGTGGCCCGTAAAACCATCTATATGTATCTCTATCCTCTGCCATTTCCCTTTTTTTGTCTTTGTAAACCTGTTTTAAATGTGTTTTATGTGACTTGAGCTAACGCAGCATTTGTTTATCTTTCTAATATTGTTATAGATGTTCAAAAAACTGATTTACTAACTAGTCTGAATGAAGCGTCCTTTAATGCCACCTGCTCTTCATGTCCATTTTATTTTGCAAGGCCAACCAGCAACCGTCTGCTTTTGTAAAAGATGCTCACACTTTTTCACTTTGCAGAGACTGGCTGGAGAGCAAGAGAATTTGTCATAGGGAGTGTGAGATAGCCACATTTTCATGTTTTTTGAGATATGGCTGCAGAAGCATGTTCTGGACTCCAACATATCTCTTTATGACTGTGATGTTGAACTGCTGACTTTGAGTTTCCATCCATGCTGTCTACTGAGAGTCCACCTGCCAATGCTGCATGTGATTTCAGCACCACAGTTGTTGCCAGGTGTCAAACACAACACTGATGTATAATTAGGGCCCGAGCACTTACAGTGCGATGGCCCTATTGTATCTGTAGGAATTTTCCTTCTTCTTTCTTTCTTATTTTTCCGACAAAAGGAGGGCCTTTTTGCCCCCCTAAACGTGCCCCAAAAGTCACCAAATTTTGCACGCAAGCCAGGCTTGGTGATAAATTTCATATTTCCTGGTTTGCATTAATGGGCGTGGCAAAATGGCTCAACAGCGCCCCCTAGAAAACTTCGTGCCTCAAGCCCCACAATACGGTTTGACTTACATGCATCCATTTTGAATTAGTCGTGTACTTTTGGCGCAATTTATGCCATTCCTTCGGCAGTTAATACGGCCTGAACCGTAACTTGCACCCAGGTGTGTTATACATCAAAATATACATCCTGCGACAACGCACATTACTTTTTCTCAGTCAAAAGCGTTACCGTGACGACGATAGACGCCAAAAAGGACGCCCCCCCCCCCTTCATCTGATTGGTCCATATTTGATAGTCCCTATTCTCTGCTATAACTTTTGAACGGGTTGTGATAAAGACATTTGGGTGGTGTCATCGGACTCGGTATTGAGTACTTGACCTTCATTGGCATGAATTAGCCCCGCCCCTTCTTCTGATTGGTTGATATTTGACCTTTGTTGGCCTGAATTAGCCCCGCCCCTTCTCTGATTGGTCAATATTTGATAGTCCCTATTTTCTGGCATAACTTTTGAATGGTTTGACATAGAGAGTCGTGGGTGGTGTCATCTGACTCGGTTTTGAGTACTTGACCTTCATTGGCATGAATTAGCCCCGCCCCTTCTTCTGATTGGTTGATATTTGAAAGATCCTATTTTCTGCCATAACTTTTAAATGGTTTGATATAGAGTCGTGGGTGGTGTCATCCGCTAAATGCCCAGGCCTGAAGAATCTACATGCAAGCCATACAAGCGCTTCCACTGCAGCACGCCTGAACGTGCACAAGGGTGCGAGGGCCCGTTCATGGCTGCTTGCAGCTTTAATTGATCTTAAAATTTGATTTTGTCACAACAGCCATCTGCAATACAGTATACTCAATGGTTTGAAAAAAAATTGTTCTTGCCTTTGTTGGCACATTTGATTTGCTTCTTTGTGCATCATGTAAGATATGTGCAGCGTTACTCATATACATGTACCTATGGGCATGCACAAGAAATAAAACAGGTGCCCAAGTGCTTTACAGTATCCAAAAGCTTGACATGTAACCTTTTGATATAATTTGTTTTCCATATCGGCGTTTGGTGATATGACCCAAGAAGTCAGTGTCAAAGCAGCTCCGAGCCTTGTTATGTTTTCCCTTTGTTTTATCGTGTATCGAATGCTAAGTTATGAAGTTATCCAGCTGTAGAGGGAAAGGACAAGATAGAAAGGGAAAAAAGATTTGTTGGTTTGGCTTTTATTTGCCTCACTGCAACTGTCCGCATTCCCTGCTTCGCTGTTGATGTTTTCGACCCAAATAGAATCATGCAAGAGGAAACCAAATATTTTTATCCATTAAAACTGTGACACTGAGGGCTCTGCATGACTTCGGAGACACAATTCTTTTAAGATGGATGACTAAAGTACAAACCGCTTTGCATAATTTTTCCCATGGAATTACAGATTAAGAATACAGAGATTAGTCTTGAACAACTGTAAGACCATCGAGAGAATGCTGAAATACAACAAGGAATATTGTATGAAAATATAAAGAAGCTGCTTCTCGGGGTCACACAGAGGTCTGCAGGCTGGTTAAACCCGAGGTGTTGACTGTGCCAGTCCCATGGCATTTGATCTGCGATTACCTCAAGGGGCCTGAAAATGTTTCACCAAGTGTAAAAAATATGGAAATTTGAACTGTCAAGCAAAACCTGAGCACCCATGGCCTCACTGCACAGAGTGCCAAGGTGTTCGTTTTATAGAAATAAGATTTTTGTCCTCATATTTCCACTTAATGCACCCACTGGTGACAATAGTGGCCAGACAGTCGATTTCAGACCTCCGCTCATCAAGTGGAGTGCCTCACCTCTCTGAGGTGACCTCAGGGCAAAATAAAAATTAACATTGAGTGTGCACATGGAAGAAATGTCCTTATTTTCATTTCACTCAATCCCTTTCTCCTGAATATTTAACTGACAATAAGCTTTGAAAAGCATGATGAAAACAAAGCTGTTGAGGAAGTAAAACAATATTCTCTGTCTCAAATGATGTCACATGTCGCTGTTGAGCTAGTAGAAGCCATTTTATGCATCATACAGATGGCTTGTACATATGGAATCAACATAAGATCTTGAGCTCATTTTTAACATTTGAATTAAGGGAAAACAAATGTGTTGCATCATTTTTAATTACTTGACTCTTTTAACGTTGTGTTTTCTGACATTGTGCCTTTATACCCTACCAACGGGATTTTTTGTCTTGCCTCTCAAACGCTAAAAACAGTCGTCACCAAGCCACTCTTTAATAGCTCACTCATGATCAACAATAGAATAGATTTCCTTAAAAAAAATATTGTCTTTCAACAACCAACTTCCTGACACAAAATTATTGTTTTGATGCATATCAGTGATAACCACTTGAATAACATCTTAGCAACATCTTAGTTATGCTACTAATGGATTTCAGTGCTGTATTCGACATGGTCGATTATAATCCCATACTATATTGGCTGAAAAGCTCAGTAGTACTTTCAGACAGTACTTAAATGATTTTTGTCCTATCTTAAAGACATGGACATCTTTGTATACAGGCAACTATGAATCTGAGTAAACCAGTAAAACCTGTGGAGTTCCCCAAGGCTTGGTCTTGGGGCCTCTGCTGTTCAACATTTACAAGCTTGAACTCGCTCAAATTCTGAAAAGCAATAAAGTATCAAACAGTGTGTTAGAAACCAACAACCAAGCTAAAAATCTATAGTCGTGGATTCTGACCTGAATTTTAAAAAATCGCATTAAGGCAGTTGTGAGGTCAGACTATTATCACTATTATCACTATCAAAGATTAAATGACTGATGTCTCAGTAGGATTTCAAAAGTCTTGTCGATCCTTTTTATCTATCTAAGTATTGAATGGTTTAGGGCCAAAATACATTTAGTACCAGTACCTGACTCATTTTGAACCAGCCTTCAGTTCATTAGACAGGTTTACTTTCTATTCCCAAAGCCTGAACTAAACATGGAGAGGCAGCATTCAGTTTTTATTCTTCTCAAATGTGGAACAGAAAACTGCAGGGCTGCTGAAATCCTCAGCTGTTTTATATCAAAGTTAGAAAACTTTATTTGGTGCTGCTTATTGAAACAATAATACATTTACTTCAGCACAGTATGATCCTAAGATTGTGAGTGTTTTTTGCGTCAAGTAAATGTCATACAGTAGGTAATATGCATTGATTTTGACCAGTAGAATATTTAGAGAAAAAATGAAATTAACTAAAATGGTACAGAGGTGGGTTAATACTATTATAACATTATTTCAAACAGGAATCTGAAATGCTGATTGTAATGATTTCAAAGATATGTCAGCAAAATGATGAGTAGAGTATATTGACTTCAGCAATGAATGCATGAAAAACATTGGAATGTTTGAAAACACTCTTCCTTAGAAAATCATCGAGTTGAATGTTTCAACAGCAGTTTCACACATGAGCCAAACCTGGATCTCCAGGGTAATGGTCTAATGAATTATTCAGGTTTTCTCTTTTCAGCTTTCTTATGTGGACTCTGTTGCTCATTCATAAAATAACAGTTGCTTTAGGCATTAAATGCAGCTGCAGCCAGTGTGTCACATCACCAGAGGGCCATTAAAGGACTTATTATGTATATCTCAGATTCTACTAAACTTTGACAAAACTACTTGATTTAATACTGCTGATGCATGCAATTATGGTTAAGCATAAAAATATCACAGTTAATTTATCTCCTGCCACTATAATGAATATTTCTTAGTCTCAGATTGGTAGATAATAGAAACTGTGCATGTTCAGGGTAAATTATTATAAAATGTTATACTTTTATATATATCACAGGTAACTTTAGGACAGTTGTGATCTGGTTCAGAATTATTCTTGGTTAAATATTATTTTCAGAGTAACAACCTCTGCTCTACGACATGATAAACTATTATTGAATGAAGGGTACTGTACAGACGTCTTCATTTTTCTGCTTATAATAAACCAGCAAAGCTGAAACCCAACACACTCGTCCGTGAGATGCGTCTGCTGTTGTCATGCCAGCTGGCAGGCAGTCCTCACTGTTCAATCATCTCGCTGAATGGCATTTTGATAAGAGTTTTGAGTTGACCTGCATTACCATATTTCTTGCTGGGTGTTCTGACGGCCTGTATTACTCTTTGGGATGTTGTGCCTGCCCTCCAGGTGGTTTCAACGTTATCTAGGCCCAGCCAGGCTCATGCAGGAGAGCTATAAATGAGCATTGAGAAATACGATAGCCCATGTGTGGCCATACACTACCTTTACTCTCATAAATAAAACATAAGGGAGTGGGTTGTTCGCATAAGAAGTGTATGTGGGTTTTATTGTGTCCATGTGTCTGTATTTATCAATATTCACTTATTTTCTTGCAGTAGCCTCCATTTATGGGTTATAATGGCACGACCTGGGTCTGACGGCATTGACTATGGTATGCAGCATATTACATTATGAAATGATTGACAAGTATCATAAATTCCGACTTTATTGAAAATAGAAGACAGAAAAACATTATGAAAGTGAGATATTTCATAAAAAATACCCTTTTTTTAAATTTGATTGTATAAACACATCTGGGAAAATTTGGGGCTTGGACAACAAAAGACTAAATGGCAAGATAAAAACAAAAATCCCTGGAGAAACATTTTGCTGCTAGTAATTCTAACTAACAATATGTCAGGGACATGATTGGGTATAAAAAGAGAACCTCGACAGGCGGGGTATCTCAGAAATAAAGAAGGGAGAAGTTGACCAGTCAGTGAAAAATAAACGTCTACAAATTGTACAAATGTTATCATCTATTTTCGATCAGGATTTGTTGTTTTAAACACCATATTAATCAGGTTTGTAAAACAGCGTTTTTCCATCTCCGTAAAAGATTAGGAACATCCTCTCGCAGAGTGATCCGGAAAAACTAATTCACGTGTTTGTATCTTCTAGGCTAGATTACTGCAATGCTCTTTTGTGCAGGTTTACTCATAGTTCTTGTGAGTATCCAAATGTAGACTTGGAGGACGGTCTTCTGCTATCAGTCACCATTACTATGGAACCAATTTCCAATCTGGGTTAAGGAGGCTGACACCACCTCCACCTTTAAAACCAAACTTAAAATGTTTGTGTTTAGTAAAGCCTATAAGTGTAAACTCTAGTGTGTTAGGGCCAGTGGTCAGAGCTGCAGCTATAGGAAAAGAATAGAGCAGCTTGTCTTAAACATAGCTTCCTTGTAGATATGTTGTTGGAGGCCTACGCAACACGGGGACACCAAGATGATCCACCGAACGGTGCTCATTACCTCTCTTTCTCTCCTCTTCTTCTCTTTCCTTTTTTCAGATCAACCTTCAGTTATTAATTAGAAGTACGTCATCACCATAATTGTTCTCCATTTTTCTTGTAGTTTGTTGTGCTGGTCTGCCCCCTCCTTTTATCTTCTGTGCATGTTTGCAGGCCAGAGCTTCAGGAGCTGCATGCTGCCCCGCCGCTCCCCCACTGGCCATCCCACTGCTTGCTTCCATCTGTCCGTATAAATGTCTGGTAGATGCCTGCTGACATCCTGGCCTGCAGTCCCACCCTCTGACCACCTCAGTGTCTGCTGTCTACATCTGTTTTATATAGTCATCCCTGTATTTCACCAGTTAGCCATGTGTCTGTGTCTCTCTTTTCTCTGTTCTTCAGTTTCTCTGTCTGTTCTCTCTTTTCCTGCTCTGCCCAGTTGCCCTCCGGCAGGAGCCCCCCCCCCCCCTTATGAGCCTGGGTGTTGAACTGACTAGTGAGAGTCAGTGGAGGCAGGGAAGGCCGTGCCTCACCCGTCATCCGGGAAAGAAAAAATATCTTGTTAATTAAATGGTTATATTTATCCAGTGATTTGCCCTATAAAGTTATTTTCCATCTAACTATCAGTTTTAGATTATTTTTTTATCCAAAAATCACAGCATTTTCACGTTTACTGTTCAAATACTGAGAGCGGTGAGGCAGCAGCCTGATGAGCCTCACCATGGATGCCCAATGACTCGGCCAACTGTGCTGGCATGCTATGCAGGGAGACCGTATTGCTGTCTCTCTGTATGTCGCTGTTAAAATGTTCAAACACTTTTTCCATATGAACTAAATTTACATAGTTTAGCTGATGTATATAATGAACAGTTTTTTTGTCAACTGTAAGTGTCTGTAACGTGTTTCTTGTGTTGAGCAATCATAAAACAGCTTCGTAGAGGCTCCAAGTAAGAAATGCAGTTCTCCTGCTTCCCAGTAGGGGGCAGTCGTGATCCCAGTGATTTTTTTTCTTTAGACTTTCGGCAGAATAAGTGACAGCAAGCTACGATCTACAGTTAATAAATCAAATTCAGACGTAGCCTACGTTTATTTTTTCCACTTGTCTAACCTATCTTTTGAAATTGAGGACTTCATTTATAAGTAAAGGTAAGACCATAATAACGTTTCTTTTAATTAAATGTGCTTTTTATGTGCTACAGTTTGTGTGCATAAAGAAAACGTATATGATATTTTAAACATAACCCGTTAACTGCTGCCAATCAAATAGTGAATAAGCTACTCTGTAGGGTTCCTGTCAGTAAATCCGATTGTGATGAAGTCCACGAACATCGCTGCACGTCACTCCTGGGGACCCATTTGGAGTCCAGACCTTTTGCCACCTGGAGACGTGGCAGATCATGAAACAAAAAAATACAGCAAAGAAGACCCCTGATAGGATTTGAGCAGATCAAATATCCGACATATCCGATAACAGACAAGTAAGCACAACATTCCTTTTCACCAAACTCCAGCAACCAGTCTCATTACGGGACGGCAGTAGCTCAGGTGGTAGAGCGGGTCGTCCAATGATCGGAAGGTCGGCGGTTCGAATCCCGCTCTATCCCAGTTTGCTGTCGTAGTGTCCTTGGGCAAGACACCTTACCCACCTTGCCCCGTGTGAATGTGTGTGAATGTGTATGAATGTTGGTGGTGGTCGAAGGGGCCGTTAGGCGCGATATGGCAGCCACGCTTCCGTCAGTCTGCCCCAGGGCAGCTGTGGCTACAAACGTAGCTTACCACCACTGGTGAGAATGTGTATGTATGAATAATGATTTCTGTAAAGCGCTCTGGGTGCCTAGAAGGGCGCTATATAAATCCAAGTCATTATTATTATTATTAGTTCAACGATATTATATGATCTGTTTGTTAAAATAATACCATATTCAAAATTACCTCTGCTTTTTAGCTAACACCATGACAACCTCTCATTTTTCAATATGTGTGATGTTTTCTGGGTTCTTTCGTGAATAAATATTTGCAAATCATTGCATTCTTAATTCAAATTCACATTTTACACAGTACTGGAGATCTTTTTTTCTCCATCTCTCAGTGACCTACATGAGGTATCCTTCTTCAACTTTGTGCTGCCCTTCTAGAGATAAACAGCTTACCTTTGGCACATTTTAATAAGCATTAAGTACCCTACTGTCCCACTTTTCAAATCCATTAATTTGATAAGTGAGATGATTTCTCACTTTGCGATCATTCTGGACAATTAAATGGAGAATAGGGTCTGTCTTGTGGGCTTTTCAGTGCTAATTACATAGAACTGTTTGACTTAATACCATAATACTCTGTTGAAATGAGCCCTTGTTGCCCAGAGGCATTGACGATGCATTGACAGAGTATTAACACAAGAATCATGTCTGTCTGGAGGGCTTTATTAAGTGCCAGTTATGTAGAGATGTTTGGCTCTATATCTAATACCTTATTGAAATGAGCCACAGCTGGCAGAGCTATCGCTATTGTATTTGGTCTTTGTTTCATTCTGAGTCACAGGCTTTACTATTGCTGATAAAATGCTGACTGGGAGAACTGAGCACTAATGTGATTTTTGTGAAGACCAGCTGATTACCCTTTCAAAAATAATGAAGAGTGCTTGGGTTTGTTAAAATAATATAATTGTATTCCTAGAGGTGTCCTGTGGGTGGTTATTTATGATTGGAGGAATGTTACATTCAGGTCAAAAGCTTTATGATTGGAGGTTATATTACAAAACATTTGGGGTTCCAGTATAACTGAAGGAAAGGTTTACAACAATTCAAACTTATTATGGGTAAGTGCTGGGCTTTTTCGATGTATTATACTTGTTTTATATTTATCTATGTACTTTATAATGTGTAAAATATCAAATATATTTTTAATATGAAGTGTGTTTGGTTTGAAAATTAATCTGAAAAAGTGATTGTTTGCATTGAGCAACTTACGGTTTGGAATAAGCGTTCCTCCTTTATTCAGTTTTGTCTGAGTTCACTTTATGTTGTCTGATTCTAGTGGTCCCCAGGGTGAACAAAAGGGCAGTAAGACTTAATTCAAAATTTAGTCAACCTGAACAGAGCCAAGGCCTGGATTCTGTAGCAAAAGTACTGGTGTTGCAAAGTAACTTCAGGTTCAACTCTGTGCTGTCAGTGTCACAAAGCTGGTTCACTGGATTGTATCACGGCAGCTAATACTAAAGCATGTCAAGCCTAAGGACAAGGGATCAACACATGTACACATGTCCCTCCTGTGTGAAGGGATCACAAGTGGGCAGCTCGAAGCACATCTGTTCACACATGGCATTAACAGCTGTCTCCACATCCGTCTTCAGAGGCAATTTGTTGTTTTTTATCTGCAGACAGCAGCAATACACAAAATGGTGCATTGTCACTGGGGACGAGAAGAAGAACACCCTTCCTGTATGTGGGAATTGCTTTCAAGCTTCATTAAAAAAGATGAACTGAATAGTGTCAATAGGAAAAATACACAAAAACATAAATCATTTTAGAATCATATCTCAGGGAAACCTCAAATAAATCCTTGATGCTTTTACAGCTGTATTAAAGAGACTGTCCAGTTGTGATCACATCACTCAGGATGGATTTAATACCAGGTGTCAAGGGGTCCTAAAGAACAGCCTCTCAACCATTTCATTCTCTTAGAAAAATAAAAGGGAAAAAAATAATTAAAACTGTATTTAAAAAAAGATATTAATTTGTGGACAATGAAATGGGCTCCTTAGTCTCTCTTCTGTTCTGTGACTTTCCCTTTCAGTGAGAATCATGATCAGCGTCTAAGCAGAAGGGGATGTTCATGCAGCCTCAAATACAGTAGACATTAATGCAGTAGATAAAGCTAACTTTAATTCTTCTGGGGTTTTATTTGTTGTTTTTTTAAAACAACCCTAAAACCATAAAGATGTCTCTACCAATCTCTTGCGAAACCTTTAAACCCACATGTCCACTGTCAGATACTCACCCAGCTGAACCAAATCCTGCATGATATACATTCATATTCATATCACATCCATCGTATTTAATTCTTTTACACTAATTCAAATATTTGGGACCACCAAAACCCCTTTTACAAAAGGACTTTAAAGCTCAGATGACAGGAAATGCACTCGGACGTTGACAAAAAACTCCCTGACTGGGTTGAATTGATATAAAATCATTTGTTTTTTACATGAATAGTATTTGAAACAGAAAATGTAGGATCTGTCGAAACAAGTGTATATTTTCAAGTGCTTTAATAGGCTACACCCCCAGCGCATTCATTTAGCTGTAATTGTTAATCTTTAACTCTACTCTCTTTTATGGTGGGGCATTGATATTGATGAGCTAATTAATTTAAGCTTTTGTCCTGTCAGCAATATTTTCCCCAGGTTTCCTGAATGCTTTCACTGCCACTGCTATGTTCCTTCCAAATAATACGGAAATTCTTATCTTTGTTGATTATAGTTTGTACGTTTTGTTAGAAAATTTCACCTCTAGATCCACTGCATCATTTCCTACTACCGTGTACAGCAAGCCTTATTACATGACCTCATGCATATATTAAAAAAAAACAGTAGCGATGCAAATTAACCTTTCCTTCACGGTTAAGTTGAGTTAGGCCAGATCTTCGGCAGGAACCCAAGTTATAATCAACCCGTTCCATACTGTCTAAACATTGAAGAACAAAAAAATATCTTTTAAAAAACCTGAAGGAAACATATTGCTGTTTGATCTTTTTCTCTGTCACTCTGTTGTTTTATCTTCTTCCTTTATTCAGCCATTACCTCTACCATTATTTCCACTGTGGCTCTCTGAGCTATATTTCATGTAATAGCCGTCATTATGGACAAATAGATATATCTTTACTGACTTTACTGATCCCAGACTGAAAATTAGGTTACAGCAGCAATAGGGAATGAAATAAAAAGATTTGGGAAATGAAAAAAGGGATAACCCAAAAGAAAACAGGGGTATAAACATATGAAAGACAAATGAAGTCATAATGTAGAGCTGTTCTTATACTGATAGCAGTCATTACTCCAATAACTTGTTATTGTTTAATAAACGCAATCCCAATTATTCTTTGTTGTTCTAAAACTCACAGGGAGCTATGCAGCACAGGCTAGCAGCTCCCGGTTTTGAGTCACCAAGTAGAGAAGACGTGTCATGTGATTTGTTGGCTAGAGCTAGCTATCAAGCATCATCATTATGTTGGCAATGTGGTGTTATTTTCAGACTGGAAAATGGCAGCAGGAAAACTGCAACTCCTTGACTATCTGAAGACCATGACACACCTTGACGATTTGGCCTGTGCTACGCAGACAGATTAAAAATATGGTGAAAAGGCTGGTGGACGTTGAAAAAGTTATGGGTCGGTTTTGCATAAGTTGAGAGCACAATTGAGCACGCTGGCATACGTCGGCGACAAATTGTGTGCTCATACATCCGGAAGTAAAGTGCTGTCATCCCATTAATTTGTTAATATACATAAATCCATCTACCGATACTGGATCAAAAATAATCATTAGTGTCGCTTCAACATGCATCTACTTAAACTGTGTGTTCCATGCTTATCAACGTTTAAACCCCCTAGCTTGAAATGTTTAGATATTATATAATTTATATTTCTGTTGCATTCATTTTGATCAAATTAGAACAAATGATGGTATTTAATGATGGGATGTATGTATCCATGAAGGGATTACATACCTCAAAACAGTTACGCTGAATGAACACTGAATAAGGCGTATCACAAGATTGTGGATGTAATTACACTAATATGTAATAAAAAAAAAGGTGCCCTATTTTGATTCTCTTGACTTTCAAGGGTTCGCAATGGACTTAAACTCCAACATAATTTACAGGCCCAACTGTCATTTGCAGAAGTACAAGATTAAGTATGCAGTAAATAAATGTTTTGAAAGAGCAGGCATACAAGGAAATAACTACAGTTGCAGACTGGTCCTCTAAACACCAAGGGCAGATCGGCCCAGACCATGTATTTATTCTCATGTGACGTAAGCCTCACCCTTCTTAGACATACTTGATTTCAAAAGAACAATCCTCCAATTGTTTCTGTTCTTGTGGCAAATTACTGACAGTAAAGTGTAAAAACAACGTTATTGTGGTGCTTGATCAATAGGATTAGGGATCTAAATTGCATAAAATGGCACCTTCAACCAAATGAGATGTTGCTTCAACTTTTGCTCTTGTTTTGTAAGCCTTTGCCTTGTGCTGTCTGAACTCAAAAGGTCATGAGCTTTGTTTTTGAGCTGTACCACCAGAATTGTTTCACTGTATTTTGATGCGTCAGTTTCCCTTATTTTCAATCAATGTTAAAGAATTCTATAAAAATCTTATTGGAAAACATATAAATAAAATAGCAGAACAGCTTTTTGTGCCGAGATCTGTCTCTTCAGATGGGCAGCGGATACAACACACCACCGGCTTATGAGACCTGACTGACCGGGGTTCAGACCCACTACTGGTTGTTGCTGCTTGCGTCCAAACACCAAGAACGAACAAAGACCCGTAAATAAATAAAAAAAATAAAAAATAAAAAATAAAATACGATATATATATATATATATATATATATATATATATATATATATATTAGGGCTGTCAAACGATTAATTTTTTTAATCGCGATTAATCGCATGTTGTCCATAGTTAACTTGCGATTAATCACACATATTAATCGCTGTTCTAAATTACCTTTAAGTGTTTTTTTTATGTTTTTAATACTGTTAACAACATGAGAAAGGGCAAATATGCTTGCTTTATACCAATGTTTATTCTACTTTCCAAAAAAAAAGCTTTTGACCTGAATGTAACATTCCTTCATAAATACAAACACAATTTAGTCCCCAACTTTACACTTGTAAAGACTAACTTAAGATTTTTTTTTTTTAAGCAGCTCAATGTAAAACAATGAACCATATGCATCACAAACATTGTACAAGAAGTGCATTGGTCTGTTAAATTTTCCATGTGATTATGTCTAACCTCATATGGAAGAAAATAAAAGGCTGCGCTGCGCTCTCTGGTATTTGAGACTCGACGTACTTTGATGGTAATTAATTTCAAATCGACAGTACATGCAAATAACTTTAGTCTTGTCCAGCGAACCATCTGGCATCTTTTTGAAAGTGAAGTAGCCATTATTAACGCGTTAACTTTGACAGCCCTAATACGATATATATATATATATATATATATATATATATATATATATATATATATATATATATATATATATATATATATATATATATATATATATATATATATATATATATATATGTATATTATACAGTATATTAAAACATATTATATACATATATTATATACATATATTATATGCATATATTATATATTAAAAATGCATATATATGCCTTAGGTTTTTACCAACTTGGTATTAACCCTTAATATATATTCAGACAAAAAAAAAAAAAAAAACAAGAACCGTATTGAACAGCTGGATAAGTAGAAGCAGCACAGCCATCACTCAAACGCCATTTCCTTCTCACACGATGGGCCAACAAGGTCTCATGTGGTATTGATGGATGTTTCCCCTGAACTGTCATGGCAAACTTCAAAGTCTATGTTCAACAAAAACATTTTGATTTGTGCTTTTAAATGCTCCTCAGAATGACTCACAGTGGCCTTTTTCCTTTGATATTGTTCAGTGTGTTTGATGGCACTGTATCAGTAACTTCTATGATCACATCTTAGTGAAAAACAAACACTTAAAAGGCTGTTTTTGGTTAAACATTTGAGCGTTTTAGTCACCTGGGATTCTGATTGCTTGTCAAAAAGTGAGCAGCATGTGATGAAAACTCCCAGTGGAGGCACATTTTTAATGACTGAAACTTTTATGTGAAGGTTTCTGACTCAAATCACTCAAAAAGGAAGCGGCACTGTCGCTACTCAGGTATTCACTTTGTGGAGAGGCTTTAGTAGCAGTCAAACTAAATGCATTTGAATTTTCAAATAACCCAGGTAACTATCAAACTGGTTTGTACACAAAGTTAACTGGAGGTTCGTGCGACCAGAAATGGGACGGCACGTCTTGTGGTTTGTTTCTGTCTTGGATCATGATTCAGTTCATAAAATCAATTTCACAGCGCATTACGGCAGCATCCTGTGCATGATTAGGCTGAATGTCATTCTGGGGAATGATTTGTCACGCTCAGACACGCTAGCATTCCCCGTGTACTGTACCTGCAGTCCTCATTTTTATCGCATTTGCCCTCTGAAAGGCGGTATTAGCATGAAAGGCTTGCACTGGGTCTCCTGGGAGAGCAGGCTGGCACTGATGCAGATGACAGCAGCAGCTTCTTTCACACTCCATACTGTTGACAGACGTGGAAATATTTCAGCAGACAACATTCACGCCTGTTTATTCCCCCCAAAAGTCATCTGTACGTGTGACTGACTTGTTTTGAAAATGGTTGTTGTTTTGACAGATTTTGGGGATGCCAGTGACTCTTCCCTGCATGCTGTGCCACCCGTGCTGCAAGCGTGCACGGTACACAACTTAAAGTGTAGTCGCTGCACAGAGCTATCCTTGCTCGGCTTCCTAAAGCTGCACGTTTCTGATTAAAACAGAGACAAATACCCACCCAGATGTTACAAAACTACCTGCTGTCAATTTAGAGTAATCGTCTATCCTGAACACGGATGATTGTGGAACGTCGGAGGAAACCTTCACCCAGTGAGGATCCTCAAAGTCACAGGGACGGCACTGAGGCGTCTTTGATAAGATGAATAAAGGTATTATCTAAGTTGAGTTTGTTTTTTCAAAACTAATTAATGGGAAGGAGCCAAAATTAACACAAAAAACAAACAAGTATTGATTTGGAGAAGTTTTCATTTGAGAGTATTGATCCCTCCCTGTCATGACGCTAATTAGTGTTTGACTTTGGCGTCCTGCCTTTAAAAAAAAAAAAAAAAAAAAAGGGCCAAACTGGCTGTCAGAACATTGCTTTGAGTTGGGAGTAACAGCTTTATTTTAAACTATATATACATCCATAATGAGAGAGGGGATAAATAAGAGGTTTTACTGATTAACATAATTATTTGAAAAAGAAAGCCGCCCACTGAAACCTTTTATCCAGTGAAGAAACTAAAAACATTGCATTTCTGAGGTTATACCTTCGATTCAATACAATACAGCTTCATTAGCAACTTGAAGGATTTCTGTTCAAAATTCTACCAACTTCCAAAATTTCACAAATGCTTTTGTTTTGACGGTTAATAAAGCATCCTGTAAAGTAAATAACTGGGTGGCAACAGCTTCTATTAGTTTCTGAGTGATTTGAGCCTGAAAACGTCACATGAAGGTTTCAGTCATTTAAACACGTGCCTCCTCCGGGAGTTGTCATAGCATGCTGTTCATTTTTTGACAAGCAATCTGAATCACAGGCTGACTAAAGCTTACAAATGTTTAATCGAGAATGGTCAGAGATGTGCCTTTGGTGCGTTTGTTTCTCACTGAGCTGTAATCACACTCGTCAGTCGTACCACTGCCATCAAATACTCAAAGTCAAAAGTAACTCAAAGGCTTGGTTCAAGGCAATCTGACTTCCTGTTCTTTTGTTCTTGAAGTTTCACCGACCAGTCATATCCATCCAATTGGGGAAAATTCTCTCATAAAATGGGTCTGGTATCCCTCCTTTTTTTTCTGTGGTTTAAACCAGTGATGAACGTACCTGAATATTTGCAACTGGATATTGATTTTATGCATTGACTCAGAGGAGCATCTAAGAGCCGCTGTTCAAAACAAGTAAGATGGTTGTCATCATTTGCTTTGTTGGGGGTGTCCAGAGACTGATGCTCTTCCATCGGATCCAGAAGAACCAGACTAATTCTTAACATCAAAAAGTGAAGGGATTAAGATGGCAGGTCAGTCTGCACATAGGAGTGCATGTCTGAGCTTCAGAAAGGCTGAAGATGTCCCCATCCCTGCTCCGCCACCCCAACTCCACATGTACAGAGTGCTGCCATCAGTCACTTTATTGCACGTATTTTATTTCTACAAGTTATTTGAACTCTTTTTCGTTACAGTTTTGTCTTATGCCTATACTCTGTGGGCACAGGGATACACAAACACAAGTATTCACATATATGGCCAATTCAGAATCACCAACTTACCTACATATATTTTAGATTGTGGGATAAGGCTGAAGCACCGAGAGAAAATCCACGCAAGCACGAGGAGAACATGCAAACTACACACAGAAAGACTCCTGCCGAGAATCGAATCAGGAACCCTCTTGCTGTGAGGCAACAGAGCGAGCCATCAAGCCACCGTGCGGCCTCTGTAAATTAAGTTGTCCTTGTAATTCACAACATATTCTTATATTTCTTTTTATTAAGGCTATTCTTTTTACCATGGATGTGAGAAAAAACACTATTTCAATCCTCCGTCAGTCTTGCGCATACAAGTAGAATTGACAATAGAGCTGACTTGGAAGAGCGTAGAGCCGTGATGATGGCAAGTCGGGAGTGCTGACAAAGTTTTCTTTTCCACCAAGACATGCCTGAAGACATGGAGCGCATTGTGGACAGCCCCCTGCTCAGCGGTCATAAAGAAAGCTGCCAGACTCAAAGGAGGAAGGTTAACAGCTTTGTAACGACATTTTTTTTGTGGTGGAGCATCTCTGCACTCCAGATATTGAACTGTTGTCCACGAGTTTCCATCCATGTTTTCTGTTTGAGTGTGATGTTATCAGCAACAGCCCAGAGCGTTAATGGAGACATCTGGGAATTTAAGCCATGTCTCACTCTCTCTTCTACATTTCTACTCATCTATAATCAGTTTATACGGCAACAAATTTGGAGATTGACAAAGTATTGTTCAAGTCATTTTCTGCTGAAGTCAGTTCACTTCTATTTAGTTGAGTTATTTTGCACAAAGCCAGTTCACAATAAACTCGGTGTACTTTAGAGAAGTCAAACCAGTTCAATACCGGCTCATAAAAACATTCTAACTAAAAAAAAATTAATAATCCAATTAATTCCAGTTTACATTCTTGATTTGATTTAACCTTAAAAGCTGGCAGCTAAAAATAAATACATATGAAAACTTTGGTTTTCTGGTGTATTGTCAATATTGTCAATTATTTATCTTATCATTTTTATTTTATTTTTTTGCCCAATCTCAAAATGATGATTATGCTGTCCAAGATCCACACAGAATAGCAGTACATTAGCACATGAATTTCTTGCTTCTTTTTTAAAAATGACTTTAAAAAAAGAATCAACAAAGTCAAGCACGTCAAGTAAGGCCAGTTGCCTTTCAATTAGCTAATCAGTTAGCAAAGTCATGGGCTTTCCGACAGTCAGAATATTCTTTCAGGCAATCTTTGGGATGTCTGTTGTCAAACCACTTACACATTGTAGAACCAGAGATGTCTCAATGATTCTGGCGTTTATTTACAAGGAGAATGAGCAGGAGGAGGCAGGAAAGATGCATGATGGGAAGTTCCCCAGCAGGTTCAGACCAAACATCACAATTAAGTAGCCTAACTTTCTGATTTAAATGAAAACCTGCTGTACAAACTTTGCCACAATCATTGTCTAGCTTTAAAACATGTATAAAAGTTGTGTATCCTGAAACAAACACACACCCCTCCTTGAACCGCCACCTTACTGTGGTGGAGGGGTTTGTGTGCCCGAGTGATCCTAGGAGCTATGTTGTCGGGGGCACTTTCGCCCCTGGTAGGGACTCCCATGGCAAACAGGTCCTGGGTGACGGGCCAGACTAAGAGCGGTTCACAAAGCCTACCATGGATAAAGTCAAATCAAGGACCGTTACGTCGCCCGGATCGGCGTCACCGGGGCCCCGCCCTGGAGCCAGGCCTGGGGTCGGGGCTCGTAGGCGAGCGCCTGGTGGCCGGGTCTTTGCCCGTGGGACCCGGCCGGGCTCAGCCCGAAACGGCGACGCGGGTCCGCCTTCCAGTAGGCCCACCACCCGCAGGAAGGACCATGGCAGGCCGGTGCATTGTGGGCTGGGTAGCAGTCGTGGCGGGGTGCCTCGACGACCCAATCCCTGGACATCAACCCTCACAGTGGGGACATGGAATGTCACCTCGCTGGGGGGGAAGGAGCCGGAGCTTGTGCGTGAGGTTGAGAGATACCGGCTAGAGATAGTCGGGCTCACCTCCACACATAGCTTGGGCTCTGGAACCCAGCTCCTTGAAAGGGGCTGGACCCTCCACTACTCTGGAGTTGCCCATGGTGAGAGGCGGCGGGCTGGTGTGGGCTTGGTTATAGCCCCCCAGCTCAGCCGCCATGTGTTGGAGTTCACCCCGGTGAACGAGAGGGTCGCTTCCCTGCGCCTTCGGGTCGGGGATAGGTCTCTCACTGTTGTTTGTGCCTACGGGCCGAACAGCAGTGGGGAGTACCCGGCCTTCTTGGAGTCCCTGGGAGGAGTACTTGATAGTGCTCCAACTGGGGACTCCATTGTTCTACTGGGGGACTTCAACGCTCACGTGGGCAATGACAGTGATACCTGGAGAGGCGTGATTGGGAGGAACGGCCTCCCCGATCTGAACCCGAGTGGTGTTTTGTTGTTGGACTTCTGTGCGAGTCACAGCTTGTCCATCACGAACACCATGTTCAGGCATAAGGGTGTCCATCAGTGCACGTGGCACCAGGACACCCTAGGCCGGAGGTCAATGATCGACTTTGTTGTCGTTTCATCTGACCTTCGGCCGCATGTCTTGGACACTCGGGTGAAGAGAGGGGCTGAGCTGTCAACTGATCACCACCTGGTGGTGAGTTGGATGCGCTGGCGGAGGAGGAGGTTGGACAGACCGGGCAGACCCAAACGGATTGTGAGGGTCTGTTGGGAACGTCTGGCTGAGCCCTCTGTCAGGGACATCTTCAACTCCCACCTCCGGGAGAGCTTCTCTCGGATCCCGGGGGAGGCGGGGGACATCGAGTCCGAGTGGACCATGTTCTCTGCCTCTATTGTCAACGCGGCGGCTCGAAGCTGCGGACGCAAGGTCTCCGGTGCCTGTCGTGGCGGCAATCCTAGAACCCGGTGGTGGACACCGGAAGTACAGGATGCCGTCAGACTGAAGAAGGAGTCCTACCGGGCTATGTTGGCCGGTGGGACTCCTGACGCAGTAGATAGGTACCGGCAGGCCAAGCGGGCCGCGGCTCGGGCAGTCTTGGAGGCAAAAACTCGGGTCTGGGAGGAGTTCGGGGAGGCCATGGAGGAGGACTTTCGGTCGGCCTCGAGGAAATTCTGGAGGACCGTTCGGCGCCTCAGAAGGGGGAAGCAGTACTCTGCCGGCACCATTTATGGTGCTGGTGGGGAGCTGTTGACCTCGACTGGGGACATTGTCGGACGGTGGAAGGAATACTTTGAGGATCTCCTTAACCCGACTGACATGCCTTCCACTGAGGAAGCAGAGGGTTGGGGCTCGGAGGCGTGCTCATCCATCACCCAAGCCGAGGTCACCGAGGTGGTTCGTAAGCTCCTCGGTGGCCGGGCACCGGGGGTGGATGAGATTCGCCCTGAATACCTCAAGTCTCTGGATGTCGTAGGGCTGTCTTGGCTGACACGCCTGTGCGACATTGCATGGAGGAAGGGGACAGTACCGCTGGGGTGGCAAACCGGGGTGGTGGTCCCTCTGTTCAAAAAGGGGGACCGGAGAGTGTGTTCCAACTACAGGGGGATCACACTTCTCAGCCTCCCGGGGAAAGTCTACGCCAGGGTACTGGAGAGGAGATTACGGCCGATAGTCGAACCTCGGATTCAGGAGGAACAATGCGGTTTTCGTCCCGGTCGTGGAACACTGGACCAGCTCTATACCCTCCGCAGGGTGCTCGAGGGTTCATGGGAATTTGCCCAACCAGTCTACATGTGTTTTGTGGATCTGGAGAAGGCATTTGACCGTGTCCCTCGTGCCATTCTGTGGGGGGTGCTGAGTGAGTATGGAGTCCGGGGCCCTCTACTAAGGGCTGTCCGGTCTCTGTATGATCGAAGCAGGAGTCTGGTTCGCATTGCCGGCAGTAAGTCAGACTTGTTCCCGGTGCATGTTGGACTCCGGCAGGGCTGCCCTTTGTCACCGGTCCTGTTCATAATTTTTATGGACAGGATTTCTAGGCGCAGCCAGGGGCCGGAGGGGATCCGGTTTGGGAACCTCAGGATTTCATCTCTGCTTTTTGCAGATGATGTTGTCCTGTTGGCTTCATCAGACCGGGACCTCCAGCATGTGCTGGGGCGGTTTGCGGCCGAGTGCGACGCGGCAGGGATGAGAATCAGCACCTCCAAGACCGAGGCCATGGTTCTCGACCGGAAAAGGGTGGCATGCCTTCTCCGGGTGGGTGGAGAAGTCCTGCCTCAGGTGGAGGAGTTCAAGTATCTCGGGATCTTGTTCACGAGTGAGGGAACAATGGAGCGTGAGATTGACAGGCGGATCGGTGCAGCGTCCGCAGTAATGCGGTCGATGTACTGGACCGTCGTGGTAAAGAGGGAGCTGAGTCGAAAGGCGAAGCTCTCGATTTACCGGTCAATCTACGCCCCTACCCTCACCTATGGTCATGAACTTTGGGTAGTGACCGAAAGGACAAGATCGCGGATACAAGCGGCCGAGATGAGTTTCCTCCGCAGGGTGGCTGGACGCTCCCTTAGAGATAGGGTGAGGAGTTCGGTCACCCGGGAGGAGCTCGGAGTCGAGCCGCTACTCCTCCACATTGAGAGGAGTCAGCTGAGGTGGCTTGGGCATCTGTACCGGATGCCTCCTGGACGCCTCCCTAGGGAGGTGTTCCAGGCATGTCCCACCGGGAGGAGACCCCGGGGAAGACCCAGGACACGCTGGAGAGACTATGTCTCTCGGCTGGCCTGGGAACGCCTCGGACTCCCCCCGGAAGAGCTGGAGGAGGTGTCTGGGGTGAGGGAAGTCTGGGCATCCCTGCTGAGGCTGCTGCCCCCGCGACCCGGTAACGGATAAAGCGGGAGAAGATGAGTGAGTGAGTGAGTATCCTGAAACAAATTGGTGCACCACTTTAAAGGCTTAAAAGTTATTACATCTGGTCATAATGACTAAGAGAGCAAGAAGTTATTAAAATTATTCGCAGCATCTTGCACTCTCAGACGTCACTACAATCCTCATGACACTGAAACTACTTCCATAATTCAAAACTAAAATAATCTTGGAAAGTCTCCATTTTGTAACCCTGGAAGAGGCATTTGAATTACGGGATAAATCATGGGAAAATAAACAATTAAACGGATCCACAAACACCACAAACCCATCTGACATTGCTAAATGCAAAGTTCAGCAAATGAGGGTGAAAAAGAAAAACAAACATGGTGAAAAAGAGGCAGAGGAGAGGTGAGAAACTGGCTTGGACAGGTGGCAGGGCCATCCAGATGCTGCATAGAGGCAGGGCGCAGTGAAGCGGATAATGTCCTGCTTATATTACCTCCGGGGCCTGATTACGGTGGCGCGTCCTCATCTGGATCAGCTCCAAGATGATTCTGCAGGGATCAGCCGTTCCCACTGTCTCACCTGACAGGTCTCATCTGGTCCAGAACACAATGGTTTGAAAACATCTTTATGCCCCATAAAATTAAATGTTGCTCTCAGAAATGCCACATACATTTATTTAGGGCAACAATAACGCCTGGAATATGAAAACAACCCCTCCCCTTTGCCGCATCTAATAGCTCACACTTGACTGCCATTGTTTGTATAGAGCATGCATGTGCATTGCACATTTTCTATATGCAGCTGGTCAGATAGTTGTTCTGTTGATGTAACAGTAAGTTTTTATTGAGTCAATTGTGTTTTGCTGCAGGTTCCTTGTCTTTGTTTGTGTGTTAAACTCGTGAGATCATGAAGAAAGCAGTTCACTCTAAATTACCAGACTTGGACCACCAAAACTCTCTTAATTGAATTTTTCCCTGTTGTGATGGCTTTATAATAAACCAGTCATACACTTTGGCATTTTTAGTGCACCTGAATCATTCTCTGGTTCCTTATTTACATAATGTAGTGCTTGTATTTGCTTAGAGTCCATCCGACATTTGTATGGGGGATCCCTCTAAGACGTAAATTGTCTGAAAAGTGGAGTCTCATATGGGATTTGTTGGCCCCATGTGACATTGCAACAGTTAAAAGCTAAGGCACATGGGCGAGGACTGGGCACCAGCCCAAAATGGATACCGTATCTTAGTCCTACTGGTCCTTACCTGGATGAATGAATCCCACTTGGACCAATCACGTAAGCTAACCCAAGTGGGCGATTCGCATGGAGTCAATATTGAACCCATCAACACTCCTAAACGGGGCTCCATTTTTCATGCTCTTTATATCTCTGATGGGTCCATATACAAATATTAACTGGAAATAGAAATGGAGAAAGTATAATGGCGTTTTTCCACTAGTACCTACTCAGCCCGACTCGCCTCGGGACGGCCCGAGCTCCACCCGCTTTGTCCTCGTTTGTTTTTCCACAGCCAGGTGAGAAGTGGGCGGGTTGGGGTGAAGCTGCGGTGACGTACTCGATTGCGCAACCCCTTTGTTCGTGTCGGCGCTGATAAGAAATCAGCTGGAGCCGCGAGCGGCTGAGAGTAAAACAGAGCGCCTGTGGAGCTGATCGTTCCTTATCACCCGTCTACATCCCTTTTTTAATTCTCTCGTCAGCCACCAGGTTTATGAACATCTGCACCTCAGAGTTGGATCACCAAACAGACGTTTGCGCTGTATAATAAAATCGCAGCGAGCTGCCAGTCGTTCTCGCGCTGACTCCGGCTTCCTGATTCAAACGTCTGACAGCCCCGCCCCCCGACCAATCAGTGGCACGGAGGGTGATGACGTCAGTTATAGTGCCGGCTCAGCACGCTTAGAACCTCGGCAGAAAAGATACAGAAAAAGTATCTGCTTGGCACGGCTCCACCCGCCTCGGCCCGTAGTGGAAAAGCGCAAGACGGGGGCGTGGCGAGTAGAAGCGCGCTGAGTAGGTACTAGTGGAAAAGGGCCATAAGAGGCAAAGAGTTAGGTGGCAAAGGCTAAAGGGGAATCTTATGACAAGTTGTATGAGTTGTAAGAGATGGATTTGTACCACTTGCCAAGACAGAGAGATTGTGCAGCACATGATTAATGACAGAGAATGAAATGTGTTTACGAATTAGGAGTGTGAGGGCAAGCTGGAAAGAGTACTTTAGATAAGTGACAAATTAAGATATCCATTCATGTTACTTTACCGTATCATTACACTGCAATGAGCCAATTCCCTTTGTTCTTTTGAACACACATGTTTAAACGGACATATGGTGCAGTGTTTCAAATGGCTTAAATGGACTGTTCAGTTACCAACTGGGTGTCCAGCAGCAACTTTGCACTGAAAAATTTACCTGACACACTACCACAGAACAGCACTGCAGCAACACTCGGTGGTGGGTGTTTCTGGTGTGCCCACATCATACTGGAAGCAACCCATCAAATGTTCTCTATCTCAAAAACATATTTAAGCTGAATGCTTTGGAACAATCCTGCTGTCATGTACCATTTCATTGTTTAGCGCTAGCTGTTTGGCCAAATTTGGATTTTTCCCCAACTTTTGGGAGAAGCAACACTGCCACTGCAATGTATGGAAGCCACTTTTCACTTTGGCAATACTTGACATCACCCTGTTCAAAGTGCATTGACAACAAGACTGAGGTTGCTCCCGACGTGTATGAGCGAGGGCCTACCTCTGTAATGTAAATACACTAAGTTTTTTTTTCCGTTTGTTTTTTGCCTGCACTCTGAAGGTGACAGAGGACACTGTAGCCAGACAACAGAGGATGGTAGACAGTAGTATAAGATGACTTGGGGGTACAAAAGAGGAAAGGAGCAAAAGGACAGGAGAAGATCAAACGGTTGAAGTGGAATTGGATTAGAAGGGCCGATATCAGGCAGATCCTGGGCGTCCATTAAGAACTGCCAGATGACTGAGCAGGTACAGCAAACATTTCAAGAGTAAAGCCTGAATTATGGTTCTGCGTCAAATCGACGCCGTGCCTACGCCGTCACCGCGACGCTGTCGTGAACCCTTCGGACTTCTCCGTCACTCCATTTCGCCGCGGTGCAGTACCCCCCGCGACCGCTAGGTCGCGATCTTTTCCTGAATGGTTTATCCGACTTTTCCGGTCACATAGAATCAAAGAGATAAGGACAACTATTGTACAACTATTGTGCAAAAAACCAAAACAAAAAAAAACAAAAATCACACATACAGGAAGAAAAAAACCGCTGAAAGTTCACGACTGCTTCAAACCGGAAACCGGAAATGCATTGCTACCAAGCGAACCAATCACACCCCTCTCAGTCTGTGTTTGGTCTGCGTCGCCTCGACGCGTAGTTACAATTTTTGGGAGGTACGCGTCAGTGAGGGCGTGGGCTACGGCGTGTGGTACGCGTCGACCATATAGGGCCCCATTCTTGGCCATCCATATCTCATATGGGCTCCCCAAATAAATGTGGGCTGGGGTAAAAAAAAAAACAAAGTTACCATTTTGTGATTCTTGAAATGAGGAAATGGATAACTAGTTTATCTGCACTAAACCTTTTTTTTTCCCTGAAAAACTGACACCAATGTGGTTTTTAAATTGTCTTATTTCTTCTCTTTTTATTTCTTTGTAGAGTTCACAAAGCCAAGTTCTTATTTATGAATATGCATGAATTTATTTATTTTTTTCTACTTTTCAGCCCACAATACTTCCAAAGACAGTGAGACTGTAGAGCTTTTACCACCTTTTGCAACATTGACATACTCTCTTATGACAGTTAAAAACATTCTGGCACTGAGCATACAAAGCAGTGTATTTGTGTAAGTATTTTATTTTTTTTTTGGCTCATTGTTCCTGCAAATATGTTTAGGTTTGCAACAGAACTACATATTTTGCCATTTTTATTTCAACATTTTCCGTACGTCTCTTTTGCAGACAGATCAGGACTGCAGGCCGGCCAGTCCAGTACATGTAATCTTTTCTTCATCAATACTACTGTACCTCTTCCTTTCAACTGGAGTTATAACTCATCACAGGATCTGAGCCCGCTATCCTTTTGGTCTTTGGTCAGGACAAAGGATCAAAGACAATTCAGACTGTTGTCAGATCTTCCAAATAAAATAAAAAATCTGGTGTGGCAGGGTGGAGGAGCTGCAGGCACTCAGGCTGACGGGACACAGGTGTGGCCCGTCAACCTCTCCACCCTGCCAGCCTTATAAGGGAGAGACAGAGAAGCTGCAGAGTCGGAGGAGCTGCTGCTGAGAAGCTGCTGCTGGTCGTGGTGCTTGTGCATGTGTGTCCTGGGTGTGAGGTTCCGGTGGATTAAATAAAGGGTTCTGCACTAAACTCCGTGTCCTCTCTATCCTGTCGGTCGGGCCCCCGTAGCACTCGCCCTGCTACATCTGGAATACACATTTTTCTGACCACAATACATATTTTCACTGTATGATGATGCCTCCGAGCCCAGAGATGTCTAGATCACCTCTGGACAAGGTTGAAATAAGGATTCTTGTTGCAGTGTTTGAAGTAGTGTTTGTGACCGTAGCTCCATATTGTAGTGCCGGATTTCCTCCAACTACTTTGAAACATTCAATGATATTATGCACTGTAAAATAAGAAATATATAAATCCCTTCCCAGCTTTCTTGGAGGAGTGTTGTTTTTAAACATTTGCCACCAATTTGTTAACAAAGTGAAATTTTGTGTCAATCCTCACCCTTTCATCGGTATTGCTTTTGCACTAAATCACTCTACACTGTCAATTTTTTTTCCCACCCTTTTCCCCAGCACAGAAATGTTCCCAGACAATTTTCTTTAAATGGATGCATTTTAAATTAAATGAATTCGACAACAAACTATTCAAGTATTCATTCAGGATGTTTCCTTTTAATGAATTCTTCACATCTGTCCGTGAGCCCGAGTTCAGTTGCTGACAATGGCGCTTTCATTTTCCATAGATTTTGTCTGTAGGTTTAACTATTGGTAGAAACCACAAGGGTTTACCACAGAAAAGTGTTGAATGAAAGATGGAGAATCAGCTCTGAGACACTTGGCACTGCAGGCGTTTGTGAGCGCAAACATAATTAACCAATCACATTTGCTGACGTGTTACAAGTACAGATGTAACATTGCCAAGGCGAGTTTGAAATTTTGAAAAACAGACGAGCTACAAAAGCCAGACAGGGATACCGTAGTAAACACAGTCCCACAGCTAATACTGTCAGCTCCTTCTCAAAGAAGCAATTTCGAACGCAAATTAAAGTTTCCAGTTTGTTCACGGAGCAGCTGATAACTGGGTGAAATGCCCGATGAATTATGCCCAAATAGAAGTTTGGCACTTTCAAAGACATCTTCACAAAGCATAATCAATTGCAGGATCACAGGTAGAGCCATGAATGTACAGATATTACAGCCCCAAATCTTGGAATAAACTGTTATGAAAGAATGTGTCCAGTCACATGATCCAATCCCATTATCTCCAAAGAAACTCTGCCTGGCTGCCTGTGATCAAACGCTGGATTTGCCCCTCTGAAGTTGCAGTGGCTGAAAGCAAATCCACAGCAGCTGAAAATGGAGTGTTCAAGGTGAATGAGATGACTCACACAGTCACTCTTGGTACAGTATATGCGCTTGAACATAGCAGGCAGAGGCAGTAATATGAGTACGTAATTTATTGGCAGTGAATGGTACGACTGAAGTCAAGTCAGTACTGAGTAAATAAAGCGAGGAAATAAATAAATCATTAAAAGCATGTTTTTTTAGCATTAATTTGTGTCTGTTCAGTATGTTTTTAATGAAATCTTAGTAGGGCTGCATTATGTGGATGTCCAGATTTCAATTTGGGTAACCAAATGTTTAGCTTTTTGATAAATCTTTAGTTACTATTAATTATGTCAATGCAAAATATACAGGTTTGCTGACTTAATACCATAAGTTGGTTTTCCCATTGAGCCTCTACTGTTTATTACAATGGAGACATTGCATAAATTGGACTGGTGGCATGTCATTGTTGCAGTACTCCATTGTTCCAAATCCTCTGTAGTCCTCTGAGATCCTCCACACAGCATTCATGACAGGGGACTGTAATAATTCAATTCAATTCAGCCAGTCGTAACAAATTCAATTACATTTTATTTATATAGCGTCAATTACAACAGAAGTTGTCTCTTGGCACTTTCAAAAGACCAAGAATGAAAACAGAAAGACAAAGAAGAGGAGCAGGTGAGGAGGTAGAGACAAAGTTATTCAAGTACAGACACCAACAAACACTTCAGGAGCTACCAAGACATAAAGTAGGTGGTAACAATTCAGACGGAGCAGAACAAAAGGAAGTCACAGACAAAGGAAAAACATTTTCCAAATACAATGGGAACTAAAACACAAGGAAAGCACCAAAGCAACGGAGCACAATTAAAACCCAACAGAACAAAGAATCACAAAAGAAAGTCTAAGACAAGTATTTTCCACATAACTTACACCAAGCCCCTGTTTAGCTTGAAAGCTTCACCTAAGATGGCCGCTTTGCCAAGGATTCCAAATCCCAGCCTGCTTTGGAGGTGTGAAATAGGGTGGCGGCCGAAGGGCGCGCGTCCAATCCCATACAAGGCGCTGATTACGTCACCGCTGCCCGCGGAACGAAAAGTCTGTGTCCCTCAGCCCTCAAGCCTCTCTTCCTCAGCCCAGCGGACAGGATACATCTATCTCCTGCCGACCAGCACATCGGTACCTGGATTAACGGGCCGAGCGTAAACGCTGATCCGAGTGCGGCACACTCTTAACTCTCCTGTCTCGCTAACTCCTCTTTTTCTCCGAGCCCTGTCCTACACCAGGAACGCGGCGTTCCCAGGACGACCGCCCGCGTGAGCCAGAACCCGCCGCAGTAGCTCCAGCCTTCGTGAAGCCCACGCAGCCCGGCGACAGACGGGACGAGCCCACGTGCGCAGAGAGGCAGCATCGTAGAGGCCGTGGTCAGGCACCAGGGAGCCGGCGTGAGGCGCCATCTGCGGCAACTGTCCCCTTTCTTTCCAGAGTTGGAAGCAGAGAGAGAAACGAGGCTGCCTCGGACTGAAACCCCCGACAGAACCCGCAGCCCCAGATCCGGAGACCGGAAGGCGTGAGGTTTCATGTGTTTTGGGCGATCAGTTTAATCTAGAGCGGTTCAGAGCTAAATTTGTGTTTAAGGTTAAGTTACCATATGTATATTACTGTGTAACGCCGGCAACTACCGGCATTATTGTTGTTTGTTTATAGTTATCCGTGGTTTTAAATACCGCGCCTCGTCATCCTGTCTCAGTGCACATGGTCACGAGGGCGTAGCCATCTTGCGGGCCACGTGTAGTTTTGGAACACAGATGATCGGAAGATTTGTATCACGTGTTTATTGTTTTTGATTTTGTTTTCCTCCATACATTTGACGTATGCTTGCCGTCAGGATTTATTTGGGGTGTCGCTTTACCATCTGCTTGACACCTGTATGTAAATAAATTCTGATTGATTTTAATGAGAAAAGTTGTTTGTGTTGGTTTACACATATTTTGTCACACTGGCTGTTTGACAGAGCTAGTGACGAACTTTTTAAGAGCCTTCAACGTTATCCTGCAGAAATAACAGCCTTTACTGTTACCCTGCAGAATAACCCCTATTTTGAGACTGATGTCTGCTGTTAAAGTTATAATTTTTCCTGGAAATCCAGGTGGTGCCCCGTTTCGATTAATTCATTTTGATAATTCAATCTGATAAATAGTCTACTTTATTAATTATTAATAATTGTTGAATAAAATTATTAATAACTCTCGATAACCCGGAACAGTGCCCCCTATGTGGCACAACAGGAGCTTCAGGGTGTCAGATCAATAACTTGAACTCAGAGTCCACAGCCACAGTTCCGTCTTTCTGAGGTTGCAGTACTAACTGGGAAAAAAGAGCATATGTGAGGCAGACCAGTTTCAGTATTATGGGGGTGCAGGGATTTGGGGATCACAAGGCTCACTGATCAGCCCTGCTGTCAGAGTCTCTTTTAATTACTAAGGGGAAAGTAATTAAAGAGCAAACCAATTGAGCAAAACTTGGAATGCAAATATAATTGCAGTTTGCCTGCAGCGCCATCTAACCAAAGCCAACTGCAACAAAATGCCATCTCTCATTCATTTTCTAGGACAAACCAACAAACCCAGAAAACAATCTATATGAAACGCTGATACTTTAACAAAACCTAAGAACATGCTCACGCAGGCATTTATTAGTACCGCCAATTGTCACAGATTTTATAACCAGAAATGTCCAGAAATGAACCAGAAATGTCAGCACAATGGTGCCACGGGTGGTTTCTCCCTCTGGGGACCAAGAGTGTCTGCAGTGAAACTTGTGCCAGTACATTTAGTTGTTAAGATGTTTCTCAGGAAAACAGAAGAATTAAATGAGATTAAATAAAAGGGAGACATTAGTATTAGTTTTATCTCTGTCCAACGTAGATATCCCAAATAAAGGTTTTGGAAATGTGATCATTAGCAGATCTGTGCAGTTTTGAAATCTCACCTTCAGAACATAAACACTCCCATTGGTGATATTTCTGCTTCGTAAATCTGCCCCATAGTTTCTTAAAGTAGGCTACATACAATTCCTTAGTACTTAAAATTGGTTTGAACTCTCAAATATTGTAGCAATCAAAGACTGAAGATTTCATTTTTAATGACAATGAAAAACTTTATTACAAGATCAGGCTTTTTAGTATTTTAAAATAAGACTCCTTATGATGCAGGGTCTGCATTATTGTTGAGTACAATGTTCCTAACACTAACTCTAATACTTGAAAGTTGGGATTGCATCACCCATTGCTTCTTCAGTCATCTCTATTATGTCTGTAGTTGCTGTAGCTTTTTTTTTTTTGGGGGGGGGGGGGGGGGCAAATTCACATGTACTGCTTTATGTACACCATACGACAGCGCAGGATCACACCACAACTGTGGGGCCATCCAAGAGTAAAAACCCTAATTCGTCTGTAGTGCTGCTTAAAAATAATCACAATTAAACCAAATTAGAGGGAATAAACTCTGAGCTCTTAAACTGTCTTTACGAATAGAGTGAGAATTTAAATACATTATTTTTTTCATGCCGAGACAATGTCAATCCTTGATACAGTTTTTTTTCTTTTATACATTTTGGCCCCATAATTTGAGAACGAGAGGTTTATCCTCTTGGCAATGTGGGTTAGAAATGTAAATGAAATCTACAATAACTTGTCTAAAGACATGTTTGAGTGTTATATCTTTAGTTTGATGTTTGCGCCATGTATTCATTAAATGGAATAAAAGTAACTATGGATAAATGATGCAAAAAAAAACATGATGTTTTTCTAGCAGCGGGGGACATTGCTACTCTGCAAGAAAATAATGATTTACAGCTCTTTCAATTAGCTCCGAGATCATAATAAAGTAGCAGGGGAGCAGCGCATTGCCTGAGCCATAAATCAAATGGAATTACAGACTAGACAACATCGTCCCAAGGCTGAACATAGATGTGCATCCCGCTTCTAAATATGCATCTGCATATTCCATCCATTTCTACACTCCCATTTACACATCCATCAGTGCATTGCTTGATAAAGATTAGTTACAATGGGTGCCTTGAGTCAGCTAATGCTCAGCTAAAATCGTTAATTAGCTCCAATTAAAAGAGAAGAAAACCTATTTTCAGCGCATATACTCAGTCATCAAAAACAGCTGCATTATTAGCTGTGGATTAAATGTGTTTTTGGTCCTCTCTTAATTTGCATTTTTGAATCTCCCTGCAACTTCGTGCCTCCAAAATGCACCCAGTGTGAGCTAACAGATGGCTGCTATTCAGTGTTTATCAAGCAACGGTAACTTTAATGCCTTTCACTGCGGTCTCCACAGGCTCATTATCAATGCTAGTTAGGCCCTACAGTAAAAGGCAGTTCAGAGGTTGAACATCTGGCAGCAGCGATGAAGGAACTGATTTTGTTTTACTCATTGCACTACTAATCCAAAGGAAATGCATTAGGAAAAAAAGGGGTTTGAGAATATGTAGTGAGGTTAATGCCGATTTTGAAAATCATTTTCCTTCCAATGATGATAAACCCTGATCTTGAATGTAAATAGAGCAACCTCGCCCTGCATTTATACATCCATCACATCAGCTTATTTTCTTTCATAGCCAGGCTTTATCAGTGAAGGGTGTAAGAGCCTGAGGTAAAACATACTGAAAAACCATCCAAATAATTCAGATTGCCCAGAGATCTCATTAGAGAGCTGGAGCGGGACGCCAGGCGTTCGACTTTCAGCACTGCCAGCAGAGATTCTCTGAAGGCTCTACTTCAGCTGACAGACAGGCTCAAGGTTTTTTCAATGTGAGTCCATACTTAAATTGCTTCCCATTTCTTGTTACAAATCCTGTTTCTAAGCTTTCACGTTCTTTGATACTCAATTTAATATTTTTCATGAAATTGTAAGGGACTGCCAACGTACAAGCAGGCACACGTCACCATAACGTCATCTCATTTCAATAATAAAACATTTCATCAGTTCATGTTTGTTTGTATTTTTAATTCTTAACTCACCAAATATGCATAGAAAACTCTCTGAATAGTTTAACTAAACATGTGGTTTATTTATAGTCTTTGTCTGGGATATTTTACTGTATTTGAATGGTAGGAAGCCCTGTTGACCCGTCAGTGAGTTCGTAACTTTATACCAGAATAAAAAATCTTAATGTGTTGTGGGCTATTTTGTGAAAATGGCATTTGCTGTCCCAGAAGATGAATCTTGCATACTTTGTGAAACCGATTTCACTTCACTTAAGATACTTTGAACAGCCCCAATGAGAGGTTGGGTATGCTTTAGACAGATCCAAGGTATTCCATGCTAATCCATCACTCATGACATTTTAAATCAAATATAATTCAATACAATTATATTCAACATTGCAAGAGTATTTAGGACATTTCATAAGATTTATCAGAAAGCACAGTGATGGGTCACAGTAAATCTTAAGTTCCTCTATAGCCATAAACGGTGGGTAGTAACAGAAAGAATGAGGATTAGTTTCGTCTGGAGGATTGCAGGAGTGTTTGGAGAAGGGTGGCTGCTCCTCCACATCAAGTGGACCCGGTTTAGGTGGTGTGAACATCTGGTTGCCCCCTGGACACCTCCCTAAGAAGATGTTTCAGGAATGTCTAACAGGGAGAAAGCCCCTGGGCAGACACAGGACACGCTGGAGGGATTACAGCGCTTGAAAAAAAAAAAATCCAGAAAATCACATTGTCTGAATGTTTGAATGATTGCAAATTATAGTGAAAAATAAGTATTTGGTCAATAACAAAAGTTAATCTCAATACTTTGTTATATACCCTTTGTTGGCAATGACAGAGGTCAAACGTTTCCTGTAAGTCTTCACAAGGTTTCCACACACTGTTTCTGGGTTTTTGGCCCATTCCTGCATGCAGATCTCCTTTAAAGCAGTGATGTTTTGGGGCTGTCGCTGGGCAACACTGACTTTCAACTCCCTCCAAAGATTTTCTATGGGGTTGAGATCTGGCTAGGCCACTCCAGGACCTTGAAATGTTTCTTACGAAGCCACTCCTTCGTTGCCCGGGCGTTGTGTTTGGGATCATTGTCATGCTGAAAGACCCAGCCACGTTTCATCTTCAATGGAAGGAGGTTTTCACCCAAAATCTCACGATACATGGCCCCATTCATTCTTTCGCTGACATGGATCAGTCGTCCTGGTCCCTTTGCAGGAAAACATCCCCAAAGCATGATGTTTCCACCCCCGTGCTTCACAGTAGGTATGGTGTTCTTTGGATGCAACTCAGCTATCTTTCTCCTCCAAACACGACGATAACATTCTCCCAATCCTTTTCTGCATCATCCAAATGCTCTCTAGCAAACTTCAGACGGGCCTGGACATGTACTGGCTTGAGAAGGGGACACGTCTGGCTCTGCAGTATCTGAATCCCTGGCGGCGTAGTGTGTTACTGATGGTACCTTTGTCACTTTGGTCCCAGCTCTCTGCAGGTCATTCACCAGGTCCCCCGTGTGGTTCTGGGATTTTTACTCACCATTCTTGTGATCATTTTTACCCCACGGGGTGAGATCTTGCGTGGAGCCCCAGATCGAGGAAGATTATCAGTGTCTTGTATGTCTTCTATTTTCTAATAATTGCTCCCACAGTTGATTCCTTCACACCGAGCTGCTACCTATTGTAGATTCAATCTTCCCAGCCTGGTGCAGGTCTACAATTTTGTTTCTCATGTCCTTTGACAGCTCTTTGGTCTTGGCCAAAGCGGAGTTTGGAGTGTGACAGTTCGATGTTGTGGACAGGTGTCTTTTATACTGATAACCAGTTAAAACAGGTGCCATTAATACAGGTAACGAGGGGAGGACAGTGGAGGACAGAAGAAGTTACAGGTCTCTGAAAGCCAAAAATCTTGCTTGTTTGTAGGTGACCAAATACTTATTTTACCAAGAATTTAGCAATTAATTCACTAAAAATCCTACAATGTGATTTCCTGGATTCTTTCCCCCCATTCTGTCTCTCATAGTTGAAGTGTACCTATGATGAAAATTACAGGCCTCTCATCTTTTTAAGTGGGAGAACGATTGGTGGCTGACTAAATACTGTTTTTGTATACTGTATATACACATACATGCATATTTTCTTTTTCCCTCAGTGGATGTACAGAATAATTAGCCTGATGGATTAGACCAACATCTAGAAAAGTTTAGGGTCTGAAAACGATCCATATGGCCTCCCCATCCAAAAGGTGGCACCAACTGTTGCTTATCAAACTGCAGTTGGTTAGTTTAATGACCAATCAGAGCAATGGACAAGGTGATGTATTCATATCGACAGAAACAAACTCAACGGATCTGTTCAACTTTTAAAGAAAAAGTCAATCTTTAACTGGTGATTCAAACGCTGATTTAAATGGCCATTAATCCTCAGCTGCAGCTCCTCAGATCCTTACAGTGCAGACGCATCCTCTGCTTGCTCTCTCCTGCTTTTGCTTTGGTTCTCTAGAGAAAAGTTGGACTCAAGGATTTTTCAGCAGTGTTTTTATTATTTTTCTCTAAATCACTTCTGGAAAGAGGACCAGATGATTTCGGAAGCAGCTACATTTGTTTCTAGGAACAAACAGAAAATAGCAGTAATCGAAATGAAAATTCTTCAGCTTGAAGTGATGCTGAGGTAAATGCTCAATATGGAAACTACTCTACCGATGACCCAAAACAATGAGCAGGCTGGCACTAGCCCTCCCTGGAACTCTCTCGGTGCAAAGCCGAGGGAGAAATCACCTCCTTCAGACCTGAGAAGACGGGTGACAGGAAGAACGCAGCACCTGGATGGAACTGCCTGACCAGCACAGAAGAGAAAGGTTTCTTCAACCCCAGCACTAAGGAGAAAACAGCAGCAGACTGGCTACAGAAAATAACAGGAGCAAACTTCCCGAAAACACAGGAATTCCTCTAGAAAACAGGTTTGCTCCATTTCTTCAAGATCTTGACTCCCCGAAGGAAAAGCCCTCTTCAAACAACACAGAAAAAGACCAGATCATAGTTTAAATGCCTTCAGAAAGAGCCGACCATAGAGCCTCAAACCCTGATAGAGACGAGATCAAACGCTTTTGCAGCAAGAAAAACACCAAAGTAGTCTGGAGTCTGATAGTTCAGAGAAAATATTGATGATCTCTGATTAGCCTCAAACACTAAAAAAACCCATCATGCACACAGGACCCCTTGATGTTATGAAGCAACAGTTGGAAATCTTGGAAGCAACAGTTGGAAACTTGGAAGAGGATTTTATTTATCTACTGAAGAAGGTTCAGGGCCTCAATACTGAGGTGTTTTCAGTCTACCGACAGTTTGACGTCGAGATGAAAGATTCACAAATGGCTTAAAAGCTATATGTGCTGCACAATCAGTTAACTTTATTGACAACTTCAACATTTTCTGGGAACGCAGACATCTTGTTAAGGCTGATGGATTCTGTCTTAATAAATATGGAGCACACAAACATTTTCTATTCTGTGAATCGGAAACCAGCAGCCCCCACCAAGAACAGGAGACAAGGAAATCAACAACTACTGATAAGACGACATTTCTGAAGGACAACTGCTACTGCTGGGATAAGGAAGGACGACAGACAGCACACCCAGAAAGAAACGAATACACCACAACAAGTGGAGTCCCCCAAGACTCCAACGGGACAACATGTGCAGCCCCTCGAACCCCACCCACCTCCTCATTCTCTCCACTCAGCCCAAATCTCATGTATTTTCCTCATAACATCCATCCACTCGCACTGAACAAGCGTCCGGCAAAAGTCGCCGAGCTCCACCACCTGCTCCACAAACTGTTCTCTCAAGGTGGCATCATGATCCGTCTCTTCAGCATATCAAGGATGACACGGCTGTTTGTGTGCAATTAAATAAATAATACCAGTCGCTGAGTCACTGAAACTGGCTCTGTTAAACATCAGATCTCTGTCAGGGAAAACGTGTTTAATCAATGATTTAATTATTGAGCATAATCTTGACGTTTCTTAACAGAAACATGGTTAGATGAAAATAGTAAGACACCTGCTTTGATAGAGTCAACACCCCTCAATTTCAGTCTTCTAATGGCACTTTTGCACTAGGACTTACTGAGCCCGACTCGGCTCTTCACCCCTCTACCCGCCTCTACCCGTTTGTTTTTCCACAGCCAGGGGAGAAGTGTGCAGGTTGGGGTGAAGCTGTTGTGACGTACTCGATTGCGCAACCGCTATGTTCATGTCGGCGCTGATGAGAAATCAGCTGGAGCCGCGAGCGGCTGAGAGTAAAACAGCCCGTCTACATCCCTTTTTTAATTCTCTCGTCAGCCACCAGGTTTATGAACATCTGTACCTCAGAGTTGGATCACCAAACAGACGTTTTGCGCTTTATAATAAAATCGCAGCGAGCCGCGGATCGCTCTCGCGCTGACTCCCGCTTCCTGATTCAAACGTCTGACGGCCCCGCCCCGGACCAATCAGTGGCACGGAGGGTGGTGACGTCAGAAATAGTCCCGGCTCAGCCCGGATAGAACCTCGCCAGAATGGTTACAGAAATAGTATCGGCTTGGAGCGGCTCTACCCGTCTCAGCCCATAGTGCAAACGTGCAAGACGGGGCCGCACCGAGCCGAGCCGGGCGGAGGCGGGACTAGTGCAAAAGCGCCATAAGTGAAAGAGGGTATAAGAGAGGGGGAGGGGTCGCCACCCTGTTTCATGATTCACTGATGTGTAAAAAACTCCTCAGGAAAATGTTACTCCTGGCTTTTCAGCTCAAGGGTCCCTCTGGAACCATGTTTATGAATGTCTACGGGCCTCCGAAAACACAATGCAAACTTTTTCAATGATTTCAATGACCTGCTGTCTGTAATATGTGTTGATCATGAGTGTTTATTCATTGTGGGAGACTAGAACATCCATGTTGACAACCCCCAACACAGAGGATATGTCGTGTGCTAAAAAGTTTTGGTTTGACTCAACATGTGAAACAGGCAATGCACAAATATTTATTTTTGGACTTGATTATCAGTAAGGGTCTTAACATTTCCAAGGCATTTGTGACATATGTGACCCTGTCTGACCACTTTTCTGTTTTCTATCAGAGCACCATTTCCATCCACTCAAGTAGCCTAAAAGACGTCAAATGAACGCTGTTTCTAAGAACAACTTAACTGAAACATGATCTGACATGAACTGAAACCAACTCTTCCACCTCCACTCTGTCCTGTAACTCAGTAAATTAACTTCTAGATAACTTCCACTCTGATATTTCAGATATCATTGAGTGCACTGCTCCCACTAAGGTGAAGGTTGTCTCTGGTAAGAACAAATCTCAGTGGAGAAATGCCCCACTAGTAAGAAGTGAAAAAAGGGACAGGGAGTTTCAAAAAGCAGAAAGGAGGTGGTGAAAGACTGGACTAAAGGTTCACTATGATATCTCTAAAGAGAGAGTTCGCAGATATAATTCACAACTGATGAATGCAAGAATCCATGAGTGAAGTAGTCGTGTTTGGACCAAAAGAAGAGTGTTTAAAAGTCAGCACACAGCTTTGATAATTATGGGCATGCCAAGTAATGGCATGACCATATTGCAATCGTCCAGAATGGCCCAAAGGGCAATGTTGCTAGCATTTTGCTAACAAGCTAAAGTCGCAAAAGTCCCACGTCACACCAGCGGGTGCACAGCATGACCCCGCTCTGATGTGGAAAAAAAAAATCCCCAAAAAATAAAACACGCCCGAAAAAATGAGGAAAAACATGAAAATGAAGGCGATATAATGGTATACAGAAAAGGTTTCCCTTTTCTTATTATTCCGCACTCTTTTTTCGTCCGTTAATACGGCCCGAACCGCAATGTGCACCCATGCATGCCATACATCTTTGGATGCGTCTCCATCGTGCCTCGATGGGCATTACTTTTCTCAGTAATAGGGGTTACCGTGGCAATGCTAGTTGCCAAAAAGCAAAAAAAAAAGGCGAAAATTCGGACGCTTATTGCTCGGCCGAACTTTATCATAGAGACATCGTTCAAACTTTCAAACACTCGGCCCGATTGGCACCAACAGAACGTACAACGTCATTATGCCAATTATTACAGTTTTTGCGATAATGACCTTTCTTTTTTTTTTTTTTTCAGTCCAACTTTGGATGCTTGTTGCTAGGCAACAGGTTATCGTAGAGACATCGTACAAATGTTTCCCGACTCGGCACGCTGTGGACTTCAACATACTCAAATTTCATGAAGCTGGGATTCAAGGAAATTTTTTGTCAAAATCCAGGCCAAATGGCCCCATTCATTCGGATGGAGTTTTTTACCATGGTGAAAAAAAAAACCTATCCGTTAACATAGCCTGAACCGGAACATGCACCCATACATGGCATACATCGTTGGATGCGTCTCCATCGTTCCTCGATGGGCATTACTTTTCTCAGTAAAAAGTGTTACCGTGGCAACGCTAGACGCCAAAAAGCAAAAAAAAAGGCGAAAATTTGGACACTTATTGCTCAGCCGAACTTTATCGTAGAGACATCATTGAAACTTTCAAACACTCGGCCCGATTGGCACTAACGGACCCTACAACCTCATTATGCTAATTATTACAGTTTTTTCGATATTGACCTTTAATTTTTTTTTTTATTTCTGTTTGAATTTGGACGCTTGTTGCTAGGCAACAGGTTATCGTAGAGACATCGTACAAATGTTTCCCGACTCGGCACGCTGTGGACTTCAACATACTCAAATTTCATGAAGCTGGGATTTAAGGAAATTTTATGTCAAAATCCAGGCCAAATGGCCCCATTCATTCGGATGGGGTTTTTTACTATGGTGAAAAAAAACCTATCCGTTAACGTAGCCTGAACCGGAACGTGCACCCATGCACGGCATACATCGTTAGATGCGTCTCCATCTTGCCTCGATGGGCATTACTATTCTCAGTCAAAAGCGTTACCGTGGCAACGCTAGATGCCAAAAAGCGCGCCCCATTAATAACTATTGGGAGCACAGGAATGAATGCAATACAACCGTAAACACCTCAAACTGACATAGACCCCCCCCGAACACAACCACTACAGCCCCAAACCAAAGCAGCGGGAGGGGTCGAATGGGCAGTAGGGCATGCCCATATCAAAATTTCCTGAAATTTTCTAGTTAAAGCTACAAACCACTGATAAGGCCAAAAATCTGTATGTAGTCATGGACTCATGGAGCTGAACCTTGAGAGACACATTAAAACAATTACAAAGTCGGCCTTCTATCACCTGAAGTACATCCCCGGGATCAAAGGACTAATGTCTCAGCAGGACCTTGAAAAACTCACCCATGCATTTACCTTCTTTATCGCTGCAGCAGTGTCTTCACAGATCTGTCTAAAAAGTGAATCAGACAGCTGCATCTGAACCAGAATGCTGCTGCCTGTGTTCTTACCAGAACTAAGAAAGTGGACCACATCACTCCAGTTCTGACAAAGGCTCCCTGTACCTCAGAGAATAGACTTTAAAATACTTCTGGTATTTTATAAATAACTGAAAGGTTTAAGGCCACAATACATCAGAGACTTGTTGTTGCCATATCAACCATCCAGACTTCTCAGGTCTTCTGGTTCAGGTCTGCTCTGTGTCCCCAGAATCAGATCCAAACATGGAGAAGCAACATTCAGCTTTTATGCTCCACAGATCTGGAACAGACTTCCAGAGAACTGCAGGAACACTGAAATGCTCATTTCCTGTATATACCTCTTTATTGTGCTACTACACTGCAACTCAATTTCTTTTCCTCTTTTTTCTTTCCCTCTTTACTCTTCCTGTTTTCACTGAGGCACCATTAATTGCTTTGTTGCTGAAATGTGCTATACAAATAAACTCGGCCTGTCTTGCCTAGTGCTTGAGAACTACAGTCATGTATGATTTATGTTTCCCTGCCCCATCACACCTGATTCATCTCATCAGCTTGTCTGATGATGACCAATTTATTAGAGCCAGATGTGATGCAGCGAGAAAATATATAGAAACATGCCAAGCAGCGGTTCCTTAGTACCTGAATGGATATAAACTGGGCAAATGTTTACAATGTGTATTGTTGGGTATCTTCACCAAATACTGTTTTCATATTTGTTTAATGGTACAGAACAAAGTGCAGCCTAGGCTGATGGAACAATTTGACGGTCAAAATTCAAATTCAAATACACTTTATTAATCCCCAAAGGAAATTAAATAACACTAGCCATCGTCTCAAAGATGATTTTGTTTGTTTGGTTTATGACCAAAGTAAGGGTCTAAAGATGGCTACGTCCACATGGTACTGAAGTCTTAAAGATTCATCCTCTCTGCACCATTTATCCCTACATTAAAAGGCTTTTTGTTAGTTTCATTAAAAGGTTAATTATCACTGTAATTTTAAAAGATGCACTCTACACGTGTGGTATGGCCCATTATCATTTTTAGCCTGTTGGGGAGTCATTGCGAGACAAATATTGTCTGCTGATGAAAATCAGGAGATTATCTTAAAGCTCCCAGCTGCTAAATGGATTTTGTGATAAGGCTGGTGTGTTACCCGTGAATTTGATGAACTGATGGATGATATCACAAAGTCCCAAGAGAAATGCCTTCGCGTTATTCTTGTCAAAGAATTTTGACGTTTGGATGTTATGTTTGACAAACCGAACATAACGATCTAAACTGTTCAGTGTTCTCCTGAAATATGAGAACTTTTCACATTACTATACAGCTTCAGTGTTGTCTGAGTATTTTACTTATTTTCTCCCATATTTCCTTTTGCCTTTTAGCTAAACTGGCTTGCTTTTTAATGAGCACTTTATCATATATGATCTCATTTAGGTAAGTTATGGGGAACCTAAGGAAAAGTGGGAGGAGGTGAATTAGTTCTACCTTTTTTTATAATAACTTCTCTTCAAGTGCTTTTGCTTAAATTTAGAATAAAATCGTTGCAATTAAGGTAAAGTTCTAGCCTGAAGACATTTGGATTTGTGTACGTAAGGTCAGGAGTTCAAAGCCTGCCCTTTGGCTCATCAGCAGGGAAAAGCCTGTTGCTGAGGTTGAGTGAGTTGTAGTCAAAGTGCAGGGTCAAGACTTTCGGCCAAGAGTTGCTTTAGTGAGCAGAAAGGACTGAGTTTGTATGTGACAGCTCCCAAGTGTAAAAATGTGTAACCTTTATCGGGAAGAAAATTGATGCTTAGGTAAGGCTTGTGCACTCAGCCAACCTATGCCTGCATAATTAACTCTTGTAAAAATTAACTTGGTGGGGTGAGGTCAACCTGCAGCTGCCATCTGTGCTTCAGAAGTAAAAGGAATCTGCAGCAAATGTGTGCTGAAAAACAGCCTTTTACACAGATATATCCTCAGTATCTTCTGAAGTATTCAAAAGCACAAAGGAAATATAAATTCGCACCCACAAAGTGGATTTTCAAATATTTATATGGTTTTGTGAATATGGCTCAGCTCCTGGGTATATCTGCCATGTAGAAATACAGAAAACGCACTATCCTTGTGTGAATAATGAGTCTGTCTTATAAAGATGCACAAATAATTGTCTTGTTTACCTCAGACTGGACAAATCTGTTGCAAAAACCAATTACATAAATATAAAAAATTACACTGCAACCAACCATTAAAGATACAAAAAAATATAGTCAGACTCTTGCAAGTGGGGAAACTTGCTTCATCGCCATGCAATGATGGCATAAAGGGGGTAGAGTCATAATCAAAAGCAGGAAGTGGCCTATTAGAATGATTATTATTAATAATAATAAAAAATAAGTCCTTCAATTAGAATCTCCCTAAAGCCAGAATTATGGTTCTGCGTCAACCCAACGCAGAGCACACGCCGTCGCCCTGACGCCGTCGTGAACCCTTTGGACTTCTCCGTCACTCCATTTCGCCGCGGTGCACTACCCCCCGTGACCGCTAATTCGCGAGCTTTTCCTGAATGGTTTATCCGACTTTTTCCGGTCACAGTGAATCAAAAAGTTAAGGACAACTATTGTGCAAAAAAACAAAAACAAAAAAAATCACACATACATGAAGAAAAGAGCGCTGAAAGTTCACTACTGCTTCAAACCGGAAACCGGAAATGCGTTGCTACCAAGCGAACCAATCACAGCCCTCTCGGTCTGCGTGTGGTCTGCGTCGCCTCGACGCGTAGTTACAATTTTCGGGAGGTGCACGTCAGTGACGGCGTCAGTGACGGCGTGTGGTCTGTGTCGATGCGTAGCACACGCCGTAGCACACAGCGTCGTTTTGACGCAGAACCATAACTCAAGCTTAAGGAAGAATGTCTCAGGTGTGTGTTGCCCCTGAGAAACTGCTTGTGTTGAAAAGAGGGAGACACTTGATGATGGCTGCAAGCCAACCTTTATGCCGAGGGGGCAAGCAAATAGATGCCCTGGTCTGATTTTTGAACTGATGCAGTGATCTAAAAGAAACTTAAAAACGTTATTCTTTAAGAAAGCCTATCCCTGATGTCCTGGTCTTTTAGAATGTCCTTGTGCTTTTTTTGCTAATTTAGCTTTTTTTTTTTTTTTTTTTTTTTTTTTTTTTTCCTCTTTTATTTTTATTTTCTATTTTTTCTTTTTTTCTAATCTTTATTGTAAGCACTTTGAGACTTGTTCTTCAGGTGAAAATGCGCTCAAAAATACAATTTATTATTATTATTGATGTGAAATGCGTCTCTTTGCATCCATCTCTGAATATGCCATTCCAAAATAAATCAACACACAAAAACTAAAGTGCTCCAATTAAGTAGTACAGTATTTCTTTCTTTAACCAGTCAATAAGTTGCGTGTCCGTGGACCCGGGTGAGTCTGGAAATTTAAGTGAGTCACTGGATTCAAGCCAATCCACATATTTCTGGAGCAGCAGGATTATCACATCAACCCCGATAGCACAGCTATCATTGCTAAACTGACGCTATTGGTGATTAACTTCAGCATTAGCTAATTAACTCATCCTAGGCAAATGCTGGAGTTTCACTGTCGATGGCAAAAGGTGACTCAAGGCCCCGTTAATCCTCAACTGCAGCCATCTCCACTGCTAACATCCAAGTTATGTTGCCGCTCTGTCTAGCCCGGCCAGAGACCCTGTCGACAAGGATGGACTGATTTGATTGGGTCCCCAGTTAAAAGTAGTTAAAAGTATTGTTGCTTTGATTTACCTTGGAATAAACTTGCATCCCATCTTCTTGGGATACAAGGAATTGATATTAGAAGTACTCCAGGCACACCTTTTTTTTATTTTTTTTTAAGCATGAACACACAGTCGCTCAGGACCCTCCGATGCTTTTTCCCATGATCTAAGATGTAACTGATTGCTGAAACAATGGCTCATCTGGGTTTGAGGGGGCGGTTCTTACCGATAAGTCAATTTACCTAAAGATTTAAATTTTAACTTTGCTTGAATAACTAGATAATCGTGGCAGATTGAATTTTTTGAAGTGTCAGTTAATTATATAGAGTCTTAGAAAACAGAGTCAACATGTTTTGTCCTTGAGGATCATTGATTTCTTAGCAATACATGATAATTAACTTAATGAGTACTAATGAGTATTTTCAAACCTAAGCAAAGACATCAACTATCCTACTAACACTGCTATCCACCTGAATAATATGAAAAGTGCTTAATTTATGGTTATCTGGTATGTTGCTCACAAATATCTGTAATCCTACTTTTTTCCTCGTGTAATGCGTCAGAGGAGCTGCAGAGCGGCCGGCAGTGTTGAAATTAAAAATTACTGTTACCCTAGGTTAGTATAACCTGTTGATTATGAAGTGATGATGGCTCGACATTGGCTGACCTGACTGTCAATCAAAAGGATATGCCTCATCATTTATTCACCTAATTCCATTACAAAAAAAAAATGGCTCAGAAGGTTTCATGGGTTAGAGTGCGTGTGCGTGTGTGCGTGTGTGCGTGCGTGCGTGCGTGCGTGCGTGCGTGCGTGCGTGCGTGCGTGCGTGCGTGCGTGCGTGCGTGCGTGCGTGCGTGCGTGCGTGCGTGCGTGCGTGCGTGCGTGCGTGCGTGCGTGCGTGCGTGCGTGCGTGCGTGCGTGCGTGCGTGCGTGCGTGCGTGCGTGCGTGCGTGCGCGCACAGAGGGATAGAAGATGAAGTGATGCAGCAGGTTGTCTAGGATCTGGTGTGTCACAACGGTGAATCTAAACTTCTGACTGACACAACAGGAGCAGCAGGCATGATCGTAAATTAAAAACCATGTCAGCTGCTCTTCTGTGGTGCAACACACCAAGTGGCTGATTCTGAATGTGTCACTGTGTTTGCGCCGTTCCCCATTCCCGTGAAGCGTAACTAAATGAAACCATTTTGTTCACTCAGCAGCGAGGCTTATCCACCGTCTCCTGCTCCGCTGGCTCCACGGCTCGCGCTCTTCAGTCTGTGCCAGGGGCTGCGCCCGTCCAGGAGATTCACTGCTGTGTGCTAAGCCCATCAAAAAAAATAAAAAAATAAAGCACTTTATTGTAAACAGAAGACGCCTGGGTCCATAATGAGGTTTTGAGGCCAGGGGAAGTGGTCTGGCTCATAACAAAACAAATCAACAGGGCCTCATTGTGATAACACGATCTGGCTCAAAGCCAAGGAATTACACAAGAGGAGGAAAGGTGAAGTATTTTTGTCTTTAATCCAGAGAACTTGTACTTGCGGGTAAACGATGCTGCATAATGAGTTACTGGTGCCAGTGCCCTCTGAGGTTTTCTGCACCAAGTGTCCTTGAGAACATCGTCATAACAGTCCCTCTTTATTTTGAGTTAAATGCATCAGCAAAAGTAGTAAAATTCAGATCTAATTATTGGTTTCTGGTAGCACGTTAAGCCTTCTGACCGAGAAAAATGTCAATCCTCTTATTAGAAGCCATCATCAATTATTTTATGCTCTCAACTAATTAGTCTTTAATCACGAGTCAATCTCCAACTCCTTTTATATTTTATTTATGGTTTATGGAGTTTAAACTGACTAAAACATTATACATTTGCTGTCCATCCTTCTAATTGTATTGCTTTAAGTCATGTATATGGTAGAGAGGGCCTTGTGGTTGGCACGGTTACCTGATTGCCAGGTTACTAAAGGGTGGATAGACAGATAGATAAATGTCCCACAGTAAACTTTGTTTTTGTTTTGGATTTTTATTGCATTTTTGTCTTGTATCTAATCTCTTTTCTGGTGTTTCCTAGCATGTTTCCTGTCTGTCGTTTTGTAGTTGGAGATGGTCTCACAGCTGAATCGACATCATCAAGAGGCAGCAGGGCAGGACACACCACCATTTAAACAGTGAAGAAAGCAGAATATTTATCATCTTCTTAATATTTAATATCTATCATGAAACCGCAGAGCCATTTCTTGTTAGGCCTGAGTTAGCTCACAGGAAAGGAGTAGTTCAGTGTGAGGAAAAAAGAGATGAAATAGAGATAAAATATAAAGGAATGCAGAGATGATATCTATACCATCTGCCTTGCTTTCCTCAGCTCTTTTGCTTTAGTTTAATTTTTAATGGCAAAGTTAGATCCAAAACATGATTTTTAACTTCTACGAGCAAGATTTGTGATGTTTATCATCAGACAGACAGTCTCAGTGATGATTCTGCAGTTTCTCAGTCAAGCACCAACCCAGCAGTGCTTTTATTGTTTGTTCGCTTGCAGCAAAAATAAATCCCCCTGGTCATTCCGGCAGATCCACCTAAAGCACACTGGAAACTATTTATAGGAACTTGTACTTTGCACTTTTACTTACTCCCTGGGCCCAAAAGAGCATCTTGCCTCAGGCCTCATGTTGTCAGAAGCCAACTTCGAGTACCCGTCTTACAAAAAGAAACGCATGCTTTCAAAAGCTTTTTTTTTCAACCACGGCAGTGTTGGTCGGCGTCTAATTCGAACTCTGACAAATGTGGGTTATTTCAGTCCGCTAACTGATGCGGTGAAGACTTCAAAATGCTTAATCGATGATAAAACACGCTGGAATTCTGGCATCAAGGTTCCAGTCCAATCAATGCTCACTTATTAACCAAACACAGAGACATCGGCGGTGATGGACTCGGCTGAACCTCAAACCCACAGAAGGTGGTGAGATTTTAATAGCAGGACAAATCACAAAGCATGTGAGAGAAAAATAGCTCTTGCTCCTTTGAACAGACCTGTGAATAGGTTGGAGCAACTGGGATGAACCTTGCAGAGGTGTGGAAACGATCATAAAACGCTGCTGGACACTGCCTGCGGCCCGAATCGGCTCCCAGCGGGTTGCTTCATACGTGACTATCAAAACCCAGTAAATCTGAAACCACTTCAACAGGTAGGCATATTTTCTTGAGTTACAACCACCAGAACTTCCGTCGGACACTATTTCTTCTTAAAATACAACTATAGTGGCACAAAGTTCTGCACCACACAGAGTTCAAACATTTATCACACATTATGCACAACTCAGCTCTGACTTATAGAATTTAAGTCTGAGGAAAACAGAGGTATAAAATGCTAAAACTAGACTGTAAATAATGTACACTTTTTTTCTAAATGCTGGTTGGACACATTTTATGGAGCTATATTTTTTTATGCGCAGTCATAAAGCCTAATCATCACATAGTAAGTAAAACGAGTGACTGTCCCCTCACTCAAATATTGGCATATTTATTCCCTGCCTCTTATCTTTCATTTGCACATCTTAATCATGTTTACTAAAGTAATTACTCCATTTCATTTTCAGTAAAATTAATGCGATAATCCCTGCTGCCTTTCCTAAATGCAGTATTAGTCCTATTTAACAATAATCCTGTTGGTATCTGAGGCAAACAAATGATTAGGAATATCTTTGCGCAAATCAGAACTGGCGGTACAGTAATAACCAGCAATGTTAGTTCTTTATTACAGTGAAGCTGCTGCTTTAACATATAGGTAGGTCCAGAAGTATTTGGACACTGACAGAATATTTATGATTTTGCATTTAGGAATCCCAGTAATTTTAGACACAAGACTTCTGACGTATTTGGAAAGATTTGCATAATTCTAAGTATCATCCCCATTTTCGATGCATATATGAAATTTCTTTGCAGTTAATGACTTCCTGAAGTCTGGAGCTCATGAACGTCACCAAATTCTGAACCAGTTCCCTACAGATGTGTTCCCTTCCCTCAGTAGCTGCTTGTTTGTGGGTCTGAATGTTGCACGTTTGAGGTGGTTCCCTGAACCAACACGCCTGATTCAAATGAACGGATCACCTCTTTCATGCGACATTAAAAGGTCTGCATTAGTCTGGCAATGACGCTTTAATTTGAGCAACGTCTGCTGGAGCATGGAAACGCCTAAAACATGCAGGGCTCTACTAAGCGGAGATCAGGTCATCGAGGAATATTTCCCTTCAAAAAGTCTCGAGTTGCCAGTTATTGTCCAAATACTTCTGGACCTACCTATACAAGAAAAAAGGCATCTGTCATCAAGCTATTTCAGTTGCTGTAGATATTAAATCAAACTTTTATTCACTTCCTTCTTTTTCTTTGACTGTGTGGAAGTATTTTTTTTTCCTTTTTCTGCAGAGCTGGTGTAAATTTTGAACCTCAGGCAAATTGTCAAGGAACGAAAATGAAGCCTTCAGGTTTATTGCCTGTGCAAACCCCATTAGATATTTGACCTATCAAAGCGTAATCTTTGGTACTCGGAAAATGGAAAATATGCGATTTCTGAAGCATATTAATGAGGGGAAAAAGATATATATTGCTCTGACGAGATTAGTTGCCTTTGGCGTTTTCTTGAGGAAGCATTCTGCGAGAAAATTGATGTGAAAATTACATCTTAATTGAGTTTTCTGTCCGAGCAAAGATCCATAATAGAGCCAGCTCTGAAATAATACATTTGTTTTGCGCTTCAAATGTTACTATGTCCCAACTTGAGGCAACTTACATTGAATGAAAGGCGAGAGTGCATTTCTCTATTTTCTTTACGCTTATTTAAAATTTTGCTGGTCATTTATAATTAGCAATTATCCTCAGTATTAACAATATTGTATAACCTGCATATGTATTTCTATGAAGCGCTTGATTAGTCTTAGTCTAATATGAGACATTACAAACATGGATGACCATTTTGTGGCCTTCAACTATCTGATAAACACCAAAATCCTTCCTAAACCCTCTTTAAATAATGCTCCACATTGAGTGCTTTTCCCCTGTCAGAGTAAAGACCCAACATGTGTTTCCTCTGTCAAAAAAAAAAAAATCCTTTCCCAGGGAACCTGCTAACACCTTCTATCACACTCCATCAGCGGGATGTTTATTTTCCAACACCCTGCTGCTGATTGTGCAGTGGGTGATTTAATAAGTTTAGAGAAATTGACTTTGCAGGGTTTGATGCTTCACCCCGGCAAGGTTACCCACGTGGCGCTCTTATTATTGGTGCAGGATCGAGCGTGTGCGGCCCACTGGGGCCGCCTGATGCATAGACCACAATTGTTGCCTGGTGGCTCAGCTGAAACAAGGGTGATGTGTGATTGCAGCAATCTCCTGTGTCTGCCAGTAATCACACATCAAGCTGTGTGCACACTCCCAATTTGTATACAACGGAGTCAACAGCGAGGCGCATGGGACAACACCTGAGACAATTGGAAGAATTAATGTATTAGTTTTGGGGGGAAAAACCATCAAACCTTTCCTGAAGAATTACTCTACAGACAGCAGCTAGTTGATAAGAAGATGAGTTTTGCCTTGCGTATACCTGTTGTGTTACTGTATTTATCTGTGATCAAGGAAGTTAGAAGAGCATGCGGATGAATCGTGATCCAACCACTGATCGTTGTCATTTGGACAAAGAAAGGACGAGGGACGGCACAGGAGCACTTCAGGAGGTCGGTCAGATTTCAGCCGCCCCCGTGGCCCCGACCATGATCTAAATCCAGTTTCCTAACCATAACAAAAGAGCTTTTCCTGCCTAAACCAAACCAGCAAAAAATGGACATCATGTACATATTTAAAGAACAAAAGTACTTTCGTTGGACGTTAAAATATCAGTTTCAGTTTTAAAACATAGCCAGAGAGTGGGTCAGACACTTCCAAAGAAGAACAGAAAGAAAGAGGACAAAGGTAAAAACAACTTAATAAAGGCACACTCAGGTTCATATGTTCTCTTCCTGAATCTGATGTTAATTAAAACCTACATTTTAACTAGTTAAAAAGCTTTCAATGTTCACTATCATGTTGTAATCCAGCTTGTGACCAAAGCCGTGGAAACTGAACACTGAGTTTTGAAATGTGAAAACATTACTGTACTGGATGATATTTAGAAGCAAGGAACCAACAGAAAGCAGTTAACACCTCTGCAAGCCTCACCAGACATGCCTTTTATTGACGTCTTCGCAGCAGTGGATAAAAGCACAAAGAGACTGGCACTGCTGCTGCAAGGTCACTGAGGATGAAGAGGAGCAGAATGCTCGTCAGTAATTGCCATTATTATTATTATTACATACAGCAAAGGTTCTTATAATTATCAGCACTGCTTTTTATGGTTTTTCTTTGTTTGGTTTCTTCTTCAGTTTTGCATCTTAATGTTTACTACTTTCTTTTAAAAGAGCTAGCGAAATCTTCTCCCAATCGAAAGGCCGATACTCCAATCTTCATGATGAAGTGTCCTTGGACAAGACAAGCCCATAACGTCCCTGTGTGTGTGTGTGTGTGTGTGTGTGTGTGTGTGTGTGTGTGTGTGTGTGTGTGTGTGTGTGTGTGTGTGTGACAGAAAAAGCACTGCATACATTAAAAAAAACTAGCATAGGCTGAAAAGTCCTGTATGAATGTGCTTGTAAATGAGAGAATGTGGCTTGTAGTGTAGAAGCATTTTAAGCTTTTAACAAGTCTTAAAGAGCACCTTCTGAATGCAGTCCATTCCCTCCCCTAACATTTAGGTATTGATCTGTTTCTGCCCTTTCAATATTAACCACTGTATGCATGCCCAAGCTGTTCTTGGGGGGGTCCTTGTGGATGGATGCCGTGGACGGCAGGTCACCCTACGACTGTCAACATCAACGTGATAAGACTGCTAACACTCTCATAAACAGCCTCCTTCCCTGAGGCATGTCTTGGGAATGGATCATGTAGGTCAGCTCCCGCCTGTTCAACTGTAAGGGCAGCTCAGAAGTGCATATTACCAGTGTCAACTGTCCAAATAAATACAAGCCACGGTCGATAATACAACTCTTAGAAAAAGGTTCAATCTAATAACCACAAACAACAATACAGCTGTTCTAGTCGTGCCCTGGTATTAGCACTGATGCTAAGGCTGACCCCTACTATGATTAGGATCATATTAGGTTTTGAGGGGAAAATCATCTTAGACACTTTTTGTCCAACAGAACCCTGATTTTAAACAGTCCTGGGGCCTCATGTACAAAGCGTGCGTACGCACAAAAACATGGCGTACGCCCTTTTCCACGCAACCGTTCGGATGAATCAAGAGTGAAATGAGCGTGGAAATGTGCGGTGCGCGACGCCAACTTCATGGCTGGCGTACGCACGTTTCCACAGCTATTGGTCCGTTGGCGACACTTAGTGGTGATGCTGGGAAACTGTTAATAATGTGTAAACAATTAGCCCTCAGAGTGATGTGCACATCAGAGACACACTGATGAACAATTAACACATTCAACTGTCTGCAATTACACGAGTGGATATAAAAGCAAAGTGGTGCAGAAATACCTTTAACAACAATGGCAGCTTTGGCAGTGTTAGAAGATATCGCAAATGGCGCAGTAAGAAGAGAAAGAATATTTAGCTGGTTTTCCTAATGTAATCGGAGCTATCGACTGCACACACATTGCTATAAAAACACCATCACTGGATGAATACGTGAGTACGTTAACAGGAAGCATTTTCATTCCATTAATGTACAGATTATATGATTAATTTATGTTATTTGTGAAGTTATTTCTTGGAAAAAGGGGCAGATCAGATAAGATTCTTCTTCTTTCTGCTTGCTTTTCATTCACGAGTTAAGAACATTTGTATTTGTATTGAATTATTTTATTTTTTGAATGAAATAAAGAATATTAAAAAAAAAATATGTCACAGGTGTCAAACTGAATCCCAGAAGGACCGGTGTCCTGCATGTTTTATGTTTCACTGCTTTAACACACCTGATTCTAATTAATGATCGTCACCAGCTAGTCATCAAAGTCTGGATAGTTCTGTTGATGACACAGCTCCTTGTATCATGGTGCAATTAAACAGGGAAACCGGCCCTCGAGGGCCTATTTAAATACATTTGCATATTTAAATGGGGGCGTGGACAGGGAGGAGTCTGGTACTCCTACATGTGCGCTCAATTCCACGTTGATTGGGATGTACAAAGGAAATGGGCTTGGATTCATGCCTACGCACAGTTTCATACATCTGGATTTTTTTGTGCGTAGGACGTTTTCTGGATTTAAGCGTACGCCGTGTTTCAGTAGGAAATCCACGCAAGTCTTTGTACGTGAGGCCCCTGGTGTTTTTAGGATGCTAAACCTTTATTTCAACGTCATACAAGGACCTTCTGGTACCTTGAGAGTAGCTTTGCACCAGCAGAATGACAAAAAAAAAAAAACTACACACTTATCATATTCTCATTAGCACTATAGAAAGGTCATCTGTGAAAAGATAAAGATTATCCATTGCATAAAAGGACAGTAATCAGCATTTGAAGTGGATTAAAAACACATGTTATGTTGGAATTCGGAACATTATCCATTTTTGTCCTGGGACAACCTTGATGAAATGTTTTGATCCACTTCAGATGTTGACTACTTTTAAGTGGATGAAGGAGGAGTGAAGGACTTGAACATGTCTTTGGTCTTGTTGTCTCCTTTGTGCTGGGGTAGAAACAGACAGAAGATGGTGATAGAACCCCAGAAGAAAAAAGAAAAAACACTTTCATGTTCTTTGGACATCAAAGACAGCACCACATTTGCTGCCAATAAAGTGCCTCATTTGCAAGCAAGAAAAATACAAATATGTGCTACGGTTTGGGTTTTCTGTAGAGTTTAGAGTTTCATTTTTGTGTTTTATTTGGTTCTTTAGTTTAAAACTTGTGGGCTGCTCTCTGGACACAGTGCAGGTGGTGGGAGAGAGGAGGATGATGGCTAAGCTGTCATCCATGATGGAGAAGGACTCCCACCCCATGAAGGACACCTTCAGAGCGCTGGAGAGCTCCTTCAGCGACAGGCTCCTTCACCCTAGGTGTGTGAAGGAGCGCTACAGAAGGTCCTTCCTCCCTGCAGCTGTGAGACTACACAACCAGCACTGCTCACAGTAGACCACAAACAATCCTGACAATAAATATACAAACCGGAAAATAATGTGCAATACCATTCTCTGCAACGTGCATTAAATAACATCTGTAAATATCCATCTGTTTTTCTTTTTTGTATACTAGTATTTTTTATTTATTACTATTTTTATTCTCCTTCTTCTCCTTCTTCTTATTATTGTATATACTGTTTATAGAGTTTTTTATTATTATTATTATTGTGTAATATTGATGCCTCTTGTGTTTTGCACTATCCCCTTTGCTGCTATAATCTGGAAATTTCCCCTCTGGGGGACTATTAAAGGATTTCTTATCTTATCTTATCTTATCTTATCTTAGACTTGTTTCCCATTTTTTATTTTGAAACTCTGTGTCCTTGTGGTTAGTTGTAGTTTAACTTCCCATGTTCCCATCTGTCCTGATTGTTTGCCCCTGTGTCTCATCAGCCCTGTGAGTATAGCTTCTGTTGTCTTTCCATAAGTCCCTGCTGGTTTGTACTGTGTTCTTACCTGAATGTTGGAGTTTTTTTTTAGTTTTATAGTGAAGGATTTTATTATGTTTTTTTTTTGTTTATGCTTTGAATTCTTGCATTTCTTGTTTGATAAAATACTTTTAGAACTGCTGCTGCATCAGTCTCCTGCATTTGGGTCCTGCTCCACTTGACTCACAACAATATGAGAGATGCTAAAAAGAATAAAAGACAAACTAGATGTGAAACACAGCGACTACAGGGAAGCTGCTTCTTGCAGCTCAAGAGAGAAAAAAAAAGATGACAATCAGCTTCTCCAGATCTACGACGGACTCACGGGCTAATGATACTACAATGCCACTTCTCCTGCTTGAGATACAATACTCACTCTTTAAAAACATAAATTGCAACAAAGTTTATATGTGAATTGATACAGTTATTTATGTGAAAGTGTAATTAGAGACTTATAAAACATGCACATCTTGGAGAAGGACATTAACAGAGCTGCAACATTCCAGATGGGTTGGTTTTGGATTTGGGATGTTGGGATTTGGGCTCTGGTGCAGCAGCTAAAGCCACAGACAACACTTGGACTATATGCTGACCACGTTCTGAGGACATTAATTCACCCAGCTAAGGATACCAAGTCAACAGAAGCTCCTTTTGTGTGCAACACATACAAAACACAAAGCATCAAGTAGGGCTGGGCGATATGGCCTTTTATTAATATCTCGATATTTTTAGGCCAGGTCACGATACACGATATATATCTCGATATTTTGCCTTAGCCTTGAATTAACACTTTGATGCTACAATCACACCACAATAATAATTCTATATCTACATTAAAACATTCTCGTTCATACTGCATTAATATATGCTCATTTTAAACTTTCATGCAAAAAGGGGGAATAAGTCAAATTTACCAAAACTGTATTTATTAAACAGTTACTAAGCAGTGAGTGGCACAAACATAAAAAGTGTCATTTCAAAATAGAAAGTGCACGTTGCATCTCTGATTCCCGGTCAAAGAACATCTGCTAAGAACATCTTCTGGTCCTGGTTTTACCAGGATGACCAGGTTTCACCTGGTTTTACCTGGTTTTACCAGGATGAGCTGCTCTGAGCAGCAGGGGCCCCTTAGAGCACCTTTATATTAAATTGTAGGTGCAGGGACTGCAATGTTTCATCCTCTCCTCCTTTACTTTGCATCACTTTCACTTATTGTTAGAAATATTACGTCATATAGTCTTGTTTGACTTTGTTTTCAATGATGGTGAATGATTTCATGTGGCCACATTTAAGCAACACTAGGTGACGTTTCTCCGCTCTGAAAGAGAAAAGCCTGAATTATGGTTCCGCGTTAAATCAACGCAGAACTTACAGCGTAGGGTACGGCGTAGGGTACGCGTCGATGCGCACTTAAGGCTCAGTTATGCTTCTGCGTCAAAATGACGCCGTGCCTACGGCGTGTGGTTTGGATCGACGCAGAGGACACGCCGTCACCTGCGCCGTCACTGACGTGCACCTCCCGAAAATTGTAACTACGCGTCGAGGAGACGCCGTCCACTCGCAGACCGAGAGGGCTGTGATTGGTTCGTTTGAAAGCGAAGCATTTCCGGTTTCCGGTTTGAAGCAGTAGTGAACTTCCAGGGCTCTTTTCTTCGTTTATGTGTGATTTTTTTTGTTTTTGTTTTTTTGCACAATAGTTGTCCTTATTTCTTTGATTTACTGTGACCGGAAAAAGTCGGATAAACCATTCAGAAAAAGATCGCCAACTAGTGGCCGCGGGGGGTACTGCACCGCGACCAAATGGAGAGACGGAGAAGTCAGAAGGGTTCAGCACGGCGTCACGGCTGCGGCGTGTGCTCTGCGTCGGTGTGACGCAGAACCATACCTCAGCCTTTACGCTGTAGGCTCTGCGTTGGTGTAACGCGGGACCATAAATCAGCCTAAAGGCTCGGCTGCGCGTGTCGCGCTCTCCACAGAGCCGTTCGCGTCGTGCGAGGAGAAAACATCCCCTCCCGTCTTTACTAAGCCGGTTAGCTTTGAAAAGAGTCCGCCGCGCGTAGCAACCGCGCAGATGAGCTCACGGCGCAAACAGGCCGAGTTTGGGAAAGCTAAAGTAAAGTTAAAGCGGGGAAGTGAGCGCCGGTCCCGGACCGCAACGCCGAGACCTGCAGCTGGTCGGGGGCCAATGATAATGCACACACGACAGCACGTGACTGACATGTGTAACAGGGTGCGCTTGTTTTATGTCTCAGAGAAGGAGAGACGAGACGAGAGAGCGAGAAAAGTCTGTCATTTAACGCCCGTGGCTAAATGCAAAATGCCTGAAAATTTATACTCGAATATGCACGATAGAGTCATTTTGTACATCGCACAGAGTAGAAGCCGAGATACATCGGCTATCCTCGATATATCGCCCAGCCCTAGCATCAAGTTTGCTGAGCAGAGAAGGCAGCCAGAACATGGTCAAACTAATATATGGAGATGGCCAAAAGACACCAAACTAGAGGAGAAGTTCTTAGCATGTGGTCAAACAAAGAACCTGGAACACATCTGCCAAAAAAGGCCAGACGCCAGGCTGATACTGGAGTTCGTGCAACCAGAAACATCAGTAACCTGGGGCCTCATGTACAAAGCGTGCGTACGCACAAAAACATGGCGTACGCCCTTTTCCACGCAACCGTTCGGATGAATCAAGAGTGAAATGACCGTGGAAATGTGCGGTGCCCGACGCCAACTTAATGGCTGGCGTACGCACGTTTCCACAGCTATTGGTCCGTTGGCGACACTTAGTGGTGATGCTGGGAAACTGTTAATAATGTGTAAACAATTAGCCCTCAGAGTGATGTGCACATCAGAGACACACTGATGAACAATTAACACATTCAACTGTCTGCAATTACACGAGTGGATATAAAAGCAAAGTGGTGCAGAAATACCGTTAACAACAATGGCAGCTTTGGCAGTGTTAGAAGATATCGCAAATGGCGCAGTAAGAAGAGAAAGAATATTTAGCCTGTTTTCCTAATGTAATCGGAGCTATTGACTGCACACACATTGCTATAAAAGCACCATCACTGGATGAATATGTGTACGTTAACAGGAAGCATTTTCATTCCATTAATGTACAGATTATATGATTCATTTATGTTATTTGTGAAGTTATTTCTTGGAAAAAGGGGCAGATCAGATAAGATTCTTCTTCTTTCTGCTTGCTTTTCATTCACGAGTTAAAAACATTTGTATTGAATTATTTTATTTTTTTGAATGAAATAAAGAATATAAAAAAAAATAAAAAAATATGTCACAGGTGTCAAACTGAATCCCAGAAGGACCGGTGTCCTGCATGTTTTAGATGTTTCACTGCTTTAACACACCTGATTCTAATTAATGATCGTCACCAGCTTGTCATCAAAGTCTGGATAGTTCTGTTGATGACACAGCTCCTTGTATCATGGTGCAATTAAACAGGGAAACCGGCCTTCGAGGGCCTATTTAAATACATTTGCATATTTAAATGGAGGGGTGGACAGGGAGGAGTCTGGTACTCCTACACGTGCGCTCAATTCCACGTTGATTGGGATGTACAAAGGAAATGTGCTTGGACTCATGCCTACGCACAGTTTCATACATCTGGATTTTTTTGTGCGTAGGACGTTTTCTGGATTTAAGCGTACGCCATGTTTCAGTAGGAAATCCACGCAAGTCTTTGTACATGAGGCCCCTGGTGATCAAGAGCCCCAAACGATCTGTATTTCCACCCAAACAAAGACAAAAACCCCACACGTCATTGACCTCCACTGTCTACAGGCCAGTCTGAGGCCCTTGTTGGTCTGTGATGTGCCATGGAATTATTTATACTGGGTTGGTAAAACAAACATGTAAAAGATGATGATTCATCTGTTTAGGTAACTTGGAACCAGCCCCCCCCCCCCCCAAAAAAAACCCAAGGGAGTGGAAACATTTACATGTGATTTATATGATCAGTACAGCCAGGATGTCAATCTTCCAAGGGCTAAAATGTTTAAATCATGGAAGTGTTCGGTAAGAGACCTACCTCCAAATCAAGACTCCAACAAATCAAGCATGGCGGGGGAGGGGAGGGGGGCATCTGTCTGCAGTACAGAGAAGGAGCCTTGAAGGTGTTCCTGGCATTCATCCTTCAATAAACCATCCTGTAGGAAAACAAACTGTGTGAAGGGTGGCTCATCCAAAATACACAATGACATGCACATATTTGTGCCAGTGTGCAAACTGTGACAACAGGCTACTTGCAGATTTTTCATTCCCGTTTCTGCAGATGTGTTAAAGCTCCAGCAGGAGCAGAAAAGTGATGAGGTGAAATGAACTTCATGTTAGAACAAATGTTTTGTAATTGGTCTGTAATGCCAGTAGCACATGGCTGTAGCACATTGGAAGGAGAACTGTCCTGTCATTTTATCTCTTCCATTGTGGCTCTTTTTGTCAAAAGTCTAATGATGGTCACACATTTCATTTACAATCAATACGAAACATGAACTTGATGAGCACACGAGAAAAGTAACGAGGCCTTTTCAACTTCACTCGCAAGGAAACAGGTGGTTCCCCTGTAAGTTTATTTTATAAGAGCCAATGCAGCCATTGTGTAACAGACCCAGGATCTGAGCCTGTTGAGCAGATTAAATGTTCCTGTTCCTGTAAAATGATGAGACAGAAAACCAGTGAAGTTTCTCAAAGCCTCGCTTCAGCCCAGTGGCGGAGCGTGGGTCTCAGTACAGATGGGCCCTTATGATAGTCATTTTAACGTTCAACAACACCTCATCCTACCCATCAAACAACATTTATTCTCACTTTTATTGAGCCAAGCAAGCCTATAGGCCTACAAACTTGTTCAGAAGAACACACACACACACACACACACACACACACACACACACACACACACACACACACACACACACACACACACACACACACACACACACACACACACACACACACACACACACACACACACACACACACACACACACACACACACACACACACACACACACACACACACACACACACACACACACAGGCCTGACAGCTGTCAATCACATGGCGCTGAAAACACAGATAGTCACAGACTGACTCAGTTCCATCTTTGATACAAAAAAAAACATAACTGGTCTAAAATTACACAATCTATTTAGATAGATATAGACACAGCGGTCTATAACATACTCTAATTTCTGAGCTCTATAACAGAGAATAGACTCGGCGGTCTCGTTGACAACAACACAAGCACATTAAAATAGGCAGGTGGTTAAGAACACCACAACATTCTGATAAAGAAATTATTTAAGAAGGTTACACTCACTCACCAATGCTAGTTGACTCTTCCATAACCCAAAATAATCCAGGTAACGTGGAAAACGGGGTAACATTCAAAACTTTGTACATGCTTAGTCCTCTTTTAAAGTTTAGTCCTCATCTCCTTCATGGCCGCAAATTTGCCGAGTCGCTGTACTGTCTCACCGAGCAATGCGCCCACTAGTGACATGGGGGAGTAACTACAACTGAAAACAGTAATTCCCAAAAATTATTATTTTCTCGCGCCCAAAACAAAACAAATATTTAATGTGATTAAACATTAGTGTGTCACAATTGCACTTAGAAAATATTGGTTTACGCCTGACCAAATGTACAGAAATAAGAATTTGAAACCATTTTCTAGTCAATATCTGAGCATACTATGAGTGCAGTAAGCTGCAACGTTTGCCTGCAGATTTGAAAAAATGTAAAACTTGAAAAATGTGCAAGAACTTTGAGTGGAAACAAACTCGTCAAGAACAAAATAATCTTCACATCTTTAAGAATGTGAGTATTTCCTCGATGGGAATCTTTAATTCTAAAAACTAAATAACTAAAAGCAGATACGCGACCTCGGCCCACCACTTACTTCCTGCTTGAAGGTGACAGTGCTGCTCCGCTACACCAGAATACAGTTTATGCCTCATGCAGAAGTCTTAAATCAAATGGCAAACAAAATTAAATCTTAAAGCAGCACAATGTAACTTTTCCACCTTAATATAATATTTCCAGATTCATTGTGATGGTACATCAACTTACAACAGGTTTAATGACACCTCTGTCATGGTCTGAGGGGTCTGTATCGCCTTCACTGGCACTATGTAACTTCGAGATGGATGGTAGGAACCCTTCCACACTACTGGTGAAGCACTACCGCTTTTGTCCAAAGGAGCCGCCAAACTCAACAAAAGCTGAAAGTTACATTGTGCTGCTTTAAGGCTTTCTTGCAAAAGTATACAAGGTAAGAAATTCTGCACCATTTTGAGTTACATAGGAGAAAACAGGTCACTCTGCTGTAGTTCTTCCAGTAAAAGGAGCATACAGGACTAAAAACTACCGGTTTTATTACCTAGTCTTGTTATCAAGGCACTAAACTCTATGCATTGTCTTTCATATTTACAAATACATGCTGATTACTGGCCAGTTTGGCACAGATTCTCCTACGACATGTATCCATTGAGATTTCAGCTCAATAAGTATTGACGAACTGGCTCTATTCTCTGCATTTGCTGCACCACGTAATCTGAATCAGCACTTCATTTCCTAATTCCGGCCTTTGTGTGAGGATTTGTTACAGCAATATCTAAAGCCACACAGGTCAATAATTAACATCTCCATGGGGATGCTCAAGTGACTATTTAATACAAATCAATTGAATTCAAACCACCTCTACAAGTCCTGTGAGAACAATCAACTTCATTACCAGGTTCTGATTGTAAATTAAAGAAGGCTTAATGCCTATTTTTGCAATCAGCACAATCGACTAACATGGTGTCAAATTATTTCAGGGTCACATAGAGATTTAGATAATGGTCCTAACGTGTAACACACAACAGCAAAACACAGCAGCAGTTCAGAAAACAAAGAAATTAAGCACAGGACTTTCTTTGCCACTGGCTTAAGCCCAAAGCACATCACAGTAATGATATTTTCACAATATCTTTTAAAATAAAAAGATTATTCTAGTCGTTGCTGCTAGTAGTTAAGAACCTCCATCATAAACAAGTTAGCAGACAGCCAGCACAATGACTGTTTTATTTAGATTTTTTTTCGCCCAATAGCAACACTAGCCTCCTGTTAAGTCACCATCTAACCCGGGTCTCTGTCAACTGCACACATTCCAACTTCTGGGTGGAAGCTAATGCGGAAACATGAAAAATTGAAGTTCTTTGACTCACCAGTAGGGTTGGGCTCTAAAAAACAAGTCATTCTTCACTGATCTCCGTGTTGAAATATCCAACTTCATGGCATCATGGCAGAAGTGAGTAGGAGACCTGAGGAGGTAAAGAAGGAGGAGAAACCCCAAGCTTAAAAAAAATACTAAAACTACCTTGAGTTTGTTTTAACTGTGATACTGCAATTCAAGGCTCGACACCTTTTGCTTCAAAACATTTGAATGTAGTTTCAATCTGATTTCTGCATGGTGGCACAGTTTGTAGCCACTTCATTGGGTACACTCGATGTAACGTATACGTATAGTGTTGTCCTGGAGAAGAGTCTTCGCCATATAGTTCACGGTAATTTACAAAGTCTTGAATCAAAGGACGTGAACTTCCTCCTCTCTGTTGTCTGAGACGCTAACCTTCCATCCAGGAAGCTTTACCAATCCAAGCTGATTGGTGAGGAGTTTCAAACTTTTATAAGCTCTTGAAGTCATATGCAAATCACCGACTCATAGGATTGACGTGAGGATCAGTGATTTGCGTTCGACTCCAACAGCTTATGAGCTCAAAACTCCCCGCCAGTCACTTTTCAGCCGACAAAACCCTCTGGATGGAAAGTTAATGCCTTGAGAGAACCAGGAAAAGGGAGTCCAGTTGCTTTGATTCAAGTCAAAGAGGGCTTTTTGTCTCGCTCAGTTCTTTTGTTTTTGTTAGGGTTTTTTTGTCTTGGTTCACTGGTTGTGCTTTTGATTCTGGACTGCCCCTTTATTTGGAAAGCATTTTATTTTACTTTGTCCTTGGTTTTTGTCATGTCCTATTCTGGTCAGCCCTGTGTGACAAGTTTGTTTATGTATTTAATTTATTTTTATATATATATATATATATATATATATATATATATATATATATATATATATATATATATATAAATATATATATATATTCAACATGCCAAACATTGATATCACTTAACTTGTATCTGCAAGAAGAAAAATGGAGGGGAAAAAACTGATGCATGAATATTTCTTTTTATTGAAATTTTCTGGTTTCTGTCCTTCTCCATTCTTGCAGCTTTAAACACGTTGCATCTCCACATCCACATTGTCATACAAGGATGCGTCGGCTTTCGGACTGCCTCACACTTCATTTTGCATATCACATTTATTCCTTCTTTTTCATCCCTTCCTATTCAAAGGGAGGTCACTGCTTTACATCAATGGAAGTTTGTCCTCCTCCAAAAATTAGTTGCATGATCATGCAAGCTTATGCAGAAGCTGACATTTTGATGTTCAAACACAGGCTCGCAGCAAAAGAAGCTTCAATGAAAAGTCATATATTTCATAAATTATTGAAATCTGCATTTCAAATTGAAATCAAATAGATTTTATGCACATGAGAGGAAGTATAAAGACACACACTATTTGTTTGGACTTCATAAAACTTTTAATTAATTAGAATCACGACAAAGAGAAACATCTTCAATCTGGCGCTCCCTTCATCTTCTGCCCAACATGCACGAGTATCCTTTCATAAATAAGATCAGGCACGGGTCATTAATAACAAGAGAAAGTCATTATGTTTCACCCGCATGCTGAGTAATTGAGCTGCTGGTTGTGCGTCCATATAAATATGCTCATAAGCTCAGTTTTTGGCCGGCTGCCGTGGTCACGTGACTCTAATCGGGCCGCAGCAGAGCGACAGCACAACCTTCCACAATGTTTTGTGAACCAGCATACTTAATACTTAATTGGATTGGTCCGTCGGGTGCTGTGTTGTTACGATGTCCTCGCGGAGACAGAAGTCGCACGCCTCTGATCTCTGACGAGGCAGACAGCCTGTTAACACAGCAGGACGAATCAAAGGGCACGGCCTTTACCTTGTATTTTGGGGGTCCCCCCCACCACACCCCACCTTTCCCTTTTGCAGCTTGGCAAATCTTTTTTTTGCTCTTCACGTTCATCATTTTGTTAAAGATAAAAGACTTTGAAGGTATCTAATTGCCATTCGAAGGAAAAGCTGCTGTGTAGACAAAGAACCAGCTTTTCCTCCTTTTTTCCTGACGGATGTTTGGGGGGAAAAAGAAGTAATGAACAAATACTGAGAGCTGTGTGTCATGTTCTTGTTCTGTTTGCTAATGTGAAGTCAAACGTATCAGATAAATGGCCCGTATAGGAGTGCATCAGTACGACACATATAAAAGACTCGACATTTATTCAATCACTGAGTTAAACTCCTTTTCATGGCTTGGAAGTGGAGCTGCAGCTTTTAAAGCTTTCACTCCGGCCCTTGTATTAGAGGCATTTGACGGGAGTGAAAGGATGCTGACTGAGAGTGAAAAAGATATTCACTAATGATTGAATGAGAGGATGGGCTTCATCATGGTCCACTTCCTTCTCCATCATCATGCAGCATGAGTACAGTAACGCAGAATAAATCAGCTTAAAGCTGCCGCCGCAAATTAGACATCAATCAGCTCTGCATTCTTGTTTTACATGTCTGACTGAATCCAGAAAGCAAACACGTTTGTGCACGTGTGAGCACCTGCAAAAGCTTTTTCCCGTCTTTTTCAGCTTCACTTGCTTTTGGCAGGAAATTGCAGTTTAATTATATGAACAAAAGAGTATAAATACATCAATTAAACAAAGTTTACGCAGACAGATCACCTAGATTTACAAAATCAAAGCAGGGAGTGGGGGCGGGGGTTGTGTAGGCTGTGGAAAGGCAAATTCTTAAAAGGAAACTTTTTTTTCTTTTTCTTTTGTTTCCAACATGTTCCTTTTGGTCTAAAGCATGTTTTCTTGAATTTGCTGCTTGACTCCACCCCTAAATCGATTTGCTATGAACAAACTGATTCAGACTAGCATATTGACCAAAACAAAGATATTTCATTAAAGCCACTCTATGGGGCTGTCCCACGTCTGACCACATGGGGGCCTGACTTAAAACACAATCAAGTGCACCTTTAGTGAGATACTGTTTAGTGTTTAGTGAGCCATCATCAACACAGTATTGTCAGGGCAGGAGCGCTTTTGTCAGCACAGCAGCTCTCTATGCCTACATGGGGTCAGAAGTGGCACTGCTGCTTAGTGGGTTTCAGACTTCTGGAAACGGGAGTAATATAACCTGACGCTTAACCATTTAAGAAACAATAAGACATAGTAAACACTATGTAAATCAAATGTAAAAGACAATGAATTTGGTGCACAGCTTTTAATTCACTGCGATTTTATAGAAGTCAGTATGATGTATGAGTTCAGGCCGACCCAATATAACGTTAAAATGTTATGGTCAAGTATGTTAATTAAACCTTTCAAAGCCACAAAGCTGACCACAAAGTGCTTTATGCCAATCTGACACTTATCTTCAAATTTATGTGAACTCCAAGTCTGGAATTTTTTTTGAATTCTTTCTTCTTTTTTTTTAAAGGAAGAAAAAAAAATGTATCTTACTTTGGGGACATTATTTCCAGGTCTGACAATGGAATTAAGACTATAAAAAAAGGATCATAGCAAAATCTCAAATGACTCACATTTTGCATCGGCAACTATCTCAGAGTCCATTTGTGCATCTACATCTATTTTTTGCAAGTGGCATGTTATCTCCAGGTCTGACGGACCCAACCTGAGAGTGGAGTCTTGACCAGAGAAGACCCTGCAGCAGAAAGTCTGCAGCCAGACCACCTGGGACTTATGCATGCACTCTTTAGGCAATATGTCCTACTGGAATACTGAACTGTGCCTAAGTCTCAAAAACTGTTTCTAGATAATGCTGAACGATTCTGAGGGTATCCTCTTTCTTTATTAAGCCATCCACTTCGCGCAAAAAGACAGTTTGAATGGCAGCAGCACAGATCATGCGCCTTTTCTTCACTCCTTCAGATTAATCCAGGAGTCATGCATGACAATGTAAAGTTCCATGTTTTGTTGAGACAATAACCAAGTCACACTGTAGTCTAATTGTGCCTTTTAGATTTGAATTACTTTTAGGTCCACATAGGAAAAATGTCAAAACAAATGTAATACTAGAAACTGCTCCAGAGCCAGCGGGTGAACCACTTTACGGAATGTTTGGCCCAAGCCTGGTCCATATCTGGCGTTTTTTTCGCCGCCCCTGGGCCACACCCGGCCCTCTAAGCACTTTCTGTATCTCATGCCGTCCATGAACTTTGGGATACATCTGACCCACATAGCACTCTCCAGTGCCGTAACTGAGCCACAAGTGCCAAAAACAGCCCAGATCAGACCCAAAAGTATTTCTGCTATCTGGGACATGCACTCCAGATTATGTCTGTGATAACCAGAGTTACTTGGCAGTGGCGTCTTGTCCAAGTTCAGAAACAGAAAGAAAATGTTTAACGTCCCAGAGGGGAGATGTGGCTTACAAACAACAGGGACTGTTTGGTCGAGTTGTCAAGTTGTGAGATTCTGTTTGACACAGCAGGCTACAATTTATACCCCCACCCTCCCCGCCTTTATTTATTTTTTAAATAACAAAACCGTGACAGCTAGGCTTTTCAATTCATAAACATCTTCTGCTGTAAATCGTGTCCTTCTGGGGCTCTCGGGGCTCCAGGCTCTGTGGGAGGTGACCCACATTTGGAACAGGCTTTTATTCACTAGTTCTAGTTGTCTAAACTTACTCAGAAAAGACCAGAATACAAATCCATTCCTTTTAAAATAGATATTTATGAGTCACCTGCCTTGTTGCTCTGATTTGTAGGATATGTTGCACAAAACAAAACAGAAACTACAAGGTGCTGAGTTGAAAGGAGGGGGAAAAAAACTACTGAGTCGAATGTGTTTTAAATGTTTACTTTATTCATGAACACCCAGCAAATACAAAGTTTTTTGTCACAGGTGGGGTGGATAGGACCCAGATGCAGGAGACCAGGGGCCTTATGTACTAAGAGTGCGGCGCACAAAAAACGTGCGTACGCCACTTTCAACGCTCACGGTCGGATGTACAAAGAATGACGTGAACGTAGAAAGCTGCGGTCCTTCACTCACACATCAAGGCTTTTGTACGCACTTTTCTGAGGTTTTGTCCGTTGGCGACACTCACTGGTGATGCAGTGAAGTGCAGAATATGAGGAAACTTAACGTCAACAATAAGTTCACGACCACGTGAAGGACATGACAGTCCCGACATCACCAGATAAGAAGAGTGGAGCTGCAACAATCTCACAATCAACCACATGATCTGAACAAACAACTAGAGGCAGGAGCTCAACGATGGAACCTGCAAATCCTGATGGAGCTTTGGCTCCGTTAGAGGAACCTGCTGATGGCAGGATCAGGAGCGAGTCCTCAGGCACCACACCGATCTGCTGCCCAGGACTAAGACTGGACCATCAGCTGGTTTAGGTACCAAGAGGATCCTCCTGGATCTCTGCCCTGAACTGGACCAGCTGCTCCGGTTCAGACCAACATGATGCTTCAGCTGGAGCTGCGACAGGTCGGACATCTGTCTGTCGTCATGACGACCGTATGGGACGACTACTGGAGATAAAAGCCAGACCCTAAACATCCCATAACTGTGTCTGGACAGAAATACATTAAAATTAATTTTGAAGCAAAAACCGGTGTTGTGCCAAAAAGTGATTGTCTGCCAGAATCTGATTTCTTTTGATTTGTGGCCGCGGGAGCGCGCACAGCAGCCCGTTGAGCGAGAGCGCTAAACCGTCAGATTTCAGATTATGAAGCTCAAGAATGAGATCAAGTAATATTTAGGCAGAAACAACCTTTCATTAACTGTATTTGGCCTTCAATCAATTTTTGGCAGGTAAAAAGACCCATTTTCAGGGGAGAAATCAGATTCTGGCAGGCAATCACTTTTTGGCACGACACCTGTCTCTCCTCCTGCGGATGAAACACTCGAGTTACAGCAATTTTGCTCTTTATTTCTCACGTTTGCACCTCGATAATCCCGTCGGCACAAATTGTATTTATTTCTGCAGCAGAGGAATCAGATCGTAATGCTTCATGTTTTAAATATAAATTGTATATTGTTCACATTGTTATACTTATGAGAGTGGTGATCGCGGACATCCATAATGTGTAAGACTCAATAAACGTGTACATTGGTCTTAATCCGTTAGTATATAATATGCATGACAATAAAGCAGAACGAGGAGCCGTTTTTCATCCACCAAAAATTCTGGTGTCGGTTCTTAAAATACAAACAAGAAAAGCAGAGTAATGATTCACTAAAGCTGCCCATAAACATTAACAAACCCGTACGATCATAATAAAACCACAACTCTTCACCGAACGCAACGCAAAGCAAAGAACGTAGGTGTCAAACTGAATCCCAGAAGGGCCGGTGTCCTGCATGTTTTAGATGTTTCCCTGCTTTAACACACCTGATTCTAATTAATCATCGTCACCAACTTGTCATCAAAGTCTGGATAGTTCTGTTGATGACACAGTCACTTGTATCATGGTGCAATGAAGCAGGGAAACATCTAAAACCTGCAGGGACACCGGCCCTCGAGGACTGGAGTCCGACACCCCTAAATGCCCCAAAATGAATTATTTATTCCAGCTCAGAGCCGATGTTTTTTTTTATTTGTTTTACCTGTTTTTTGCACATTTCTTGTTAGGATGAGCGGTTTTTAATGGATAATTATCTTCATATCATATTCAAACATATATTTGAGGGAGGAGACAAGGCGGAGTGTTGCTCCCGCATGTGGGCTCAAATCCACGCTGATTGGGATGTACAGAGAAACCTGCGTGGATTTGGGCGTACGGCACAGCTTTGTACATATGAATTTTTGCGGTCTTGTTAATTCCACGCACGGATTCACGTTGAAATCCACGCACTCTTAGTACATGAGGCCCCTGGAGTTCCAAAAATGTATTTATTAACTTTTGGCAAAGCCAAAAACGCTGCTTAGCAGGATGTAAAACAAACCAGAGCTTAAACATGACCAAAACTACAAAAACCTGATGTGGCACATGGAGGAAGGAACAGTACGGACCAGCAGGGAGCAAGGGGAAGACAAGACAAGATATACACAGGAGGCTAGATGAGACACAGGTGCAGACGATGAGGGCAGATGGGAACGAGGGAAGTCAAGAGAAACACAAAGACACGGGTTTCAAAATAAAACAGGAACTAAACTCCAAAACAATGACAGTTTTCTGCACGGTTGAATACCACTAAATATAAATAAAACTAAATCTCTGAAGAAGAAAAGGGGAGGGGACAGACATGGCTTTAAAGCGTGCACACACACACACACAACAGTTTTGTACAGCAGAGAAACACACAAACTCTCTTAGCAATCAATACGCTGCACTTCAACACTTTGGAGAAGCATTATGCTACCTAATTATCTCATCTGTTTTATCCCATTTCGTCTTCACTTCAGATGTCATTAAATAAAATGTCAGGTAGGAAAACGATGTCACAACCGGAGACGAGTGACCAAATTATTTATGTCAGTCAAAGCTGAGCAAAATAATCTATAAATGTTTGGTTATTTCCTTCTTTGTTGCCATTGTCAGGTATGATTATGAGTTCTGGGATACGAATGTTAACGAAGTGTGAGCCAGGAGGAGCGGGACGCAACGCTGAAAAACAGCCTTTGTCATGCACCTTTCTTAACATAAACGTTATTGTTTTGCTGTTATTTTAGTCTTTTGTCTGAATATTTAAAATGACATCCAGCCGCTGCAGCACATTCACGAACTGCCCTGCCTGTTTCTGGTGGACAGCAGGGTTAATTAAGCTAACATGATTTCAAAGTAATCTTGATGCGTGATCTCCATCCTACAGAAAACCTGTGAAAAAACTTTGATCAAAGAAAATGTTAAAAGTGAGCTTTTATTCATATGCAAATTAGGGGGGGTAAGGCTGCTGAATTTATGGCACCTCTTTCTTGTGAGTTTATACAGAATTGGAAAAAAGGAAACAAGCAGAAAATAAAATGTCTTATTTTCTGTCTGCTGCAATGCTTGCATCAGTAAGTGCAGTTCTCTAAAGTGTTTGTCATAATTGCATCATTCAAATTTATTACAGCCCCAGAAAATCAAGTCTCTGGTGGAATGTTGTTCAACATGAAGTAATTCTGAAAATGTAATCAATATATCTGTTTTTTTGTGCAAAAACTTCAGAAAAAGAATCTCCAGGCTGCCAGTGTTACTTTAACACTTTTTTTTCTGTAGACTTGGGGATTAAAAGATACATCTTTTGTTTTATTTGTTCAAAATGTTTTTTACATGTTGTGTTCTGAGAGTCATAAAAGAAAAACATCTGTCATCTGTCATGGGTGGGACACAGAAAAAAAACCCACTGTCAGTTATTTTACTTAGGCTGAGGAAAATGATTTGTTCACCAGAGATTTTTTTGTCTGTTTTTGTTTTTCCCCACTGAGTTTTTGTCATTTTACACAGTAAAATGTCATTTTGTTATTCTACTTTTTGCTATCTCTGGCATCTTAGGCCCCGTTTACACGTAGCAAAAACGGTGGTGTTTTCCTGCGTTTTGGCCGTTCGTTTACACGAAAACGAAGCTCAAAGTCACCAAAAACGATAATTTCTGAAAACTCCGGCCAAAGTGGAGATTTGCAAAAACTCTGTCTTCACGTTTGCTTGTAAACAGAGGGAAACGGACATTTAGGCTTCAGAAAGTCACATTACGACGTCACCAGCATCATGTGTGCGACCTGTGTTTACAATTTGTTTTGCCACTGTCAATATTTTTACTTTTACCTGTTTTATATTCTAAAGTCACACTTAAAAGTAACTCCACTTCTCTGTCACTCCCAATGAAAGATTCTCGTTTCATCCTGGAAGTTACTCGTGTCATTTGTTTATGCTTTTTTCCAGGATTCTGATTGGCTAGCAGGACTTTATGCTTCTCGTTACACTGCCCCCTGTAGGTTTGGCTGCTCATAGCACCTTAACAGCGTATTTATGCGGGTTCGTGTAAATGATGGTATTTTTCAAAACGTAGAGGAGGAAATATCCGTTTTTGTAAATACCCGGCTGTATACGTTTTAAGTTTTCTAGTAATAATGTCAGATGAAGCGTTCCAAACCAAAAAGAATGAGCCCTCTAGCGTATCTCTCCGTTGCCTTGAACAGGCTGTGTGCTGCAAAATGTGCTGCAATTGTGGGGCTGAATTTCCTGCGCTGTCCTGCGGATGTGACGTCACATGACGCTGCATGCGCGTTCTCCCCGTTCTCCCGTGCCGGCTTCGCTGTTGGCTGCAGTAACCCCGACGGCCGTCGTGGGGAAGGGTGGCTCTAGAGAGTCTCATTTCTTAAAAGGAGCCTCATGCTCCTTTAATTTTCAACCGAGAAGCTACATCTGGTCACTTCATTCCAGAGCACGGAAGTCTGCAGTTCCTCCACTGACCACTAGGGGTAAACTCCAAACGCATTTCACTCTCCTGACCTCCATGTTAGACCTTTACAACACAAAAACGTATTTACAGCCCGTGCATAGTTTCCATAGCTAGATTACATCCATGACAACTGTACAGAAGTTTTATGTTCCGCATCAGGTGAATTGTATAGAAGCACAGATTCAGAAAACCTAAGCAATCTAATTATTTTTTTCATTTTCACAAACCCTATGATCACATCAGAGAAAAAGTTACTACAATTTTTTTAATCTAACTTCCTATCGTCAAAAAAAAACATCAGTTCAAAGATAACTTAGCTGTTTTCATGACAAAAATAACAGAATAACTGTCCCTTTTGTGAGTTTATTATTGCTAGCAATTATTGCTACTTCTGTATAAAAAAATGTTATGCAAATTAATAAATCATCATTTTAACTAGACAACACATAAAAAGAGGAGGGAAAAAAGGCATCTTGTAAAGTCGGAAGAAGTATCCTATAAACAAACACCCCCACGATGTCCATATGAGGAGTTGCCTGTTATTCCCACAGTAATTTACCAAGGACGGCCTCAGGTACTGAACTGTGCCGCTTATGCTCTAAGGGTTAAGATAATATGGCTCATTGTGTTGTGCTGTTTATTGCACTAATGGAGAGCTGCAAACAATTCTGGGTTAGACTTAAAGGGCCAGGAAAGCTGCTAAAAGGCAATTAGCTGACAGCCAACTCAGCCTTCTGCCAGGTAAGTAAGTACATAACATTTATTTGCAGAGCACCTTTAGCAGACAGCAGTCGCAAAGTGCTTTACAATGAAATAAAAATTGTGAGATTAAACCAATAAAAACAAACAAAAGGAATAAGAACAGCAACAGGCTGTAGTTTGAATTAACCAGAGCTGATTAAGGGAAGCTTTGTTCAGATAGGTAAAAAGAGAATTACAGTAGTCCAGCTGTGAAGAAATAAAAGCATGAATAATCAATTCCATGTTTTCCTCAGAAAGAACGCATCTTCACTTGCAATTAGTGCTGTCAAGCGATTCAAAAAATTGAGCGATTAATTAATTAAGATCTGTAATTATTTAATCTAATTAATCTCACCTACAAATTACTAAGAAAAGCCCTCAACTTGAGGTGTTTTCCTTTAAATTCATTACATTATTGTGGCAGATCAAAAGATTGATATATAACAACAAAAAGTGGCCCTTTAAAGTCATTTATTTATTTTTTAAGAGACTTGAAAAGATGCAGTCCTAGTCATTTACATCCACTTGGCAAGAACATTTGCCATCCTGTCTGTTGCAGACGTGCACACTAGAGTTTAGTTTGGTGAAGAGCGTTGCTGTGGTAACATCGTTGCTGTGGTAACATCGTTGCTACTAACGTTAGCTGTGGCTGCACTCGCTGGGTGTTTTGCATCTATGTGGCTAAACCATGGATGTATTATATTAACTGGATACCGGACAGAAAAATGGCCGCCGTTCATTTCAATGGAAGTTGCTCGCCTGGCACATACGCATCCTGACTTCCGGGTTTACTTCCGCGTTATCGGGCACATAGAGCATGCGCAGTTGAGTCACCTCCCATGATGCTCTGGGGCCTCCCATCATGCCCCGGGGCAATGACGCGAGTATTAATATAATATATTAATTAATGTATATTATTACATGTATAGTATTACATATATTATTAATGTATTAATATAATATAATTATATAATATGTATTAATATAATACATCCATGGAGTGCACCGACACAGCCGTGACGTCACGCCCAGAAAGAGACTTTTCTTTGACTTTTCTGGCCGTTAGAAAACATTTTTGACGGATATAAAGTCCATAACTTAAAAATATAGAATACAAAGATTAGTAATTGACGGTGATTACAGCTGGAGGTGTCCAGTGAACAGTTTTAGAGGCTTCTCTTTTACTATTGCGGTCTATGGGAAAAAAGCTTTCTGGGCCCCATGGGATTTTTTGTTGCAGTACCGCGGCTGGCCACTGGGAAAAATCGGCGTGTCTGCTGAGTGCGAGACCGGGGGCCTGGGCTAAACTTCAGCTGCTTCGGTGGGAAGAAAAGTCCTTTCCACAAACAACATATATCACTCTACCTTTATCAATTTTAGAAATGTAAATTCCCCATTCACTGGACCACCACATTCACCTGCTCCTCCATTTTCATCTCCCTTCTCGGCTACTCACCGCCCATGCCTGTCCAACTACAACGGGAGCCTACCAGCATGCTGAACAAGCCCAAACACAGGGACAGCCAATCAATGTCCACTTAAGGTGTGACTGACCCTTGTTTTCCACCCGCAACTCAAGCAGAAGAAGCCCACCACAAAGACACAAATTTCATAATAAAGACAACTCGCAAACAGAAAAAGTAAAGCTAGAGATTCAAAAGTAGATTAAAAAACATAATGCGCTAAATGCCCATGGGAAGGGGGATCCATGTTGCCTTCTCTGGCCCGACCCCATGGATGTCTAGAACTTCAAATAGACATTTATTTTTGGCACACTTTTAACCCTCTTCCTTTATCCTGTGCCCCAATGTAATTACATTAATTAATGATAAAAATAATTACATTTATTAGAATAATATTCATAATCTGCTCCCGTCTTTTCCTACCTTTTTTAAATTATTCATTGATCACATTTTTTTGCATGTGTAAAACAGGTCTCTCTTGAATATGAGACCCTGTGTGTCTATGCGACTGACATGTAGGTAGGTAACACAGGAGCATCTAGTGGTGGTTTTGCTCTTGCACAAGGACACGGAGGGGTGAACACATCCAGCTCTGACTGGAGCAGGGAGGGGGCATGTGTGCTGGGCTGCCTTGAGAGTGCACTGGTATGGCAGAGTGGTCTGCGGGTGCACCAGCTTCTCGCTGAGAAACGAGTAAAAGGCAACACGTGCTTTCACACTAGAGTCGCCAAAAGTCTCCAAAGAACTGAAAAAGTCACTAGATTTGTTGCTTGTCACTTTTTTGATGATACAAAAGTCGCTGGAGAGGTCTGCAAAGTCACTCAATAAAGCAACAAAGTTGTTAAAATGGCAAGACTGATGGTAGTTAGCATTAATGGCTAACAAAACTACTTTTCCAATGGGCGATGTTAAAGAAGGCATGTCCAGTTTTCTTTATATAATCAATTATTTCAATCTAAACAAGCTAGTGTTTTGAGCATGTAGCAGCCACTAGTGGCCGTTTATCACATTTCCCTCTTTTTATGTCATGTTCACTAAGGCCATTGTTGTTGAAAATAAGTTTGTTCTGATGAAAATGGATATTAAAGGCTGAAAGTTGAGCTTTTTTCCCCATTTCTTTCAATATAGACATCACAACAGTCACGTTTTTTTTTCTATCAAAGTGCTTTCATGTATTCTGCAAACAGGTTTCTGGTGTGGTTTTTGATGGATGTTAGAAGGAAGAGCCTGAACATTTTGTTTGTTTCCTTTCATATGAACTCATTCTTGCAACACCCTTTGTTTCATTCTTTGATTGAAAGGACTAGATGGTCTAACAATGTTTTAATTTGTCTGACGAAGCATTCTCAAATCCTCTGGGGTAATCCTTCAAAAAGTAACAAGAAAAAACTGGTTGCTGTTAAGAGTTGACATTTGAGACAAGAGAGATGCAACATGTTGCACAAAGCACAATATACTGTAGTTGCAAACACCTAATATGTTCTAAAAGTACACATCTGACAATCGAGACTGTGGTCTTTTATGCAACATTTTTCAGCACATACACAGGAACATTTTAAAAACAACATTGACTCTGGATGTGGACAGTTTCATGAGACAGTCTCAAAGCAAAGATGAAGCAGAAGCATCTATTTACCGGCGTTATCAACCTCTGAATTCACCTCTTTTATACCTTCCTGTCACCATGGCAGCGGCAATAGGAAGCAGTTTGATAACTCTGTCTGTCGCTTTATCAGAAAAAAAGCCCGGGTGACATTTGGACTAAGATGGCTGATATAAGATTGCGGCCCACATTCATTTCACCTTTTTCCAGCCCACACGTTCATCTCTTTGTGTGTGTGGTCTCACAGACCGGCAATTGAAATCCACTGAGACGTGCTGCGATGAAGCAGTAGAATAAATCACTATTAGTTCTGTTGAGGTAATCTTAAAGGAAATGCCATGTGCATCACAGATATACTTTAAATATTCATTCGAAGCTGGTGTTTTTTTGATTATTTTTTTTTTACTTTTTTCTTTTTTTCTTATAAAAAGCACTGGAACCACTTTAACTTTAACTTTGAGTTTGCCCTAAAACCAGCCACCATTGCTGTATGTGCTTTTGTCTTAACAACTTAAAACATCTGACAAAAGAGAGAGTTCCTTCCATAAATCACTTTCTTTCATTGCAGTATTTGTACCCTGGTGGCCGCTCGTCATTGCAGCAGGATTCTGTAGGCAAACAAACTAAAGATTGTTGGTTGCAGGTGAAATCCAGGACTAAATAGCACTGCAATAAAGTAATTTCACAGGGGATATAACCAGACTTTAGTGGTAAGGTGTGGAAAAGCAACAAACTCAATTTTCTAGCTTCTGCGGCAGTTTCATAAAGATGAAAGCTCCAAGGGTTTAAAATTTATGACGGCAAAAAATGAACTGTAAAATGCTGTTTGACATGTCTTGTCCGTACTTTTGTTCATATTGTTGGTCTGTGGCACTGAAAAAACCCTTTAGGTCAAATGACATTTTAGTTAATGCATTATCGTAAGTTTTCCTCACCTGGCAAAATGTGCAGAAAGTCTGATTGACAACACTCTGCCCAACTATCTTAATATGTCCAAATTTCAAAGCACTTTGTTCAAACTGAGGAACTGCACAGCTAAAGTGCCGTGAGGACAGTACAACTAGAGCAAAATGGAACATGAAAAACATGTGGCGCAAAAAAACCTTGGGAGGCATCAAGGAAAACCTAAATAACCTCAACTTACATTGCTGTTCATCATTTAAAAACTCTGAAAGAGGCAAACAGACTCAAACTGGCCAAGGTTTGCAAAAATCACATATAACAAAAACAAGAAAAGCCCTAAAAGGCTATCCTAGAATCACAAGTTACCAACCAGACAGTTGCCTCAAGGTTTTCTTCAAAGGTTTTCTTTTTTGTTGTTGTTTCTTTAACATTTACTTTACTGCTTACCAAAAAAAAATGAAGAAACCACATACACACATGACTGGATTAATGACTAGAGACATTATCGGTCCACTCTGGTTATACTCTGCTGTAAGTATATAAAAGGTGTTAATTGTGAAATGCAACAAAGACTTTATTATTATCCCAGAGGCTGACACATTAATTTTCTTGTGATAGGCTTTCTGCGTGTGGTCAGAGGTGGTACTGATACACGGTGGCTTTTACTAACTTTTTATGTCAATAAAATGACATACAAAGGCAGAAAGGTATGCAGTAAATACTGGACGTGTCCGTGTATATGATTTAATTTGCATTTTGTGAGACATGTCGTCGCCTCTTCTAATTTTTTTTCTAATTTACTTCTCGTCTTAATTGCAAAGAGGGCGAAGAAGCAGGGTCAGAAAATATGCGGGTATCTTCCTGTGCCATTCCTTAAAACGCAGCGGGCTTCAGCAAAGCTAAAATGGAAAAAGAACATAGATGGAGTTTGATGCCTGAGGAGGGTCACGCTAATTTATGTTGAATTATATTAGTCATGCTGAATGTTGTAATTACTCTTGTTAAGTAAAATGATCATCCAGAACTAGATGCTGACACAATGTGCCATGACTCTAGCTTGTGGGCATTTCATTTTCTTACTCATAACAGTGGGGATGGGCGGCCTCTAATTTAATAGCTTTAATGACTTGCAGCTTGATTTTTCGAGCAACTTCGGTGTGATTGCGTGGTACAGAATATACGTGGAGCCTTGTACTTTTTGTGGCCGTACCACACCGACTACACCACTATTTGCTCTTACTCTCACACAGTAAATAAATGCAGAGTCCCTGTAAAATTTAAATTGAAATAAACCAATAAGTTTGCCTTTCTACCTCATTACAGAGAAAACTTTATTAGTTGAGATGGACGCCAACAGATATCATTTAATAGCTGAAATGGACACGATAATGATCAGACTTTTATTCAGTATTTCTTCACGGTAACTCTGAAAATAATACTACCCTTGAAACAGAAGGGAGAGGTGTTCATTATAATGAGTAACATTTTGAACTAAAGCTTATTTTTAACACCAATTAGAAATGAGCAGTAGTATCATGCCAAATGCATGATTTTCAAAAAAAGACGAAGATTCCCCTGGGTCAGGGGCTGCGCTCTCTTAATGGTGCTGCCAGTTGCCATAATTGATGCTCATTGCTGATAATTTGGTGCATCTGCTGTTCGGCCTGTTTAAAAATTCCTCCTCTTCCTCACCCTTTGCCTTTCAGAATCCGTGACCTCTTCCTTTTTTTCAGTGATAAGTAAATAAACTGAATTTGTATATTAAACACCAATAACACAGCACTTTCCTAGTCCACACAGTTTTATAATGCAATGCTTTTTGTCAGTTATACACACGCTCACACACTGATGAATGTTTTTCGTGAAAATGCAAGGTTCAGTGCCTTGCTAAAGGGCACTTCACCATGTCAACTGCAAATCTTTTTTTTTCCTTCAATAGGCGGGTATACCTTGCTGTTACACCTCTGCAATACGACGTGGGTTCATTTTGTTTATGGCAAAGCCTGAATGAATTTCTGATTGTCCTACATTTTCATGCAAGCAAAGGACAGCAGTTCATGCTATACATGTCATTTTATAATTGAAGCCATTTTGGTTAGTTTTTGTCTGGGAAACTAGATTTTTCGAGACAATTGTTGAAGTAAACTGTAATGAGATGATCTTCTGCGCTGCACTTAAAGCCTTAAAGTTTTTTTTCCCCACACGTGGAGACCAGAGGAAACAAACATGACCGGTCATGTTTGCCAAGAGAGCAAGGTGAGTTTCGCAACGTGGAGATAATGTCATTACAGTAATCCCTCGTTTTTGCAGGGGTTACATTCCAAAAAGAATCCGTGATAAGTGAAATCCGCGAAGTAGCAACCTTTTTTTTTCTACAATTATTATACAAGGTTTCAAATTGCGGAGATCAGCACCGCCTCGCACGTATTCCACTGCTCTTCTGATGCCGCTGCATCCTGACTCTCTGTAGTGTCTTTTTCTTCTAAAGCCCCGGTGCAGATGTGTTTTTTCGAGAGAAGAAAATAGTTATGGGTCGTTGTTGTCGCTCTTTTTTCTTCTGGGCAAAAAGATTCTTATAAACCAACATTCCACCATGGATTATATTTGAAAACTGTAATGAACGATTCATCAAAGGGTCCCGTTCTTGAGCTGCTCGATGAAGCTCATTGGCCGTTCTCAGCTTGTTGCTAAGCGACCAACGTTATTGATACAGGAAGTGAAGAAGCGGGGAGACTGTTTAAGTTTAAGACTATTTAACTATTCAAGTTGATCAAAAGTTTGTATTATTCTCCATACATTACCATGCTGAAATGAAGGCTAGAAGGGCATTAATGGGAGCATTTCAATTTATTTTTTTTAAGTAACTAAAAAGTTACTTTTCATAGTAACTCATTACTTTTTGGTCTAAGTAACTGAGTTACTAACTGAGTTACTTTTTAATGAAGTAACTAGTAACGGTAACTAATTACTATTTTTTAGTGACTAGCACAACACTGGTTAAATGTATACAAGTCTGTTTCCTTTTTAGTAGAAAGTTGTTTTTTATAACTCTAGGAGAGATTTTGTTTTCAAGAACTAGAAGATGCAAATTTTGCCAACACATAACACTGTCTGGTCCTGTCTTTAAATGTTCCTATCAAAAGTCCAGTGGAAGTTTGTTATTAGTTTTTTGTCTGGTTTGTTTTGTTCTCTCTATAACTTGGCGGCTCAAAGTGCAGCTGCTTGTTCCAACACTCCCCACAGTCCAGCGTCTGGATCCAGAGGGCCTTTTGGCTTCATCTTTCTGTAATTGTGCCAGGCTCCATCACTGCTAACCATGGTAATCACAATCATAAAATGCATCACTGCCCCCTCTCTTTCTCTTCTGGACATTTGCAGGCCAGAGCTTGCAGAGCTGCATCCTGACCTGCCGCCCACCTTGGTGTCTGCTGTCGACACATATAGTGGTCTCTGTAGCACAGCAATTAACCATGTATCAGTCATGTGTACATAGAACTTAGTTCTCCAGCTAACGGATAATCAATATGAATATTTTTTTTTAATGTACCATTGACAATATATCTGGCAAGATATCGATCTCCAATTGGTTTGTTTTTGGGGGCCATTTTATGCCTTTCCAGCTTTTCAGAATTACTGCCAGTGTTATTACAATGAATTACCATCATAAATTTGCTCAAAATAAATGAAAAAAACTAAAAAGGTAAATGTATGTCGTCATATTCCTTTGCCCCAAACACTGGGTATCGGGGGGCTGGAAATGTTTCTTTTTTGGAGAGTTTTTTTCTCTTAAATTTTAATAAATGCATATTTTTGTCTGATTATCTCGCCGTTTACTTCTGCAGAATGTGTGAAAAAATGTGGACGTTTTAGTTTCTGTGCAGAAACCACAGTTGACTTGAAAAACATGCAGAGCGAATTCACTGTGACTTGTTATATAATAAACGATACCAACATGCCTCACAAAAAGGACCAGTGGTTTATTATTTCAGTGGAGCAAAAGAAGATATTGCATGACAGGGACATTTATCCTCTCACTTTGATTTAGCCTTGCAACTATTCAGCTCGGTCTAAATAACTAAAAACCGTTCTGATATTGACTGCATACCCTTTTTTTGCTGAAAGATTCAAATACTGTCATAAGATAATCAGGAATAGGTTGCATTGTTATTTCTGTATTTAAAAATAGAAACTGCTATGTCGATGTGGTAGCTTTGTCTTTTTTCATTATTTGTATGTTTTTTTGTTTTGTCTTTTCTGCACAGCACAACCACAAGACAGGAGGGGGACAGGCGAGTGATAGCAGAGCAGCAGAAGGAGCCCAGAGATCTCAGCAGTTACATTTACCAGGCAGCTTTCGTGGCGACCAAAAACAGTAATATTCTCCTTAATGTCAGGTTTCAGCCTGTCGCTGCATATTAGCTTGAGGAGCCGCTGTTCTCCAGCATTTTAATTACCTGTGGCGAGACAGAGTAGCAGCTATTGGTCTCCTGCTTCATCTCGTTTCCCTTCAAAGACAGGAGCAGCTCACAGACGTGTGTGTGTGCGTGCGTGCGTGCGTGCGTGCGTGCGTGCGTGCGTGCGTGCGTGCGTGCGTGCGTGCGTCCTGCAAGCAGCTAGGGTGCCACGCTTCCCTTGACACCAAATCACAGAGTGTAATGGGAAGCATTCAAAAGCTGTCTTTGACTTGAAAGCTTTCATTTTGAAATCTCGACATGGTTTTGTTGTCTGTGTGTGTGTGTGCGTGTGTGTGCTTGTGTGTGCTTGTGTAATCTTTCTGATGAAGAAACTCAGCAGTTCCATTTGTGAAAACAGTCTCAGGTAAAGGTTTGAAAGGTGAGAGCCCTTGATAAGTCACTTGTGACATGTCTTTTGTCTTCAGTGTTTACATCCGTGGATTTTTATTTTATTTTGGGTTTTTTTTAATGCTCAAAGGCCATGAGCCAATATTTTGTCTTTTTTTTTTTTTTTATACATTCAAAATGAATCTAAGCATTGATCTGTAAAGTGTTAGCAGAAAGCTGAGATGCAACCGAGCCTGACCTCTGCAGAGCAATTCTTTTTTGGTTATGAGCAAGTGCTAAAATGAGCGACTGAACCAGCAGCAGGTCATTGCTATCTGCGAGTCTTTTTATCACGTTCCAATCCTCCACCAGCTATAGGCTGCACTGTAACAGGATCTCAGGAAGGACAAAAGGCAGAGCTGCCGTCATCACAGGGAAACAGGGTGTCAAAGATGCCGGCGGCACCACGGGCAAGGTCTGTCAGCGAGATATAGGCGGCAGTCAGAACGGGTCAAATCTACAAATGTCTCACTTGCCCTCCACACGAAAACACTGGAGAAAAGAGGGGGAGTGTGCTGCTGGAAACCTTCATCACGAGAAGGTTTTCACACAGAAATATGTCACAGTTGGTGACTGTTGAGAGTTTTACATGATGCAAAGGAAGATGGAACAATAGATGGCGTTATCACCTCCGAGTTTTCAAGTTCAAAGGCACACTGTCAGCTAAGATCAGTTCAGACATGCATCAGCCCTACTTAGGTGAGCAGTGGTATGTAAAAGTCTCCCACTGGGCCAAATTCACAGCACCTGGACAGTGTTTTGTGCTTTTAACAAATCCATAACTTAGTGTGTCACAGCTTTATTTTTGCACCGTGATATTTTGCATTAAAACCTTTGGTCAGAGTAGAAATCCGGGTGTCATTTTCAGGCCCAACTCCCTGCTGAGCTGACGCGACACAGTCCCACGGCGGTCCGTGTAACTGTCACAAAACATTATCCACTGATGCGTGTCCTGGGACATGACTTTCTTTTTTTCATCTCTCTCTTCCTACATGCACACAAAAATAACCACACATGGCAGTCTCATGGCATTTATTTAATAATAGAAGGAAGGCTTACCTGTTTCACAACACCGGTTCCAAAAAAGCCTGCGCTGCTTTGTAAAAATGTGTAAAATAACTGAATATGTATTTCATTCACAATACAGAAAACAAATCAAATGTGTAAAGGGAGGGATTTAATCACTTCATGGAAAATATTTGCTTATTTTGAAGCTGATGGCTGCAATACATTTCAAAATAAGTTGGGAGGGTTACGAGAAAGAAACTCCTGGAAGATGATCTAGCAACTAATTAGAATAATAAGGAATGGGTCAGTCATAAAAACAAGATATTCCAGAGGCAGAGGCTCTCAGAAGTAAAGAAATTATAAATAAAAATAAAAATAATAATCTGCAAAATGTACCTGTGACAACTTTGAATACCTCATCATTTAGAGTAAATAATCCTTTACACGGGACAAGCCCAAATATCAATATTTGGAAGTCTGTGATCTTCAGGCCCTGCGGAAGCACCATGATCCTGTTCTAAAACCCCCTGAATGGACTCGAAAAACGAAAATCCCCTGAAATCACAGGTCGCTCTGCCATCCACTAATGCAGGTTAAAGCTTGATCATAATTAGTAGAAGCCATGTGTAAACATGATTTAGAAACTCCACGGTCTCCCATGGACTAACACTCGTTTAAAATGGAATGGGAAGAAGTTGAAAAACCTCTTGTGGTCAGACGAATCGCAACATAGAATTTTTGGGACTCATGGACGCCACGTCTACCTGAGTAAAAACAGGAGGGACTATCAGACTACTTATCATTGCTTAGTGGTATGGAACCAATGGAAAGCAGCAGTTTGCACATCTGGCAAGGAAATATCAATCCTGAAAGGTTATGCAGCGTTGAGATCAGTGTAACTTTTGTTGAAGGACTTGCATCTTTCAGCAATACAATACGAAACCATATTACAAAAGCATGACTTTAAGGTGCAAGAGGTCACAAACAAAAAAAAAAGACCCATCACTGTTGAGCAGCTCGAATCAGAAAGCTGAGAAGAGGACAGTTTTCTTCTCCAAACACTCCCAACTGATTGTTTCTAGACAACATCGCCTTATGCAAATGGTTTTCGAGAGTTGATATGGCCATCCCATTCAAAATGATCCTGTTATTTCTTAACATGGCACATTTTCTCAGTCTAAACACATTTTTTTGTGAATAACAAATTGTTTGTGACTTGCAAATCATTTCTTCTCTGTGAACACAGAGAAGTGTTCCACCTCTTTCAGAGTTGGGATGTCCCAGGGGGAAATGTTTTTTGGAGGGTAGTAAGGTGTGCTAGAGAAGTTACACGTGTGAATTCCATCCAGGACTCCAAAGCTCATCTCCCGTCTAATCCGACCTTACAATTTTCTGTAAAAACATTACTGTAATTTCAGTCATAATCGCTCAGTGTCTGGTGACGTCAACACACTTACCCCAGTGCGTTCGTCTTAAACAGTTTAAAAGTTATGGTTTGCTTTAAACTCTTTGTGTGGGGTCTGAACATGTCAATGAGTCCTGTGACATCACAGACTCAACAATGAATTAAATTCCCCAGCGTTCCCATCTTTTCAATATTGGCGGTTCCTCTGAAGTGGGAACCCTGGAGGAAAGGGGTGAAGTTTGATTTCTCATTTAAGCAGAGGATGTTTTGAGACAGTTTGATGCCGTCTAAGCATCTTTGGTTGGATTCCCATGTGCTTGATTAAAGGAGCATGAGGCTCCTTTTAAGAAATGAGACTCTCTAGCGCCACCCTTCACCACGACGGCCGTCGGGGGTACTGCAGTCAACAGCGAAGCCGGCACGGGAGAACGGGGAGAACGCGCATGCAGCGTCATGTGACGTCACATCCGCAGGGCAGCGCGGGAAAAGCGGCCCCTGCCTTGCAGCACATTTTGCTGCACACAGCCTGTTCAAGGAGGCAACGGACAGATATACTAGAGGGCTCACTCTTTTTGGTTTGGAACGCTTCATCTGACATTATCACTAGAAAGATTAAAACGTATACAATTTTTTTTCATAAATCCTGCCTCAAGCTCCTTTAACTGTCATGCCTCACCTCATCTGTAAAAGACATGAGGGGGATTTGGATGCTTCTTCTTAAACCATCTTTACACTTTCTACAGGTTGGCAGGAGCTAGTCCATTACAGGGCCACTTACATAGTGGGTTTTGGCAGCACCATTAGACTTAACGTGTATGTTTTAGCACTGCTGGAAAAAGGTGAAGTACAAAGACAAAACTCATGCATGTAACCTCAACACAGAAAGACCGCTGCTGGGATTCGAACCGGAAAGGCTCTTGCTGTGTTGGGACAGGGCTATCCACCTCAACATCCTCTAGCGTTTACAGAGATCAGTCTTTCCTTTTCTGGAGAAAGCATTTCATTAATTCATTTTAGATTAATTGCAAGTACTCCGAGTTTTCCTCCCACAGTGTTTGGACACTGTGAGCATTGACACCATCTGGCATAAAGGGGAGCACAGTGAGAAATATGGCTGCTGTGCAGGTTCCTGACAGCCGAGGGCAGTCTGAGGTAAGTCCTGTGTAGCTAAAGACGCCTTTACAGTCCCTTACAGATTGGCGCGGGGCCGAGAATCAGACCGTTTAACGAGGGCCAGGGCAGAGGCGGTCCTGGCTATACTTTTGCGCCCTGTGCAAACTGTCCATCCCAATAGCAACAGGAAGGCAAAGACTCCAGCTGAAAAGATTGTTTGCACATATGATGCACACCACGGACCCATCTATGCCCTTCAGAGGAATCCATTCTTCCCCAAAAACTTTCTCACCATAGGAGACTGGACGGCTCGTATTTGGTCCGAGGAAATCAAGGAATCATCCATCATGTCAACCAAGTAGGATTCAAAGCAGAAATTCACTTTTTTTGCCCACCTGCCAACATCTTTAGCCAACCACTTATACAGACATCATGTAACTACCAAATGATCTAAATGAGAAGGTTATTTTCATAGGATGTGAGATTATGATAATTAAAACAAAATTTTTCCTTGAACCATGACTTTCTCTGGAGAATTTTCTCAACAAGTATCCGTTGCTTGGTCTTTTGTTGGTTCCAAATTTGGGTAGACAAAAGGGCCCTTTTGATTTTCTTCCAGTCCAATGAACAGCTATGGTGTGTCCCCTTATTGTCATGGTAACCCCTTAGCAACCTATTGTGCCTCACATAAACAATCCAGGTGAAACAAACAGACTCAGGATGCAATCTTCATTGTAAAATGCCTAGAATTTAATTATTTACTTTATGTACCTGCCACATTTCCTGGTATGTTAAGTAATCTGATCCAGGACTACAAAAAGTAACCAACATTTGGCAGGTGGTGGGAAGCTAATCTATAACCCTGATTCAGACACACTACATTGGTGTAATAAGTACGTCTTACTTGATTGATTCCAATAGAATTTAAATATGAAGGGCAGAACCATACAGTATAAATGAGGTCAGGGACATCTTCTTTTTCACCTGTCCCCTACCGTGTTTGTTCTGACAATCTCATCTTTCATGTCATGTGCTCTTGATACATCTTGTCAGCTGTTCCTCTATGTTTGTAAATGTATTGTTTAGTTTTGTTTTCATTTTTCATTATGTTTAACTTTTTCCACTTTGGTGACCTTTTTTCACACCCCCATCATCTCCCCCGTCTCTTCTCCTGTGTTGCAACAGCTTATCTTGTGATGCATCATTCTGTTTGTCTTAAAGGGGACCTATTATGGCATCTAATACCTATTTTAAACAGGCCTTGAATGTCTTAAAAACAAGCTTTTGATTGTTTTTGCTAAATAAATTAGAAATTCAGCCTCTAAACCATGTCTTTATCTTCCCATTCTCTAACCGCATTCTGTGTGGGATTCTGAGTGGCTATTGGCTGCCTGACGCGATGACGCGATAACGCGATACACCGCTATGAAAAAATGGCGGAAGCTCCAGCCGGCGGAGTTAGTTGTGGGCGTGGTTTCACGCATCGCACCCGTCGTTAGGTAACGATGGGAGCAGAATCTGAACGGCTCGTAGAAGCCACATCACACTGGACGGCTCATCCGGGCGGCTGTACAGACACTGCAGAATTTGGTTGCTTTCCTCCTTCTCTGAGTTTGCAGGCTGAGGGGAGACCACTTTATATATGTTAAAGCAAGAAAAAACTTGTTTTTCATAATAGGTCCCCTTTAATCTTTCTGTGTCTTTCCGTTCAGATGGCTTTGCAAGTTTTTATGGGATGAAATTTTGTGCTCCAGGTACCAAATGTCGTACCTCATGGATGCCTGCTGGAGTCCAGTTAGACCCTCTGTTTTCTTCACTGCGAAGGTGGATGGCGTCCTGGATGTATGGGACATCCTATTCAAACAGAATGAGCCCCAACTAAGTATCAAGGTGATCTGATCTTACCTGTAAACCTAAAACCCCAAATCAGAATTTACTCTGTTGTTTTAGCAGTTGTTGAAGTTGACACGCGTTTTTCTGCGCAGGTGTGCGACAAAGCTTTGTATCCGTCCGTGTTCAGGATAACGGGCGTCTGTTGGGATGCGGCTCTCAGCAGGGTGACACCACGCTGCTGGAGATCAGCTCTGGACTGTCCACCTTGCAGAAAAATGAGAAGTGTCTGCTGGCTGGTGTAAGAAACATAAAGACTCTAAATGAGGGAGAGGGGTATTTTTTTTAAATTATTTTTTAATGGAAAAGGTTTGGGCACATTGACGTATATGAATTTGGTGTTGCTGTACATGGAAGAAATGTCTGTTTCTAAATGGTCTGCAGATGTTTGAACGAGAGACAAATAGGGAGAAGATCCTGGAGACCCGGCAGAGGGAGATGCGCTTGAAGGAGAGGTGTCGTTCAGAACAGAGGAAAGCAGAGGAGACGGGGCGGGAGGAGGGAGAGGAAGACCCCGAGCAGCTCATTTCCAGGGCTGAGAGTGACTTCTACACCATGGTGGAGCTGGAGTTCAAGAGGAGAGAGGAGAGGAAGGAGAAACTGCAGGTGAGATTCATGACACCAGTCTGTGTCCTTCTGATGCTTCATGTGGCTGTTCATAGTTTATATCACACTGAGTTGACATGTTTACCTTAATCTTCTATATCTTGCTTAAATTGATCTGTCACAAGGTAGAATTAATCCAAAATGTTTATTTCTTTTTTTTTTCTTTTACAGGAAACTCTGTGAAGAAAAGAAAAATTTAGGGATTGATTGGGAATAGTTTAAGGTATTACATTAAATATAGTATTCATTAACTCTTCTTAAAAGTATATGTGTGTTCAGTGTTAATAGGTTGAAACATTTGTGAAAAATTTAATATAGTTTATAGAATATAAAGGATAAAATTACATCAACACCTTCAAAACACACAAGCTACTGTACTTTTTTTGAACTGTTACATATGAAGGTAAAGATAACAATTTATGACACAAACCAGAAGGTTTATGTGGCAGGGTGGAGGAGCTGCAGCCACTCAGGCTGACGGGACACAGGTGTGTCCCGTCAACCTCTCCACCCTGCCAGCCTTGATAAGGCGGGGCTGGACAGCAGCAAGGGTTAGTGGGAGACTGAAGCTGAAGCTGCTGAGTGAAGCTGTTTTTGTGCACGTGTGTCCTGGGTGTTTGGCAATAAAGGGTTCTGCACTAAACTCTGTGTCCTCTCAATCCTGTCGGTCGGGCCCCCGTAGCACTCGCCCTGCTACAGTTTAAACTTGTGTATATTCTTTGTTTTTAAAGGTGACCTATTATGGCATTTAATGTATATTTTAAACAGGCCTTGAATGTCTTAAAAACAATCTAAAGCTTGTTTTTTCTACATAAATCATAAATCCAGCCTGTGGGCCCTGTCACTAGTTTTACCGCTTCTAACCTCTTTTTCTGCGCCTCATTTTTAGGGAAGAGGGGGGTATGATAATGAGGCTCTGTGCTGATTGGCTCCCTGAATGACGTGTAGCAGGGGAGGAGCATAAACCTCGCTCCGCCAGAGCAGCCGAGCCTGTAAATTATCACAACACTGAATTTTCACAAATGGAAACTTTATTGTTAAAAAAATAAAATATGAGTTGTATATAAATAACATTTATGCACTATTTAAGCCGGATCTACCCGGCGGATGCTGAACGCTGGCCCCGGAGCCACGCCGCGCGCCCGGGAGCAGCGCTGCTGGAGCAGCGCGCGTCACCGCGGCTTTAACGGGGGAATCTGACCGGTTCCGACCGGCCGGGACCGCAGGAACCGGCCTGGACTGGTAGCAGGGACTCCCAGGGACCGACCAGCGGAATTTCAGCCGGATCTGCCCGGCGGATGCTGTGCGACGGGCGCCGCAACTCCACGGCGGGCGCACAGATCGCTCCGGAGCGCATCCGCGGCGCATCGTCGGTTACCGGGGATCAAACCGACAGATTTGCCTGAAAATCTCTGAGGGTGAAGCTGATCCGACCTGGAACGGACCCCCGAGGACCCAGCTCCCAAACCACCCGGGAACCTGGATGATTTAACCCGGATCCGCGGCGCCGCGTCCGACTGGCTGAAGGATGGACCGCTCCAGCAGCGGAGAGAGCTGGTTGTGGGCGTGGTTTCAGCAGCGGAGGCTGAACCTCTGGAAATCTGCTCCCGTCGTGACGTCACGACGGGAGCAGATTCTAATCGGCTCAAAAAAAACCACGTGACACTGGGGGACTCTGGCCGGCGGGGGTCAGAGACCTTGCAGAATTTCATGGTATTTTGTCTCCACCATCCCTGTGCTGGCAGGGTGAGGGGAGACCACTTTATATATGTTAAAACAAGAAAAAACGTGTTTTTCATAATAGGTCCCCTTTAAGAGGTTGAGGGTTTAAGTTTCCAGTGAGGCATTTTAAAACATATTCTGTCTGAAAGGGTTAAGATATCAGACTGAAAAGCAAGATTCATTCTTCTCCACTGTGTTCATCAGCTGCCTTGGTGTTTATTGTTTATTGATTTGTTTATTGATGTTTATTGTTAACATGGCTGTAAGTTGCACAAGTAGCTACAATTTTTCCAAATCTATGAGGGAAAAACTGACAATTAAATGATAAATTGATAGTTTTATTTATTGTTCCCTTCTCTATTGGCACAGTGTATGTCTAATAAGACTTATTAGACATACACTGATGATTAGCTTGGTAAATTTGACTCTAGGTTTAAGTTATCAGTCTGTGGGCTTGTGATTTTTGTACACTTGAATTAAAGAGTTTACTTGGTATGTTTCAAAAGACTGAGATATTGAGTACATATGTTTCAGTGTATCTCTTAGCACCACAATGAAGTCGGCTTTACAATGGGCTTTTCCTTTGTTTACACCTGAACCAGTTGTTTACACCAGCCAGTTGTTTCTTTATTGCACCTTTCAGCTGTTTGGACAACCAGCTTACCTCTCTCTGTGCCACATTGATCTTAGTTTTCCAGCTTTCTCTACCAAGTATAGCAGGGGCAGGTCAGCGTAGTCAGAAGAATGACATGTTCACGCTAACAGTTGAGGGACCACCAGGAATTATGCCACAATCTCTTTTGACATATTTTCTTTCTCATAAAACTCCCCAGTCATCTCTTTTTGGTTAGTTCAAGTCATGATGGTTCGGTTTAATGTCAAAAATCTGAAGGCTTATAAAATTAGCATGCTGGATATTCTGTGTTCCCCAAGTCACAATCCCCCTTACACCTCTGAAACACCCCCCCACCATTCACCGTGTCCTCCTGTGCAGGTGACAAACTCAAATGAAAGATAGCTCAATTTACTTTCCATAGCTAATTGGATTAGCGCTTAAGGCACTACAATAACGGGTGAATTTAGAGAGGCAGGCTGGGAGAATGCTGGAGCCAATTTTCCAGTGAAATGAGTTTTGCTCCAGGTGAAGAGAGAACTCCTGCAGAGAAATAGAGAGGCTCCGTGTTGGAAGTTTTTATGACACCAGATCAAGTAAAGTGTCGTTGAATTTGAGTTCGTCGCAGCGTGTGTGAGGGCATGTTCAGAAATATATTTACAGGATATTAAAAGATGATTGCCTATCTGCAGCACTGATGATGGCACAACTTTTTATTGCGACATAAAAAAGGGAAGAGATTAGACTTATGACCATGAAAAAGGGGTCAATTTGTATGACAATGTACAATAGACGAACAGTAAGATCTTGGAGGTGAAGAAGTTGAAGAAGAGTTGGAGTTGGAGTTGTGTTGGAGTGCACTCATAAAAGTACAACATCTTGGACGTGGCTGCTCCAGCTGTTGTCCGAGCACTCGGAGTAAACGTAAGTTAACATTAGTTAGCTGGTAATAGTTAACATGGGCATAGTTAGCATGAGCTAAGCCAAGGTAATACGACTGGATTGGATTACTTTCACTCCTCGACCCAGAGCCAACCTGTAATTTGCTCCACACTCGTGACAGTCCGTTTGTAACTTTTGAAATAAGAAAAATTAAGCTTTGTTTTCTCCCCCTCTTCATAAGTCAAGTTCATCAAAAAGCATGAAACAGTAAAAACGATAACGGTTAACTAATTGTCACCAAAGACAGCTGTTACCCCCAAAAGAATAATAAAAAAAAATCACTCATAATTATTAATGAATGTATTTCCTTTTTAACCTGATCCTAAAAATTCAGGGTCGTCACAGGTATGAAATCTATCTCAGGAGATTAAAACCCCTTCTGTTTCTTCCTGCTCTAAAGTTAGACATTTAGACACTTCAGGGATTTGATCCACCTTGGAGAAGGCCCCTAGCGGCCATTCAAGGAACTGAATGTATCTGTTTTCCCGAGTTGGCATCAGTTTTGAGAAGGAGAGGTTTCCGATTCGGTACACCTCACATAGACTGAATCCTCATTACAGTCAATATGAGTTCAAATCAAACCACATTCACTTTATTTAGCAATCTCATGGGAACCTTTTATGAATTATGAAACTGTTGAGTAGCAGATGGAAGACCTGGACTTTCTGTGGGTCAACCGCATGGATGGATCTGATCGGAGAGGCCGTTCAACAGTTCTGCACTGATTTGCGGGTTTTCTTCATGCCCTGTCCACCTGGATCAATATAGGTGTCAGTGTTATGGCCTTAAATTACTGTTAGATGCTCATTACGAGGCAGAGCTCAATAGAACTGTGGGTGCATGAATGGTTTCTGTTGGTGTGTGTGTGCATTGCACCTGAGAGTGCATCTTTCAGAAGTGCCTGCCGATAAACACCAAGGCCATGAGCTGATTTGAATTGCAGCGGTTTAATCAACCAGTGGGATGATCTTTCACTGCCTGACACACACACACACACACACACACACACACACACACACACACACACACACACACACACACACACACACACACACACACACACACACACACACACACACACACACACACACACACACACACACACACACATCCATGCGTGGAGCCAGGAGGGAAAAGACCAAAAGAGCACACATCTCCTGAAGTTACCCTCTGAAACCACAATTCTCTCCGTCCACAGTGTAAAATACAGCAAATAATTTTGCAGTGCAGATAAAACATGAAATGTTGTGTTCACAATGGGATGATCAAAGGCCAGGAAAAAAAGCAATAAAAGAAGTGCGTCTATCCATCAACGGGCTGCTGAACACTCAGAATGATCTGGGTCTCAGGTGGACTGGATGCCTGACAGAGATTCTCCTCTTTAAATCACATGGCTGCTCTCTTATTTCCTGGATGACTGGGCAGTTTCTCCCCTCAGCGATGTACGTACAAAACAAGCAACTTTTGAAAGAGAAACTTGACCCGTCACTCAGCGGTGACACGTTTATGTATTATTGATTTTCCTTTCCCTACTCGCAGCCATCAGTGCATCTTATGAGGCTTAAAGTATTAATAGATTTTCACACACACTTTGTAAAAATAAGGCCTTTCTGCACTGCGACCTGCTTTGAAATACATCATTTATATGAGTTTTCAAGCTATATTCCTCAATAGAAACAATTTTCTACAGTCTCCTGAGTGACCACACATACAAAAGGTGATTTATACAAACATTATAGAAGAGTGATCATGTACAGGCTTTTACATTACAGTAGTGGGTATGTATACACACAATCCACCTCCTGATAAGAAGGAGACCAGCTTTTTGAAACAAACACTAAAATAATGCACTTTTTTTTTTCATTGTGTGATTAAGTATTTAATTAAATTAAGTAAAAAAATAAATACATTTTAAAAAATCATAGGAAATACTAAGTACCCTCATAAGTCAGTAGATCCACCTTTAGCAACGATAATTTGATGTCGTTTCTAGTTGTCCTTTAGCGAGGTATAAAACATTGGAAATAGTTTTAGAGAAACAATTGCTGCTGCACATCAATCTGAAAAACAATTTCTTACGTCTTTCACTTTTTGCATTATGTTAGCAGCAATCTCAATGCCCCAGAGCAGCAGTCTGCCAAAAAAAATCAGCTTTTTATAGAGGTCTGCACATGTGCTGGTGAAGAATTCATCCAGGGCTGAAGATTAAGAGCATTTGATTGCGACCTATACTTTTAAATCCTATCGGAGAAGCCGGGGGGCTACCTTGAGTTGTTTACATGATTTATATTTTCATCCATCAATTACCTTTACTCCTTTATTCCAATTCAGGATCACAGGGATCTGCTGGGGGTTATCTCAGCTATATGTACATGTACATATATATATATATATATATATATATATATATATATATATATATATATATATATATATATATATATACAGTGGTGGACAGTAACGGAGTAAATTTACTTGAGTACTGTACTTAAGTACATATCCAGAGGATTTGTACTTTACTTGAGTATTAGATTTCTTTGGTACTTATTACTCTTACTTGAATACATTTCCAAGACAAATTTTTACTTTTACTCGAGTAAATTTCTTGGAAGGCTGAAAAGTACTCGTTACTTTCAGGTCTGCTCTTTTTTCTTCCTCCCTAAAATCCTATTGGACACAAGCTGTTTTTGTCAAAGGAGACCTATCACAGTGCACGCTCTCCACTGGGATGTACGTAAAGCGGAAATACGTCAAGCCTCCTCAAAACGATACCGCCAAAGTAGCCTGCGTTTGTCAAGACAGAGCCGCAACAAGTCAAGACAGAGCCGCAACAATGGCTACGCCTGCGTCAGGAGAAGAAAGACAATCCGCTGAGTCGTCTGAGTCTTTTTGGTGTTTTTGGTGTTTCTGCAGTTTTATATAACATTGTGGTTCTAAAAGCAGCACATCAGTGCAGCTGGTTTCAAAGAGTTAATTCTCAGAAACAAGAGTTAAAATATCCTTAAATTAATTTAGAAAAAATATAGTAATTTACTGATGTGGAAAATAAGAAATTTACTCTTACTCTTACTCTTACTTTTACTTAAAGTAAATTTAAAAGCATTTACTTTTGGATACTTAAGTACCTTTAAAAGCAAGTACTTTTCTACTCTTACTCGAGTAATATTTTGACTGAGCTACTTTTACTTGTAACGGAGTAAATTTTGACCAGTAGTATTTGTACTCTTACTCAAGTACTGGGGTCGAGTACTCTGCCCACCTCTGTATATATATATATATATATATATATATATATATATATAAATATATATAATATGGATGATTTTTAATTTTGCATAACATACTGTTGTTAGTACATAAGTTAGAGCACATCATGCGTGCCGTGCGTGCACGTGTGTGTGTGTGCGCCTGTGAATGTTTTGAAATATGAATCAGAGCTTATTCTCTGCAGCACATGCACAGAAGAAAAAAATAAGTTGAGTGATTTTTGTATTTGACAGCAACCAGCTTCCAGCTCCCAGTGAACTGAGCACTGCTGTTCCTCTTCAATTAGGAGAGGGTTGTCTTCGGCATCAAGTCCTGATGCAACATTTGCAGCAATATTTGACACAAAACAGCAAATGCTCCAAAGTTTTCCTGGACGTTCCGTTTGTGAACAAGGAAGCTTCCTCTGGTAGTCAGAGAGGAGAGGAAGCTGACTGGAAATTAACAGGTGCTTTTTCTGCATTCAATTGTCTTTAAAAACCAAAAAAATCACCTCAATAAACACAATGGCCCGGTTTCCCAGATCAGTTAAGTAGTTCTTAACAGCGAAAGACTTCTTTCACAGGCTCCTTAAGATGGTTTGAAAGAAGTCTTTCGCTGTTAAGAACTACTTAACTGATCTGGGAAACCGGGCCAATGTGTATAAGCTGAAAACACATGAAGTACTTCCCAGCCCGAGCCCAGACCTTAACCTTAGAGAGTCGTTCACACCACGGGAGCTGAAGCGGTTCTGTGAAGCGAAATGATCAAAAAGTCTTACTGAACGTGATTCAGGTTTGATCCAGAGCTGCTAAAAGCACTCAGTCGTTGGTGCCGAAGGAGGTTTTTTTTTAATTCACACATAAAGCCTGAAACAGTTCTTTTTTATTATTCAGGCAGTACACAAACGGAAGTCTTTTTTGTTTCCACAATCTGCGCCCGCTGAGATAATCAGGGGCATTGTGGGGTTCAGTCCTGCCCAGGGACACTTAGGCACATGGCAGGGCTGGAGATCGATCCGCCAACCTTCCAGTTGGAGGACAACTCACTCTACCTACCGACTCACTGCAAGCTGGTGCACAACACCAATCAATACCACCTTCTTCCTCATTTTTTTTTCCTGCTTCTGTAAAAAGCACAAACCCACAATTATATTTGTACCTGAAACAAGAACTTAACATGCACCAAATGTAGCTTGCGGTGGAACGTGTTCAACACCTCACAGCTCCTTTTTCAACACTATCAGTTCCCATCCTATCTGACCCGTTTGGTTCCCCGAATGTCTGATGTCCCAAGTGTGATCACGCGGATGAGCAAAAAGGTAAAATCTGAACTAGAGGAGTGTTTTTCAAAGGCGCTGTATTACTACCTAACAGGAGCGTTGCTAGACAACGAGCTCTGCAGGGGCACAGGGCCCCCACTGCTCAGATCACAATTTTCATTATAAGGACCTGCTATGTTTGTGAAATGGACAACGTTACGTTCCATCTGCTTCCATCTGCTGAGCCTGTTGTTACTGCAGCTGCCAAACAACCACTGCTGGAAATGAAACACCAACTGATAAAGGCTTAAGAAACAGGCTTTGCTATTTATGCAGACAATGTGAACATCAAGGGGCCTTTTTTGGGGGAACAAAACAAATATTCAGTAGATGCAAACACTAAATGAAGTCAAATCTTAAAGTTACTACACATTTGATATGTTTGAGGAGACTGCTGGGATCCGGAGAGGCCGACGGTAGATCTCTACCCATCACACATGTAGGGAATTATTATTCCAGACCTGTGAGGACTTTCCTCATGGCGCATACCGTTGTTTTTCTAAAATGTTCTGCGTTGCCAACGTTATAAAGAATTGCCCCATGTACAAAAGAATTGTAAAAAGTATCTCAGTGCAAAGTACAAATCGGAGAATCCGAGTGACTGCAAAACAGAACCGTTTGATGGGCTATTGATAAGGAAATTATGACACTTTGGCTCAAGTTCTGAAGAATCGTTTCTCTACGTAAATTGTTGTGTATTACTTCTCTGGGAATTGTGTTGCTATGACAACCCATGTCCTGAACGCTGCTTTGGGTAGGAGACGACGGGTAGAAACTCAGGGTTTCTTTATGGTGAGCCTGCCAGCGAGGAGGATCACATCACCGAATCAGTTACCATGGTAACGGACTCGAGGTCAGACTAGTCTCGCTTTCTGGAATGGAAAACCCAGAGTTTCCCCCGACTCGGGGTTTCAACATGACCTGCTTTCTGGAACAGACCCCGGCTCACCCAGAGCCAGAGTCAACACTGGACCCTCACTTTCCACAAAATCTCCTGGATCCACCAAGACAAAAAGAGCCCCTTAAATAACTCTCCGAGCTGCTGCTTTCCCACTTAACTCGGCCAGTTGTCTCTCAAAAACGCCATCTATTCGCCTCACTTTCCCACTTGTGGTTTATTGCACACAAAAGCTAGTCTTCTCTAAGCACAATGCACAAATCTTCACGGAATAGCAGAGTGCTCAGAACTCACTGGAGCTTGTATTTTAATCAGCTTGCTCCATGTAACTTTACAGATCAGTCTAGATAAGCATCTTCTGTCCCCGTTAGGCCTGACTCCCCGTATCCCTCACTGCGGGGTGGTGTACCACCGTGTGCCATCATACCAGGGCACAGACTCATTAACCGGTGCACGTGCCAGCATATTCCTATTCAGAGTTTCTCAACAAATTGCAGATCCACGGTAAACTTCATGAAGCTTTTATGATACTTTATTTTTCCAACATTCACAGTCCACAAAAAATAAATGTTAACAATTCTCCTCTTGTCCGGATTTATGTCTAGCAGCCCTTTTGAAGGTTTCTCTTCCAATTTGCTCTTATTGTCACAAGAGATCTGGACCAGGACGGAGAAGAGGAATGACAGCGGAGTCTGGCGGGTGAACATTTATACCATATTCTTACTTTCTGCAGAAAAATCTATCAAGTTTTGCCTTGTCAGATGATCAAAATACCCCTCACAAATGTATTATATGATAAATGATAAATGAAAAAAAAATATTTTCTTGAAAACATAATCCGTAGGACACTGTCAAACGTGAGCATGAGTGTTGTGAGTTCTGGAATACAGCAGGTGGAATCAAGCGCAGACGTCAGATCAAAGTTTAATTACAGCTATTGCTGGACGAGAGTTGTAGAAAAGAACTAACAGGACGAGGTAGTCGGTGTAGGTTTCATGTGGTGACATGAACAAGGCAATACTGCACAATGACGGGAGAGAGACAGGCGGTGCGTCCGAAATGCCATACTAAACAGTATATACTACAAAGTATACTTCAATTCGGCAAACTTTTCAGTAAATATCCGTTGTATGCATTAATTCGGACGTACTATTAAGAGCGCACACTTCACTTCCTGCTGTAGGGAGGAAGTGACGTGTCACAGCAGCAGTAGCAGCTCCGCTCCGCTATTTCCCGTTTATCCTGACCGAAACAAGATGACATTATATAATGTTATTATATACGAATATTATAATATTAATATTATATAATAATATTATTATACTTAATATTATACTTATGACATATACATATCACTTAGCAAACAAATGCTGCTGCATTGCATTGTGGGAAGTTTCTGCTTAGCTAGTGTCCATCAATCCACACTAATACATTTCTCCGGAATGAGTATGGATAGATCATACTATTGAGTACGTTCTAATGTTTCGGACGCACTAAAAAATCTCACATACTCATTTTGCATACTCATTAGGGTGGAATTTTGGACGCAGCCAGGGTATACGTATGAGGCACACAGGTGAGACACATGAGGTAAACGAGGAGGACACAGGTGCAGATGATGAGTGACTGGGGAATCCTGAGAACTGTAGTCCAGTGATCAGTATAGTGGGGAAGCTGACTGGGTGGAGGAGGAGGAACAGGCATGACAATTGCAAAATAGTAAAGCTAAAATAAATACTGTTAAATGCTTACTAAATAAATACTTTGAAAAGTCTGTGTATCAGTTAAGCTCATTTAAATTCCTTTACTGTTATTTTAAGTTATTTTGCAAGTGTATTTTGTGCTTTATAGCAGACACACAAAAACAGGAAGACATGGAAAACAGGGTATAATGAAAATCTATTGTATATCAATAAAAATGTAATGTAAAAACAAATAGTCAATGAAAAGTTATAAATAGGCAATAGAGAAAGTCACCTTGACCCCAAACATCAACATTTGTTGGCAGAAGCATTAATGAGATCTCGAAACAGTGGGAGCTGAGCTGAGATGTTAGAAGTTTTTATATGACATAAGAGGTTGGACTTTATTGATAACACAGCTGGTAAACTAGAGTGCATCAGCTCCAGAACAAGCAGGGAGAAACGGAAGGTCAAAAAATGGACACATAAGAGCTATCAAATGTAAAATAAAAAAAGAGACATAAATAATGTGTACTGTATCTACATAAAGATCTGAAACCGGTGTTACTGGAAGCTGAATGCTCCTATGCGATCACGCGTGGGCTTCAAATCACAAACAGTCCTGTTTCATCTGAAAAGAAAAAAAAAGTTGGTCTTTATTTTATTTATTTAT